>NW_022900917.1:2187924-2204461 GCF_012274545.1 Fukomys damarensis
CGGGATGCGTGGTTCTGGAAGGAGCCCAAAGGCCTGGTGGGGAACTGGAGTACAGCAGCAACATGAGGCCTGTGGCTGTGAGCTGCTCTCTTGGGTATCAGAACCACTCCGCTTCCTCCCATGTATGAAAACACACTCCCTGTTCCTCCCCTGCATGCATGCCACAAGCTAGCACACTGTGCAAGACACTGAGGAGGGTCACAAAGAACTTGGCGACCTCTGCCCCATCCTTGAACTCAGCCCTAACCGTCTCCACACCGCTCCATCCAGAGCCCAGGGCTGAACCTGGGACACCACGCGTGTTCAGTGTTTGACCACAGGAGCAAGGAGGTCAGCAGGTGGAGACATTAACAAATGACAGTCTCAGGCGACAAGACCTTGACATACACATGCTTGTGTCATGGGTGCACACAATATAGCAGACACAGATGTGACGGAGGGTCCGTTGGTGAATGTGCAGGTGCGCTTTAGGTCGTAAAGAGGAAATGAGGTTGCAGTAACCATGACTGACACGGGCGCCACAGCCAGTCATAGTGCAGAGGTCTGAGGATGCAGGGCCAAGCTCTGAGCTCGTTGTGGGGACGGTAAAGCAATTTGTGTGGAATACAATGTAGGTGCTACGAAGTGTTTGGAGTCACATCATCAAAGCAGATTTACCTTATAGCTTTAGTACATGGAAACCACCTGGGAGAATGGAAGGAACTGAGGATGTCCTAAAATTCCCATATGAACACCAATATGCAGAAAGAAATCAGGTGCTATATGGTAACAAAGACTATCAGAAACAATCCAATTTGTACTTGGGAAATTGCATAACTATTTTTGTATGTCCTGTTGGACAACTAGTAACAACTTTTAGAGCTATGCTCTGGACAACTACAGATAGAAATGGAAATGACTCTTAGGTGAGACCCTTTCAGATCTGACTGAAACATTCCATGAGAACATCAGCTATACCTATGGATTTGTAGTCCTCCTAAAACAATCTGAATTCACTGCCAGGCCACTCGTTCTCAGACAGGCAACTGAATCCCCAGCCTTGTGACTGACACACATTTCAGAGCTCTGCACAGGCAGCGAGAGGGTGTAAACCGGGCCCTGGCACACAGCTGGTTGTGAACATCAGCAAAGGTGGCTGGAGAAAGGAGTTGCTTTAAGAACTTTAAAGGGATTTTAAGGACCTGCCCCTATTTAATAGCAGAACCGTCTCTGTTGAAACCAACATGTGAGGGACCTTAATTTGAAGACTCAATTAAATACAAAATATGAATGAATTATTCCAGAAGTTCCAAACTTGGGGAAGCTTGTTGCCACCTTTCTTTTACACAACCCTGCTCTGCTTTGCAAACGGGGTGTCCCCTCAGTAGTCTACCACACCCCTGCTGCTGGGGCTTGCTCACAGCCCCTGCGCAGGGCCCACCCTTGGCTTTTCTGAGCTCACCCTCACTGCCCCCTCCTCAGGTGGCTTCCCGATGTCCACAGCAGCAGCCTTTCCCTACGTGCTGTGGTGCTGGCACTGAGGAGGGAGGTGGCCGCTCATCTCCAATCCGTCCTTGCCAGGGAAGCTGGTTACAAAGTCACCCCAAGGAAAGAGCTGCCTCACCTGGACCAGGACGTGTGCAAGGTGGATCTCACGCAAACACGCAATGCCTGGAGGTCCTTTGCAGGACTGAGGAGCTCAAAACATTCCTGGGATTAAATGCTTTTTGCTGAATCACTTCTTTATACAATACAAATTCTAATCATCCTTTGTGTCACTGCTGATTTGGAATATCAGAATCTATTTCCTTACAGTTCTCCCTAGAGGGAGAAGGGAGATTTCATTGTCTCCTAAGTACTACAGTTATACAGCTTAGAAGCCAATGGTGGTGGGGGGAATAACATCTGTCTGGTAATAATAATTTAACCTTTCTAAGTAATTCTGATTGATATAACTATAAAAAAAGAAGAAAAAATAACATCTAAGCCAGAACCACCGACTGTCAGAATCTCTGTGGAATTTCGTCAGCTGGAAAGCCAAAGAAACTCTGCTGAATAAAGCGACTGATGGCCAAACAAGGAAGAACTTGAGGAGATACGCGTACTTAACATACATGATTTGTTCTACTCTTTCCTGAACACTACTCCCCAGCCCGCTCTCGGGACACGGTGCACCCACACCTTAACGTGAACACAGTACCACTCCCCTCTTCTGTGGTAAGAAGCTCTGTCGTCATGGCGGATACGCCCACTTCAGCTGAAACTGTGGGAAAAGCTGCCTGGGGAGATGGAGACGGAGGAGGCGGCGAGTGGAGAGGAGAACACAAGAACTCCCCCACACATCCCGGCCACAGAGCCCCAGGGAACCCCGCAGGCTCCGAGCTTCTCCTCCCAGGGTCCTGCTGCTGACCAGACAGGTGGCCACAGGTCCTCCCTGCCCCCGCTTGTGAACCGCGTCCCCAGCGCCCCGACGGAGGAGAGCGGCTGCCTCGCTCTCCTGCCTGTGCTGGCGTGGGATAGGTCTCTTCTCCTTCACCTAAGCAGTCTAGGGAGATTTACTGAAGAGATGCAGAAGGAACACGCCACTCCGACTGGGAGGAAGAGCACTCGAAGATGATCTGCAACGTGAGTCACAGAAAATATTCAGAAACTGACTTAGGTTATCAATAAAAACATAGGAAGATAGGAAGGACGTGACAAAGGAAGAAAGCTACCAGGACATTTCAAGCTGATCTGCACACATCGCTGCAAAAGACTAAAAGAATAATTATAAAGAAACTAACTGTCCAATCAGAATACTTCTTTGGAACTAGACAACAGAATTTCACTGCAGAAAATCAAGTCATTTCTGTGGATTCAAACCTGAGAAGTTCTCCCGGAGAAGCATGCGTGAAAGGTGTGTGTAGAGAACACCAGGCCAAGGCAGGAGAAGCACGCAGGGAATCCGGATGAAGCACATCCACAGCAAGGCCGGAGAAGCGCTGAGGAACGTATTGGTGGAAATGAGGACCGAGATCTGGAACTAGTCAAGAAAATACTTTGATATAAAAGAATTAAAAAGTTTTTACAAGGACCAAAGGGAGAGAGAGCGAGCGTGCTAGCAAAGAGGCACACTAGGCCTTGCAAAGGTCTGCTCACACCCATGCTGTGTAACGCAGTCACGTATACACTTCTGGATTTTAATGGCCGTATCAAATATCACAAAAAAGTAAAACAGTACAATGTTGTACTTAACCTACTCTAAAGCACTATCAATTCCTGACATATACTAGCTCTCAGCTACATTAGGGCATAGCATTGAATCTTTGCAGTGCGATCTGCATTCAGTCTGCAGTACTCTTGCTCCGCCTCCGTCACACGCACAGGCACCACTGGGACCTGGGAGCGAGGTTGTGCACACCACGGCGTGGGGGCGGGAACGAGACCCGGGGGCTGGGCAACATCAGGCTCCACTAGATCCTCTCCAGGAGATTACTTACAAGAGACATCCAAGCAGGGGCCTGGAGAAGGCAGGGACAGAAGAACACTCTACCGGGCTTGTTCTACATCTTACTTTTTAAAGGAAGGAAATAAAACAGGCACCTAAATAGTGAATGTGCACGCAGGATAACTACAACCAGTTACAGCGGGAATAAAAAAGCAAGATTTCATACTTTTCCCATTTTTCAAGTTGTTTTAATCAACAAGTTACTTTTTTAAAGTGGGTTGTTATGAAAATAAGGCGTGAGAAGAAACGGTTCTGCGGTTTGAGCTGCCATATTGATGGCAGTATTTCTTTCCCGAAGGAGTTTCCCATTCATCCCAATGGACGGGAATGCAGAATGTGCAGTTATTCCTCAGAGCAAGCAGCTGGACCTCTCTTAGTTTCAAAGTACGCCCACTTCTGTAGTGGAGCCAAAGAGTATTCCTTCTAGTTTGTAGCACTCTGCCAGGCAGAGTGAGAAGCACATTTCTCATGGGCTTGGGCCAGGAAGGTAAATAGGCCACAGAGAGCGCTCGGCAGTACCGACTCCCAAAAAGGTGTTAAAGAGTAATAGGAGTAAAGAAGTCATAAAATAGCAGTGAGTACTAGTAACTAATCACCCTGAAAACTCTTTAAACTTGTAATTAAACTTTTGGATAACAACACGATTCATCACGTTTCAACATTTATGTAGGGAAGCTGGAATCTCCGTCTCGGAGTCATTGTGACTTTTTGCTGTTTGTGTTTTGAGACAGGTCTCACTCACTGTGTAGTTTAGACTGGCATAGAACCCTAATGCTGGGTGACAGGTGAGTGCCACCTTGCCTGGCTTCTGAGTCTGAACAACCGGGAAAACACAGAAAAGTTGAGAAGGAAATTGAGCAAACAGCTTGGGGTGGGCACGGGTCAGCGCTCCCTGGAACCCACAGGGTGGGGTGGAGAGCAAAGTCACCTTCCAGCCCCGTCTTTATCCTCGGGAGAATGTGGTTAGGAAGTGTGGGCTCCAGCCAGACTGAGGACCACACTCCGCCTTTAAAGCCAACCTGTGCCGGCCGTAAGGTAAGTGTGATGCACAAGTTGGGCAGAGCTCTGTGAGTACCGTTATCGTCGTTGCAGATTCAAGATGAAGTCATCTGAACCTGACACCTTTTCTCTTGGTGCAAGTTATTCCGCGAGACGGCCATTCCAGGGCTGATCTCCACAGAGCTGTTGAGGCTGTTAAATTATCGTCAAGTGGAACCCATCCTAAAATATTGATTACACAGGAATGCTGGTGTGCAGACACCTGTCAGTCTAGCACTTACGCATCCACATCTGTTGGCGCTGGTCCCCACATTAGGGATATGTGCAGTAAGAGTAATTGCTAATAGTGAGGTTATTCATGTAGTGATGATAATTCCTAATACGCAATGGCTTCTACTGGCCAGGTGACAGTGTGGTAAGAACTCTACACGTGTTGCCCATAATTATCCTTCTTCCAAACGTTATCTTAAAGTTCTACTGTTCCCATCCCCATTCTACATAAGAGAAGATGAGGACTAGATGACACATCCAAGGTACAAGTTAACAGAGAGTGAGGACCCAAGCTCAAATCTATCTACATCTCTCAAAGACTGTATGATGTTTTAGCTTCTCTATCAAACTTGATTTATTTTTCTTTTGTTATACTTTTGTTTTATTCAGCACCAAAATAGTGTGTGTGCATTTGTGTGTGTGTGTGTGTGTTCTGTATCACAAGACTAGTAAAGAGGCAAGGGTTCATCCACCATACAGATAACACAGCTATTTGTACCATGGGGTATTTTTTTGTTTTGGTACCGGGGATCAAACTTGGGACCTTGCACTTGGGAGGCAGACGGCGGAACCACTGTGCTAAGTCCCCAGCCTGCGGCACATTTTAGTGGCTGTTAGCACAATCTGAATTCTGCCTGGGATGATGGTGATGCTGATTTGGACATTACATTCTTGTGGGATTTGTAGGTATATAAAACTTTACAGGTGACAGTGCACAGAACATTTCAAATGTGAAGAAGTCTTATCTATACAGAATAAAAAACATTAAGGTGCTGAAAAATAGGCTGGGGGTGGAGAGGAATGAATTTTCAAAGAGTTCTTGAACCAAGACTGCTTTCTACTTTGAAGAACTGTTTGGACACAGAATCGGGGCAGGGAGGAAGCACAATGGGAACACATGCGTTTCAAGTGAGAAGGGTGCACAGCACATCGTGTTTATCATTGACACTGGCCGATTCTGTCTACAGGGATTACTAATTTAGGATAATCCTTTGCATCCTATTAGTGTCTTAAATCTGAAAAACAGAAACTCTTATCTCACTTGATCTTTAGTACAGGTCTTCAAAGTGCAGTTACGCCTTGCCATGGTATGCCAGGTGCTTTCTTAAATTCCAGTGCAGTCCCACTGGTGAATGATTTTCCTCCTTCAAACAATGGTAGTTTGGACAAGGAAATCCACTGCAGCTCTCCTGCTCTGGGGAGGCTGAGGGTAATCCTCTGAGACAACTAAGCAAGGGTACTGGCACTCCTCCACAGTTGTTCTCTCTGCCACCATGCCTGGGTCATCACCTGATGTCCATGGGCCACCGAGGGGCACCAACTGCAGTCAGGGAAGGAGATATCCACTTACTCCAGGAGCTGCCAGGGTGGCTGTGAGCTATGACTGCACGGACACCTGATTCCACACTACAGAAGACCACATTTTGGGATCCCACGTGCCTCATCTGAGAGATGGTCCCAGGACATTTTAGTGAGCTAGATGATTTACTCAAGGTCACCAGCAGCTTCCTGTCTAAGACCAGGACTGGATCTCTGGGTAACAGGCACAGTGGTGGAGAACACAGAACCGAGAATCAAATGCCCAGGGCCCGTGTCCCACCCCAGCCACTTCCTGACCAGACAAGGCCTTTCTGCTCACCCTTGCTGAACTGTTCCCTCAACTGTAATTTGGGCATTGGATGTGGACGTGGAAGGGTAAGTGTGCAGTACACACCATTACATGGTACACTATGTGACTTCTACTTTATTATTCACTAGGTTTATTGGTACACTTTAATATACAATAGGATCACACTCATCACGTACTTGTACATGACATATCTCAGTTCTTGCTGTTCCCTCCTCTCCCCCACTTCCCCTTCCTACTTCACATTATCTGTTCTACGTTTTGGTCCTCATTTACACTTCCAGGTTCTCACTATGTGACTTTTGGTGCACGCAGTCTCCCTTCGATTCCATATATTATTGATTTTAATTCTGTTCCTACGCTAAACTATAAGGATAGTAAATACTTGATAGTTGCAGCAACAGCACTCAGGTGTATATAATGTTTTTAAACATATGAAGTCATCTCCAAAGCCCAAGAACAATATCTTTCTATTTCACTTAGCAACCAACTAGAATTTATTAGCTATCCCCTAAGTGTTCAACATCATGAAAGGCATGGAAAATCTGTATCAGAAGCTCTCCCCGAAGCACTAAAGAACCAGCTAGAACAATAAAAAGATTTTCAGAAAGCAGAGAAGTAGATGAGTGGAAGTGAGCATCAGTGAGGGGTGGGCCCCAAAGGGGCCTGCACTCTGGGATGGCGAGAGAAATCCTAGGAACCACTAAGGGTGCGACTCTGTCCTGAAGGCTGGGCCTGCTACAAACAGGCGCAAAACGAGGACATGTTTGCCCTTCGGATTCCCTCTGTGTGCTTCTCCGACTCATGGGTTCCATCTGGGTGAATATGATCGCTAAAGCTCCAGGCAGATTCCTATTAGGAGGGTTTGGGAATAGCTGCTGACTATTAGCAGGGAATACTGAAAACCATGCACGGAGGGCAAGTTTCCAGCAAGTTTGGGGTGGTGCTGCGAGAGAGGCTGCTTCCTGTAAGCGTCTCAGCACTTCCTTCTCGGCCTGCCTGAAAGTTGCCCATAGTTTGCTCTGCACCAAAGAGATGGAGGCCAGGTCGCCCACAGCCCGGTGGGGAGCATCTGATGGAATCCTCCCCTTGGAGGATTAACGCCCTGGCACAGGAGTTGCCAGAGGGGCAGACAGGAATGTGCTGCCCTAAGTGAGCCCTGTTGTGCCCATCCTTTAAAATCCTTCAGAAGCTGATGGCTGTGGGGAGCCGGTGATGGCCAATTCCCGGGGACTTGTGAGCGAGCACGTGAGTGGCTGAGTGCTTCCTTTCAGTGTCTGGATTTGACTGAGTCAAGAGGGTGTCACAGAAGTCTCCTAGGAGCCCTTGGTAAGAAGAGCACATCTTCTCCCCACGAGGCCTGCAAGGACTCCTCCATGTCACGAAGCCAGAGCTGGAGTGGTTCTGGGAGGTGCTGCTGCAGTTTAATGGGCTGGCTGAGGCTGGTGCTGTGGTCAGACACACAATGCGCACACCTCCCACATATGAGGACATATTTTTGTGTATGTAAATAAGATACATGTGTATTTATAATATGATGTAAGCCTTCTTTCCTATAATAACTCTGAAGTCAAATAAAGAAAGCAAGAGTTCACTTGTCCTGCCAGCCTCTTTCTCTGCCCACGGTTCTCCAAGGTGGCACCTTATTGCAGATTCTGGAACTTGTGTGGAAGACTAACAACCCTGGCTGTAAGGTACACGAGGAAGAACAAAGGGCTCCCATGCTAGACACTGCACACATGTCAGCTACAGGGACCAGGACACTGTACAGTCCTTGTCCCAACCCCAGACACCCTCAATCAGGAGGTGCAGGGAAAAGTCTGGACACACACTTTCTCCTCGGAAACCCAAAGCAGACTGTGTGCAGATCACAGGTGGAAAAATCTGCAAACACCAGGGCTGTGTTAGTGGCCCTGTGGAGGAGCTATGGCCCTGGCACTCACAGCCGTCCTGCAGGTGACCTGTGGTCTCCCTGCTGCTCCCCACTCTTCAGTGTGTACGTGCATTTACTGTAACTTCACTGATGTACGATGTGGTTCACAGTACGTACAGTACACTATACAACGTGTGATTCTCAGTACAAATTCTACAGGGGCGGTTGATCCCCACAGAATGACTGCACTGATTACTGCCCAGTCATGGATTCCGCAGCCACTCCATGGATACATCTAAGGAGCGATCCTGGTCCAGGGTGAGTGTTGGCGGCCAGGTCCAGCTGACCAGTGAGCTGAAAGTGAAGCCTCGGAGACGCTGTCAGAAGGACACTCACTCATCAGCCATGTGCACAGCTTCTTGACTGAGATAGAAAACACTTCCAAATGTTAGGAAATGAGTGTCTTTTTAAAATTTCCAGCTCTGCACATTGTAGTGGCTGTAAACGAGACGTGCTTTCAAGTTTAATTTGAATTATCGATAGCACTTTCTTTAATCTTTTACACAAGGAACAAAATAATAAGCCAATGCCCAACTAGTAGCATCTGCCAATTTCCACAGTGTAAACACTGTCACTGCGGGCAATTTCCAGCTATCGTGCTGCCTCTGAACTCCATCCCAGGAATCAATGCAGGCTGGAGACCCATCCTTACATGGTCCACCTTACTGATATGGCAATAAAGTGTAGTAAAACCAAGCAGTAATTTACTACCACATAAGAATACAACTTAATTAACTGTATGTTTCTATAATTTGATTTGAAGCCATGGCTATGTGATTAAAAACTGCCTGAAAAAATTCCTCCAAGCCTAACGACTGACTCCTGCAAGCTGGGGTGGCTGGATTCAAATGAACACCGTGCCAGGCTTCTCAAGGGGACTGGGATATCATGACTGACTTCCCAAGGCTAACGTGGTGAGGGGCTGCCTCAGTCTACACCTGAGATTTGAGTTTTGGGGCACTGGTTTACATACGGAGTTGGTTTTCAGAAAGTAAACTATGGTAGATGGGCTCTTGGGCTCACCTCCCCACTACTTATGACAGTGACCTAACTGAGTAGTGTGACTGCACACTTGTGGGGTGACTGCATGGGTCCCCCCACAAGCACGAGGTGGTCTCTTTTCTTCCTTCATGCTCTTCCACTTATCCCTCACTATTTTTGTTCTAATAACATCTCAGGCAGCCCCTTCAGTTCCTCTGCAGATCTTTCCTCACCTCAAAACCCAAAGTTCTCCCCATGTCACCCCAAATTAATCCTACTTTGAAAGCCTTCTGTATTTTTCTACAAATTAATCTGACTACCGGAGAAGGATGCAGCAAATATTTGTTGTTGCTAAGGTAACTTAGGAATAAACTGAAGTACACGATGCTACTTATCCTCCAGGACGGCAATGGCGAATCTTTTAGATACATTGTGCTGAACTAAAATGCAAAACCTACTTCTTTATCGCCAAGCACCAGTGCTTCAATTAAACCTGAACACTGAGGTTTTCGTTTAGAAAAAATAACTCCCATATTAACACAATAACGCACGGGCGGTAGGTTCATCACCACTGTTCTAGGACTTTCAGTTTCAAGTTGGGTAAGAGACACAAATACAAGAAAACGGCCCCAGCAGACACCTGAAACATACAAAGGGCCTGCACAGTGGACATCTGGATACTGACTGGCAAACTTTGAGGGCCAGAGACATCCAGAGGAAGAGCGTTAAGGAGCAGTGGGTGTGATGGCAGCTCAGTCTGGGGCCTCAAGAACGGGGACGATGCCCGGAAAGGAAAGGAAGGAGCTTCTCATGGGAGGGGACATCACAATCAGGGACAGGTGACAGAGATGGCTCTTGGGGAATGGAAAGCAAACCCTGTGTCTTGGTGCCCTCCCCAAGGCGGTGCACATAGGAGCCTTCTGTGAGTGTCTGAAGCTACGTACTCAACACAGGCACGCGCAGGCTCGAGCATGGGAAGAATCCAGAGCACAGTCTGGGAATGAGCGTCTGGACCACATTGTGGGTCTTAGTAAGGAGGTAATTATTCTCTTGTGAGTGTGGGAGACCCCAGATTTGAAGTAAGCTGATTACAATGAACAAAAGCGAAGATTTCTTCTCTGACGCAGAGATGGATACATGAAAGACACTAGGCCAAACCTGAAGGTAGCAGCGGGTGAGGAGTGAGGTGGGAGGGATGCCGGGGAGAAAGACGCGGCTGGCTCTTTTGAGTGAGGAGACCTACAGAGGGCACTTTAGCCTTTGTGTCCCCGATATTCCTCTTGGAGTTTGTTTTAATAATGCAACACTATCGTGAGCTTGTGGGTCCACAGTTTGCTGATACTTTTTACTTAAAGGCCTGGATGACCAAGTAGGCAAGGGTGGGAAGAGGAGGGAACCAGAAATGATGTGGGGGTTTTAAGTAGCTAATTAAGAGAACGCAGCTAGGGGGACAAATCCACCGCAACGGGGACAGTGCGCCCCGTGTGCTCACTCGGTCTGGCCTCAGCCCTGTGGCCTTAGGGACTGGTTCCTGCCACCAGTGCCATGAACAGCTGAGGAAACTGAGGCACAGAAAAGGTTAAGAAAACACCTGGAGTCACAATCTAACCTGAGCTAGATGGCCTGAGCTTTGTTGTGGCAACCTGGTCCGCGACCACTGACACACACATACACACTCACGCACACACACACACACACACACACACACACACTGCTGTGTACTTTTAAACACAGTTTCAGGTTGTGGTAGGAGTCCGATATTCAAATTAAAATCTATTTTCTAGGGAGTTTGGAAAGAGTAAAGCTGATCACTAAGTTGACGTCCTGCTCCATCCTCTTGTCCTCTCACATCTGGAAGAGGCTGGCCGTCTCCACACTGGGCTGCTCCCGTGATGCGCTCTGGACGCTCGGAGGCCTGGGCAGAAGTGATCGTTCCTGGACAGGGCAAGTTGCTCTGCCCGATGCGGAGCTAGAGCAGCTGAGCTGGGCCCACTCTGCAGAGCCCGAGGGACAGAACCTCACTGGCGACCACAGTACGGGTGTGGCACCAATGGAAATCATACTCAGCTTCTCAGACCACTGAAAGTCTGGAGTTGTTTGTAAATACAGCACAACTTAGATTATAAGAGCCAACATGCGGGGTGTTTGTATATTCACTGATAGCAGGAATGTCTCTTCATTAAAAAATGGATCGGACTGAATCACAGCTGAAGGGCTTCTTGCTTCTCGTGACAACGTTATGTCATCCCGGGAAGGCTGAGCAGAGAAGCACGCGGTCTCCCGAACGCTGAGCAGATCTACCCAGCGCAGTCCCAGCTCCCGTGACCGCTGAAAAGGCCGGCAAAGATGCAAAGCCTGTGCAGTGCCTGAACG
Source organism: Fukomys damarensis (assembly GCF_012274545.1). Taxonomy (NCBI): domain Eukaryota; kingdom Metazoa; phylum Chordata; class Mammalia; order Rodentia; family Bathyergidae; genus Fukomys; species Fukomys damarensis. The sequence continues at coordinate 2,199,574 of NW_022900917.1, forward strand.
GAGCCCGGTTTGTAAACCGCTCCAACACGGGACTGCGTTTTGGGTTTCACAACGAAATCCAAAACCCGAGGGGACAGTTTCATAGTTCACCTTGAAAGTTCCATACAGCTGAAACTTTCATATCTTTTTCAGGTATCAAACTACAAAAAGTTCCTAAAATATCCTTTAAATAAATAATGATTACTAGCATCATCTCTTAAGTTCAGTGTCCTCTGCTGTACCTGACGTACGACGATAATGTCACAGACTCACTCTCAGATGAGTTTAGGTTCTGCTTTTTCCTGCATTATAGCTCATTTCTCTCTGATTTTTAGGTATTTTAACTCATGAACACATTTTTGGAAGCTCTGCTGGAACTGCCCACTGTCAGCTGGGGCCATGGAATGAGAACCCTCAGCACCAGGAATCACTTGGGCCGTGAACAACAGCTCAACCCTTTGGCCAGCTCCACTAAGAATATCATAAAAAACTGGAAAAATGAACTAATTTTTAAACTGCATAAGGTTATAACCGAAGTCTCCACAGCGAAAGAAACATGAGTGAAACACTGTGTTTAATGATTTCCTTTAAATCGAGGGAGCAAAACTAGGAATCCTGTCTCCTAATGAGTGACACCCAGCAGCCCCCTCTGTCTCCCTACAGTGTGCACATTCACTGCCAAAAGGCCCAGGGGCCCGTCCTTGTCTTCCTTCTCCCTACTGCCAAGGATGGAGTCAGTACTTGTTCAGCTGTCACAATTGATAACAATTCTCATAAAAACAAGAAGGGAAAGAATAAATACAAGAGAAGGAAAAACTGGAAACAAAGTCTTTGTAAATGTGGAGGGTGGAATGGCTGGGGGGCAGGGGAATGGGGGAAAAAGAAGAACCAAGATATATCATGTAAAGGTGCAAGATCCCACTGAGGAATGTCAGCACATTGGATATCTAAAATGTGCCAATACAATTAATGAAAGAAAAAGAGACAAAATGCAATAAAAAAAAAAAAAACCCACGTCTCTACCAAAATGTACCTGTGGTCAGTGAAAAAGTATGAAATAGGAGTAGAAAATCCTAGGTCTTACTTTTTATCTTTAATTCCACTCACGACAAATGCAAGTAATATATGAGGAACCTAATTATTATTTTCCAAACAAGGGTCTTTTTAGCAAATATTGTTAGACTACAGTTACTCCATTTGTAAAATGGATTAAATGTCCCAACTCATGAGATTATCATGACAGTAAAAGAAATAAAGAATAAGAACAGGTAAGCTGTTTTTAAGTGGTAAAACAATAAACACACTTACAAAGCTAGAGCTTATGTGATTTTCCACATTTGATGATCATCACTAGGATGCAAACAACTCTCCAGTTATTAAAGGAGTATTGAGAGGGAAGAAACAGTTTTTTCTCTTAAAGACACAAATAAGCCCATGCCAGGTGATTTTTATTTTTTGTGGATTGCAGCTGTGGCTTGTTAGTTCGAGTCTGCACCATTAGACCCTTGCCAGCGATTTTCATACAAATGGGTGCATTTCTCAGCCTCTCTTCCGTTAGGATGGCGCCACGTGACCGGGCCTGGCCAGTCGATTAAAGATCATTTCAGCACGGAAGGAGACTCATTCTGGAGTGTCTCTGAGGTGGAGTTGCCCCTACCTTTCCGATTTCTTGTCGAATATGTCAGGCTGTGACATAAGGTGATAGTTGGCAGGGAATACAGAGTTAGCCCCCGACTGTTAGGGCGTCTTTTCCTTCAGTGAGAAAGTTAAATCAGCGTGCTCCCATATTAGTGCCTTTTCTCTGTTAGGGACCAGTAACAAACATTCCCAGTGTGTAGCAGCCTGCGGCCAGAAGTAGAACAGCCCCAGTCTCTCCCATCCAGCCAAGAGAAAAGGATTTACAAAACAGAGACAGAGCTTGGAGGTACTTGCTATGAGTTCCCAGGACAAATGCTAAGCCCCATACATCATGTTACATGAAATTTCTTCTTTAGAATTAGATGCCTTTCCTAGTGTGCTCCAGTTTATACTTGCCCTACACTAATTACTAATCACAATCAGTTCTACTCTCTAATTGCCTATTTCAATATTTGTTATTTAGTAACCTTATGGAAGAATCCTCCCTGGTGTGTAGGATAGGAAGTTTGGGTAGGGAAAGATGATGTATATATTTTATGTACATTTATTTTTCATCAGAAATAGTTATAAGTGAGTGAGGGAGATCAAGGAGAATCCTTAGTGATTCTCTTCTGCTATAGTCAATATGAGAAATATGAAAAGTGAAAAAATGAGAACATCTTTGTAACAGATATAATGCCACAGTTCCAAAAAGAAAAAAAAAGTGAGGAATGCTTATGTTGTTTTAGAATAATTCTTTGGGTATTTTAGTCAAATTGACTGAAATAATTTCATTTCCAACATGCTTTTACAGCACACTGCTGTAGATTTTTTCTGCACTGATTCCAATATTTGTGATTTGGGCACCATTAATAATCTTGAAACTACCAAAGTCAACCATGGCAAGCGTAGGTACTTAAGGTTCTCCCGGATTGTATGTATGCTTAGATGTGAATAACCTAGGACAGTTGAGAGTAGTTGATGACTGGACTTAAGCATCTCGGTTTTGCCTCTTGTTCTTGTTATCTGGATGACTTTTCCTAGTTTATTTAGCATGCCCAAGGTTCGGTTCCCCATCAGTAAGATGGAGACATAAGCACACACACCCTGAGGGACTGAGGCTGTTCTGGTGACCACAGAAGATGGCACGGATTAAGGAAAGGCATGAAGTGCATGGAGCGTGGGAACACATTCATTCCCAGTCTGGGCCCACCACTCCACACACCCCACGGCGGTGTCAGGCAGCAAAACAGCCGTGCCGTCTCTGCCCTGGGCCTCATCTGTCCCTGAGAGGACAGGAGCTGGGACAAGGTCTGGGTCCTGGCTTCCTGGCTCCCGCCACCGAGAGCCAGCTGGGACCTCTGGGTCCACTCCACGCCCAGGGTGGCCAGGTGTGGCCTGTGCAGCTTCGGCTCTGAGATCGGACCCCTGAGGCCGGGACGCTCCCGAGGAGGCCCAGCTGACTGACGCGCACCTGCACCTCTCTTCGCTCGAGTCCATTAAGCTGCTAGCTTGACATTCACCTGTTATTTGCCATCTCTGGCTCTCGTGTGAGAAGGGAGGAGGGGGCTTTGCATTTGTTCCCACAAACTGTACAGAAACAAGCTTCTGTAGTAGAAAACATAAATAGCACATATTACGCATGGGTGCCTATTTAGCTTCTAATTTATTTCATAAACGTGAAATAATCCTAAATTTTATCTTATTTGCATGTAGAGCAAACATAATGCTTTTCTTCATGCATTCTATTAAAAATTTACACTGTCCCCAAATATTCACTGTGCTAAATTAAACATCTTCTATAATTTATTAATCTTAGAATCAGAATATATCAATTCAGAAAACACATAAATAGGCAATTACACTGATTTAATGTGGTAACATGCTTGGACTTGCTTTCCAATATGAATATCATGATTACAACTTAATCCCTTAATTATGTCACGGATTAGGGTTTGCAAACACCCTCCTACCCAGCATCTCTCCAACCTGTCTCCCTGACCCCAATGTGACCAGGTTGTCTGAGGTGCAGGGCTGCGGCCCAGACCCCTGTGACAACAGGAGATGACTTCTGAGGGGGCCCGCTTGCAACTGAAGCCTCCCAGTGTGACGAGCTAAAGAGAGAGGACAGGGACCTACTCGGAAAACGAACTGGGATTCACACCGGGGCACAGGGCCTCATGGAGTTGAATTGTAGTCCACTTTCCCTTGTGAGACAGCACATCTTATCTAAGTATTGCAGATGTTTCTCAAATGACCTAATAAATATTAGAATATCATCGAGGTAAATGAGGTAAATATGTCATTGGAATCTTGCAGCCTTCCATAATTAAATGCAGCACACCAGCTACCTATTTTCTTTCTAGCAGGCTGAACTTGGCTGGCGTGAATCACCCACGAAGTTTGATAATATTCTTTCCTAAGGAAGCTGGGATCTGTTCACCTTGGCCAGGGTGGAGGCTGGAAATGGGTAGCAGTTATCAAATTAATACGATACCGCTTCGTTCATTCTGCCTCCACGGAGCAGAGAGTAAGCTGTGATTCCAAAAGGAAGGGACCGGCTGCGGCAGGCTGCAGCTGGAGCCAGGAAAGAGGGTGCGCATTGCACGGGACCGTCGGCTTCTGGCTGCATCCAACTCCTCGACAAATTCAAGATTTAGGAAAGATAGCTATGAAATTGTTCTTCAAACAGGTGAAGTCACCCAAATACATGTATGAAGGGAGAATAAATTCGCACAACTTTACTTCTACCAATGTTTTAGTGGTTTAACGTCAACTTGACAACGTGAGGGTCTTCAGCCAGTCCAACGCTTACAGTAGAGGAGAGGGAAGGAGAGAGAGCGCGGGAGGGGAGGACAGAGTAGAGAGAGGCTCAAGTCCCCACGGTGCCAAAGCACAGGAGCCGGGCGTGGTGCCGCACTCATCCGGACATGGGATGCGGGGCACAGGGAGCCAGGCTCAGATCCATCAGCACTCAAACGGGAGGAAAGGAAGGGGAGCCCTCCTCGAGCGGCCGGCTGTAAGAATGGAGAAGGGGTACGCAGGGCCCTGCTGGTTTTTACGATTCTCTTGAAATATGACCGCGCCTCGCTGCCCTGAGCCAGCAGGAAGGCATTCCCGCGCTCAGAGAGCAGGGACGTGCGGATGGACGTGGAGGCCGGCGCCAGGGCTCCTGCCGAGCCCACCCGGCCACCTTCTGCCCTGTGCCCCAGGGTCCTGCCGCACACCCCACTGAACGAGCCGGCGCCTGAGGAACCTGTGATTCCGAGCTCTCCCTTCCCCTGCTCCTCCC
>NW_022900917.1:2204997-2213157 GCF_012274545.1 Fukomys damarensis
CCCCTGCCCCTCCCGGCGGGCGCCTTCCTCGGTCCTTGCCAAAGCCTCCCCGGAGCTCGGGCCTGATCCACCGTGTGCCCACGCTGCAGGGCTCTCCTCCACGCAATGCACTGCGTTACCCGGGGCGCCACCCTTCACCGGATTCACCCTCCACACGCTAAGAGCACAGCGGGGCGAGGCTCTGCCTCTGGACCCCAACGAGGGCGCCTCTGAAGCGGCCCTGGCGGCGGGCGAGCGCCTTCTCCACCACGTTAGGGCGAGCAGGGCCCGCTGTGTCAGCGCTCTGCCCTGTTCACTGGCGGCTTCTCTCAGGAGAAGCGGTGAAGAGCGGGCCCTGCTCTTTCGTCTCCCAGGCCCAGCAGCCCGAGCTACGAGCCCAGCAGTGCCCAGGAGAGGCGGAGGGCAGGGGGGGCCTCGGCCTCCCCCCACCTCCGCGCCCGGGCAAGATCTGGATTCCTCAGAGGCAGGGTGGACAGGACGGGCTGGTGCCCTGTGTCCACCTTCAGGGACACAGGAAGCCCGACTTGGAGAGAGACAGCTCGGCCGCCCGTCCTCAGGTGCCTGTGCAGAGCTTTCATCCTCCCAGCAGCCGTGTTCCTCCAAGCTGGGGGAAGGCATTTTCTTGCAACCAGTAAAACCGTGCCAAAGTGGGCTTTGGAAAAGAAAAGGCAAAGCCACAGAGAAGCCACCATAGATGCTGTCATTCCTGCCGCTTCCCGGGGCAGCAGAGCAGTCTGTGATTTTCAGGTACTTTCCACTTACAGTGATGCCTGAGATAAACTTCCATGTAAGAGGGACTGGCGCGGCTTCCGGGAGACCTAACGCACCCGCAGTCACTACTGTGCCCAGTGCCCGTGCTGTTATTTACTGGAACCCATCTCCTCAAATTAATGCACGGAGGATGCTGAGATCTGGAAACTGGATTGTTCTTCAAAACAAAGCAACAAAACAGAGCGAACACAAACAAACACACAGAAGCGGCCCTTTGAGAAGCTGAGCAGACACTTCCTGTCAAATAATGAACAACATTGTAAGTCGGATTTATTCATACTACAGCTGCGATTTGATAACCACTTCTGTTTAGAATTTATTTGTGAAATGCCACACAATCCAAGATGTCTTCATTATGTTACATTTTATCCAAGTCTACTCACTGTAAAATGAGTGATCAGGAGTTAAACTCTAGAAGATGTAGGCAGAAAGACGTTAGAACACAAACGTATCAAACCAGGAACGTCTGCCTGGTGATTTCTGTTCATGCTAAAACAAAAAAACTCTGGCTCAGAAAAAACAAAACAAAACAAATCAAAACAAAAACAAAAACAGCCCACATAATGCCTGAAAAATGGCTGCGGTTTCTGGTCAGCACCCAGCTCCTCAGAGCAGCAAGTTTACAGTCACCAACACGAAGACTGTTTGTTTGTTTCAGATGATGCATGTCCCCAAGGAATTAATTCACAGACATATATTTTGCAGTATTAAATTATGCATATTTTAACCACCCCCTGACTGCTGCTTAGCTGTGGTGCTGAATGCACACTGGAAGACGGTGTGCATATTTACTGACTTTTGTTCAGCAGATTCATTCCAAAGTCTTTTAAGCCTCTGCAGTTGAAGGACATTTTCCATTTTGCTTGATTGTACAGGATTACTTTCTATACCATAGCAAGTTTATTTTCCATCGAAGTTGTTCACAGATAAGTTGTATATATACTTCTGGAATAAGCCTAGCTTAATCACCAATAACAGGAGACTGAAAGAGAAAGTAAGCCACATGGTAGGCAGTTTCACCCAAGATCAAATGTTTTGAAAAGCATCACGTAATGACAGAGTCAAAGAAATAGCAGTGGAACTGACTTTGTAACAGCATTTGAGAAGTTCCCATCTTCTGCCAAGTAGAAAACCCTGATAAAATATAGCTTTAGCTGGCCAGCTGTCTGAAATATATTTCAAATATTAATTATAGCCAACTGTTCTATTCTCTCTTCCCCTTTCCTCGTTAATAGAAGGAAAAATAAAATGTGGAAAGGAGAAATGCATTCCTTTCCCCTGTGACATCTAAAATGTTATTGACATAATATACTTCATTTTAATTTAACAATAACAGCAAACCAGCAACTCCCCATTATTTGTGCAAAACTTGGGAGATGCTCAATACAAGGTAATGGCACATTGCTGTATAGCAAAAATAAAATATAAGTTAAAAATTTAAAATATGTTGTGTTCTATCAGGACTGAGCATGATAGGGTTGTTGACAATTACTCTCCCAGTGAGCCACACTGAAATCCTGGACAGGAAGGAGCTTTGGCCCAGGTCACAGGCTGCAACAAACCTGCCAGCAGACACCCAGTGTGCATCACCGATCAAATAACCAGACCACCGCCAGTGCTATTTTGGGAACCAGTCTTGTACACAGATTTTTCTAAATTGTACATAGAACCTAGAAAAAATGTCTGCTCAAATAATTCCTCAATACCTGATTAACTCTGAAAATTACTAAAATCAATTCAGGCTAAGTCGTTTCTCATTGAATGTGGATAAAATTGCTACAAAATCCATAACCACTGGTTGCCACGCAACCCACTACAGCACCAGGGTAGGATAAGCTGGGTTTGAGCTCTCCACCCCTCTTGCTTTGCCGACTTGATGTTTTGATACCCTAATGCGTCTCAGCTAACTCCCATTAAGTCCTGTTTTGTGGGGTAGTATTCCAAGGTTAAAATGATTAAATAACTTTTATGGTTGATCAAATGCAAGTGCTTATTATACACTGTAAGCAAAAATCATACATTTTAATTACTTTGTTATCAAAGATCTACTATTAACATTTCATTTTTCAATAATTCTGAATTTAGAAGTCTTCCAAAATATTGCTTTTTAAAAATATTTATCTAGACAACAATGGCACTAGTACAGGACAGTGATAAACGGCATTCATAGAATCCTGGTGTTAAATGCTTTTCCTTTATGCCTTGGTATAGCTGGTTTAATTTTTCAAGGTAATTCAGTTAATTATCTGAGAGTCTGCATTACATTTCTCACTTTGCAACCATGCACAAAATAAAGAAAACTGAGCAGTATTTGGTTACAGTTATAGTGTGGTTACTTCAAAGTTGATTTTCAGAGGAATCACTGCTATTATGCTATTTTGAGAGATGTTATATATGAATATGAGGAAAAACAACCAATTTTTGTAGGAAGGAAAAAAGACATTATAAAATAGAGGCTTAAAAAATAACCATCATTAGGAAAAAGGAAATCCTCTTGAAATAATATTCCTAATTATGTGTTTAGGAAAATACTGGTTAGGATTCATCTTTTACATTTGAATTTGTGCAAATATGAATTACTCTTTTTTTAAAGAAAGAATCAGAGTGGCCAAAATCTCTTTAATAAAATCATCTCTTGAAAATCCACTTATTATCAAAATGGAAAGCAATTTAAAATCTAGCCATTAACCTCTAGCACTTATGTAAAAGCTGATTTATTAGAATAAGAGAGAAATACCATTTTAGTAATTTACACTATAAATATTTCAAAATAAAAATATTACCCTTCATTTATTACAAAGAAAAGTGAATATGTCAAAATTCCTTCACATTTAATTTTAATGGCAAGATGTTCAGATAATTACACCTTAGAGAAAGACCCAAATTTGCAATTAAGTCCAAATAGATTTAATATTGCTGATGCCTGACATTAGGTAAATTAGACTGCGGATCTTTTAAAAGTAACTTATGTGTTCATTTTTACTCGCATAGCCCTAAAATCCACTGGCTTACATTAATGCATTAAAATAGCACCTTGCCAACTTCTTCCCAGCCCTCAGTCTTGTAAGGAGAGAACAAGATGGCACTGACTGTGACAGCATGGGAGCTGGAGACAGAAGCCCCGTATCTGGAAAGCTTCGAAATCAAAGTACCAGTGGCCAGGTCGCCCACCACACATCGAAATCGAAGATTGCAACCTACTTGCCATAAGAAGAGCCACATAATTATTGTTCTTTGTACTATATAATTGATACTTATGGTCAGGGAACTCATTTTTATTTTTATAACTCATTTCCTGGTTTTAGTCTTTGTGTAATCCATTAACTTAGACTATAATACATCTAAAGGCTATCAAGTGCTAAAGAAAAAATTTCACCTTGGGAAGGTTTCTACCAAAATAAGTGTCCTGAAGTAGTCACTGAGTCTCTTATGCTGATGAGACAACCATCTTAGCCACTGTCTAGGAAATAACAAGCACCTTTCTAATGTTATTTCTAGTAACAAGTGATATACAAATTTAAGATCATGAGGAGGCTGCTTTGCTATAAGGCACCTGGGAACTGTAAAAGTACCCATCTAGAGTTTGACTTCTGCAGGGTGCCCAGCACATGCTGATCCCTTCCACTCCTGCTCTTGCCTCTTTTCCTACTATCTCTTCTACTTGGCCACCCCTGCAGCCTGGAATACAGGAAGGCAGGGGTCACAAAGAATCACGAGTAAGATTTTGGAAAGAACAACTCATCTCAAGATTAAGGGAAAAGCAGAACTAGTACTCAAAGGCAATTAGCACTGATTTTGATTCAAGCACCATGAAGAAATTGCGCTGAGGCCATACCATTGGCACAGAGCTAAACTAGGCACTGTCAGAGAAAGGGCAGAGGGAAGACCCATTGCCAAAACTTCTCAGGAAGAGCAAAGCAGATGCAGAGATTTGAAAGTGAGGCTGAGGTCAGCTGAGCCTTCCCTGCTGTGGGAAGCACGGCGCACACGGACCGACAACTCCTCAGACCCAGCCGAGCCTTCCTCAGCTTAGAGGCCCAGAAATGAAGTCAGCACTGAAGATGGGCAGCAAACACAGGGTGTGGTCTGAAATGGCTTCAGCCTCACTGACATCCAGCAATTTCAGAACAAAGTGCGAGTTCCTCCTCTGAGGTGAAAAAAGACAATATTTAAAATGGCAAACACAAGATATACATTTTCAGAAAAAGTGTAACAATTTTTAATGGACATGATACAGGATTCCTGGGAAAGTGACACTATATACCAGGGATCACAGAAGTATACCGGAGTAGACATAAAGCTGAGAAAAGAAAAGCTTGAAGTAAATTTAAAGGATATCATCTAACTTTAGTTCTTTTCCTGACCTGGCTAAATTAGTACCCCTTTGGATGCTGTTCACTCCCCATAGCAAATGAAAGCATATGTAATTTAACAGCAGGCCTCAATCCTTTAAAAAGCTGCCTTTAAAATACCTACATGGATTACCTATCTGGAAATCCGCTTCCCATGCAGAACGTGACAGCGTTATGGAAATTGTTAGCTCAGTATACCAAAGGGAGCGGCGTCGGGGCCCTGTAAGATTATACCCAACACTGGACATAATCTCTAGACATTTACAGCACTGCAAATGCATAATTAAGATTAAGCACCCATTCCAGCCTTTATTATGGACCACGTCATTCAAATTTGGCCCACAAGTAGACCACTAGTGGGACTACGCTGTCGTGTGGTGAGACCACGTCTCCTATGTACAGGAAGTTGGTTCTGTCTCACTGAGTCAGGTAACCCACATTTGTCAGATTAGCAGATAATCATGTGTTTCCTGAAAATGAAGTAGGAAATTTAAGATCCAAAAAGTGAAAGTATGGATTTGGTTTAATTCTCCTATTCTAAATGTATTTAGAGGATTTCTGGTAATCAGACAAATCAACTTCATCAGAAGGGATGTACGCAGCTCTGTATTTTTGTTACATATTTACAGATTTTTAGTCTCCAAACAAATTCAAGGGGCTGGATCATTATTTAGAACTAGAAACCTCTAGAAAGACAATAGGATTATGAATTTAGCATGAGTTCCAGTAAAGGAGTAATGCAGATTCAGGTGGATTTTTCATGAAGCTAGATAGTAAAAAGGGCTATATTGAAATATAGAGCCTGAATCATTTTGGAAACTTGACCAAAAATTAAAAGTATCAGAGTTAAACTGGTACTCAAAACTATATATCAGTCCAATTGATTTTGGTCATGTTTTAGACTTAGGAGCTGGTTCAAAAGACTCCAAGATCTAGAGGGAGTTAAGTGAATACTATTGGCTCTTTGTGCATAGTGCATTTTGTAAATAATTAGCTCTTTAATTTTTAATAGAGTTGGTGGCAAATAAAATGGAAGGAAATTAGTCCATAAAGCTTAGAAATAAAGCTCTCTTCTGCTCACAATTTTCATTTTGAAACCAAGAGTAATGGTCTTTTTTTTTCTTCTTTGAATACCTGTGTTGAATTAGAGTCACATCTTATACAAGGATCAGAGGAAAGGGATTATGTAAGAAGGTTGTCCACAATCATGTAAAGATAAATTAGGGATTGTTGAAAGACTTAATGGATTAGGTGGGCAATCTCTGCTCCTTACTGCCCAGGGCGTGACCTCAAGCAGACCTGAGCCCATAGAGCCCAGAGGAAAGGACCTGGTGGATCCCCAATTTGCAGTGTGGCTCTGTGTAGTCCCGAGAGGAGCCCCAGTGACTGTTACATTTGGCCTGTGGATAGCATGTTGATACCTAACCATCAGAGACGAGCCCTGGTTCATCTAACAAAAGTTATAGATACAGAAATAAAGTAAGGAAGATCCGAACCTCTGAATCACAAATAAAAATAAGCCAAAGATTTTGCAGAAAATCATGTTTTTGGTGGTTGTGAGTTTTTGATTTCCATCCATTTTACAAAAGCCCTCTCCCACTCCTCATTACCGTAATGGAGTCATTAACATTCAGAGAAGGGAAGAAAAAATGGAAAAATAGCTAACTGCAATGCAGAAGCAACTTAAAGGTATTATGTGAACTCTACCGTTCTACTACACTTAAAAATTTTCAATTCATAACATTTTAACTCTCTCCTGTGTACAACCAGCAGAAACAATACCTTAAGCATTTTTCTCTGATTTTGACTGATGACTATTTTTGTCACATGAGTCCTCCATCTTTCATCAAATGTGCTGGCATCTGCGCAGAAGATACACTGAACTGTAAGAAACAAAATCCAACCTCTGTCTTCTGGATGTAACCCAAATCTAATCGTCAACATCAGGGTTAAGCTACTACTATTTGTCTAAAGCTGCATATTAGTGGATTTTCATTGGTTAAACAAAAGGAAGGGTGGGTTAAGTCTAAAAATTAATTTCAGGGTCAGAGAAGCAAAATGCAAATCATTCTTGGCTGTCTTAAATATTTCGGGTTAATACAAAAAGAACCTTAATATGTAGGTATATTCTTTCCTTCTTCTCCGTGGTTGTCCATGAGTTCACGGTTTCTCAGAACACAAATCAATTTAATCTAACACCTTAGAGGGAAAAATAATATACAGGGATAAACAGGAATCTGTACTTCTTAAAAAATATTACTGTCATATGTTTTAATGATGCAGTTATATTTACAAAATCTGACCATATACTCAATGAGGCAACACAGAGACCTCCATATTTAAATCCCGATTCTACTCAGAATGGCTTCTCATTGGAAAAATGGGAATAAAACAGCTTCTACCTTAGCGGGTTAGCTTAAAATGAAATTTAAGGTGAATTATGTGGATTTCCCTCACTCAAAGTCAACCCTTAATAAAAATCAGTGGTTATATGCTTGTGTATCATGGATACAGATGCATATTTGAAATGTGTTCTTAATTCAACAATACAGGGAAATACTTTAACAAGGACTATAATTTTTAAAATTTTCATTTTATATTTGAAGACCCATGTGGTGGTAAGTCCAGCATCCTCAATAGAAAATGAATCATATCACTTAGGAAAAATCATGTAATTAATTCATTAAATTATAACGAAAGAGAGACTTAAAGGCATTGAATAATTTTAATCACATGCTCAGAAATATTATAGGTAACACTAAATATGGATGGATTGTTCTTCAACCGCTACACATTAGTGTAAGGACATTACATGAAATATTTAATTTTTACATAACACTCATAAAGAATTACTATTACAGTTTTATATTTTGGAGGGACAGTTTTTCATGAGAAACTAGCCAAATTTACTACTACTTGGATATGTTTATAAGAGCAGCAAGTTAAAATGCTCCTCTTTATTTGGTCCTCAAACCCCAAGAAGAGAGAAAAGGGGCCAGGGATTTAGCTCAGTGGTTCTGCTGCCTGCCTTGCAAGT
>NW_022900917.1:2213664-2236178 GCF_012274545.1 Fukomys damarensis
AGAGAGAGAGAGAGAGAGAGAGAGAGAGAGAGAGAGAGAGAGAGAGAGAGAATCATTGAAGGAATACTGAAATTTTAAAACTTTTGGGTAATATGTCTACAGGCATTTAAGAAATACACTGTGGTTAGATTTGGTGGCAACAAGTAAATATTCTAGCAAACTACATAGAGAACACATGGCCAGCAATTTGGATCTATGTAAAATGGACCAGTATTTAGCTTTCTGATGAGCACGTATGGTGTGTATATGAGCACACATTCTTGCTTTTTGAGTTTTTAAATGTGTATGTGTGTGTTGTGCGCCTCAGGATATTTAGTTATCATTTCCTAATACATTTTTCTAAGTGGTAGGGCATGCAGTGTCATGGAAGAAAGAAAGAACAGAGGGGGAAGTGGCTGAGGCCTCAGATGAGAACTGTCATTAACAATTTTTTTCTTTTAAAAATGTATTGGTACATTTTAGATATACATAGTGGTCATATTCATCACCGGGAACTTGTACTGCACGTGACGTATCTTGCTTCTTTTATTTCCCATTCCCCACCCTTCAGTTCTTCTTCCCCTCCTTATTTACAAAAGCTTTGCTCCATTTTTTCCTTCTATTTTCTTTTTTTTTCTTTTCCCTTCCCTCCTCTCATCTGCTTTTCTACCTCTGTTCTTTCTACATATGACTTAGGATGGAGCCATTTGGCAGGAACCCAAACATTTTTGGATGCATTCATAGAAAAGAAACTCACAGCACAGCACACTGAACGAAGAAGAAGGAACTTTATGAAGGGCACTGTCCTGCCATCAGCTCGGAGCTGCCAACCAGCTGGTGAATACCCGCATTGATGTGCCAATGCTGGAGCTGTGCAGGATCGGGACTCGGGCCTCTGCTCTTCTCCCCCAACCTAACTGCTCATCCGAGGACCCCTGCCCCTCACAGAGAACAGCTGGAACAGTGCTCTCTCTCCATGACTCATTCTTTTCTCTAAACTGGGCATTTATGTGACACTTTGATGATGGAAAAACAGAGTCTACGAAACCTTCACCTTCTAGTATTTCCAGTCTTACATTTTCCTTCCAACCTGTGAGCAGAACACACTGTGCCCGCCACGGCTCCCGGCCTTCCCACCTCTGGCCTGAACCATGTGCTGTCCCTGCTACTGGCACCGCTGTCTGCTTCGAGCTGGTGCTGCTCACACTTTTCCTAAACAACACTTCACAGTGTCCCCGTTCTGTGCACGGTTCACTGTTGGACTGAAGTGTTCAAACTGCCACCCCTGTCTTGAAACTGTGTCCCACTGCCATCCCCTCCTCTGGGCAGGAAATTGTGCCTCTCCTTGGATGCAAAAGAATTTGCCTTGTTTTCAGTGTGTGCCTGCAAAAGGCTCCAGGAGGAGCAACCTCTCTCTCTGGACCTTCGTGAGTCACAGCTCTTCCAACCAGGACTGCATCAAACCCTCTGGCTTTCCACGGGAGGCAGCTCCTTCTCCCTCTCCACGCCCCTCCTTCACAGGGCATTTATGGGTCCTGCATCGGACCACACAACCACGCATGTCTACGTCCAGCGGAGGGCTACAGAGCGCAGTAGGAAAAGAGCGATAATAAATGTGAGGGCCTGCTTTGGGTCTTAAGGTCTTTAAACATTTTCACTACAATTAGTTTGTAAGCAAAATTTTGGGTACACATTCCAGTTATCATTACTTATGAATATGTTATATGCATATGCTACTGCAGGAAAGCGTTATAGCCACTGAAGCACACAGGGGAATCTAAAAAGTAGCAATAAAAATGAATACAAACAGAAGTTCCAGTAATTTCTTCTCACTGAGAGGCACACACCTTGCTTTTGAGACCACTGTTCTAGACAACAACATTACAAACACCAATGAAACACTTTTTAACCCTGTAAGCTTATAGGGTGCAGAGATTCTGTAAGAAATTACATGAAAGACAAACTGATAAGCATATAATAGGTTCATGTTTCATTTCGTGAGTTCACTATAGACCTTAAAACAGCATCACTTGTACATACCTGGCATTTAATAAAAATACTTTTAAATGAAGATTAGGTTTTTTGCTAGATGTTTTAGCTAAAGGCAGTCTGGATTATTACTTGGGCAAAATTACAATTTGCATTTTGATAGTTATTTACAAATAGAAATGAACTTCACAAGAGTTGCGGAAGAGGAACTGTGCAGGTTTCATGGGCTCTGTGCCCACCGTGTTCCAGAAGCTATTCTAGGAACGAACAAAGCAACATTTAACAAGCAACACAAATTACTACTGTTGTGAGATTTTCATCTCTGCAGGAAGAGAAGAACAATAAACAAGTCAATAAATTAATAGGATATTTTCAGAGTGTGTTAGAAATGAACATAAAATCACATGAAAGAATGTGAAATTGAGGGAAGCAAGCATCGTCAAGAAGCCATTGCAGGGTGGGGCACTTGAGAATGAGGGGAAGGAAGCAAAGATGTGAACAGCGGAATAAGGGATGCCTGTAGGGAGTGCAAGGGATGTAGGAGGTAGGAATGAGCCTCGCGTGATGGGGGAAGAAGTGGAGGTCAATACGGCTGGGAGTCATGAGCACAGGAGAAAGACGAGAATTTCAACGGTGAGTTTTAGAATCAGACAAATTGGAGTCAAATACCATTTGCTCTGCTTTTCAGCTCTGTAACTTTGAAAAGACTAAAGGTTAATAAAACTCTTTTTCCCTTCTGCATTTTACTACCTTGAACTTGATATGATACTCCAATAAAATTGGAGTATTATCTATATTACCATGTAATACTGCTTATGGTAGGAGCCGATCAACTGTCCCTTCTAAGATGTACATAAGCAAATAAATGACTAACACTTCAGGAGGGAGCTGTTCTCTGGGCTTTCTAGAACCTGGTGACTCTTGTCCCTGACGTGCCTTTGAAACTCTGTGCTAAAATGAGTACGAGGATTCTGGTATCTGACCCCAATCGGTCTGATTCTAAAACCCCTGGGTGAAATTCTTATTGCACTTATGTGCTGATAACCTCCACTTTCCACCACAATGTTTCTTCTTGTGGCCAGCTGGCCATGGAATAAAGCCTCTGGAGCCAAGTTGAGCTGTGCATTTGAGTATTTTATCCCAGCAACAGAGCTCTGACGCCATCATAGCCTCTATCACCAGCATTACCTTCACCATCATGGCTATCACTGTCTGTGCTGCCCCTGTAAACATCAACTTACTCTCACCCCTGACAAAACAGCATCCAATTCCTCTAAGGGCAGAGCTATGATTATCTGCCAAAGAGCCATTTTTGTTCAAACATCTTAATGACCAAATCATAATAACCCATCAATAAAGGAAAACTGAACTGCAAGTAGTATGCTGGACATCAGAGGGCACGCGCAGGTGAAGTTAGAGTTTGCCATGGCTAAGGAAGCCCTTTTAACTCAGGAGTGTTCTGTAAGAATCTGTGTACAAAGAAAATGAGGAAGAAAAATGTGCTAACATTTGAGAGAAAGATGTATGGAAATTTTAGATTCTTCTTCACAGTTTTATCGACACCCACACGGTACAGTTCTGTTGTCGTATGTGATAGGAGGCACAGGACTAGTGGGCCAGGTTGAGGCTGCTAGAGAGGGGCTCTGTGAGGAAGTCACACTTTGCCTGATGAAGACAGGAGGAAAGAAACGGGGATGCTTAGGTCAGGGAGAGAGCTGAGGTGATGGCGAAAGGAAAGGAAGGAGGGAAGAGGTGAACAGCACGGACCATGGCCCCGCGCCACCAAGCCTGACCCACAGGAAGAGCAACAGCAGGTTGCAGTTGAGGGAATATAGAGCCACGACGTAGGAGACGCATCTGAGCACTGACGATCTATTGGTTTCAGCCATGCTTTATAAAGCACCTCTCAAATGTGAAAGTTCTCAGTAAAATGTTTCTAAGGCTGATTCCTGTCTTCCGTGAATCTGCCTGACAATCGTTGCTGCATGGAGGACAGAGGCTGACAGCGGTGGTACGTATCAATGGAGATCTCGGTTATGGTGTCTGCGCCCGGGAAATAATGCCAGTTCACAAATGCACAGTGGGCAACATGCAGGAGAACATGCTGTGTCTTCTGCCTGGTGAGTTCCAGAGAGTTCTCTATGCCATCAAATTTATTTTCAACAAAAGAAACTATGAATAGTACCCAGACCAAATCAGCAGGTTACTGACAATTTAAATATCTTGCTCCACATTTTATATTGTTTTCTCTCATTAAGTATTTCATCTCATCCACCAAGACCTTGTTTGCACTTCTGTCTTTCTGTGTGTGTATGCACAGTGGCACCTCAGCACGAACTTCATCCTTTCAGGTTGCGACCAGATTCGTGGAATGAGTTACGCTTATGAACCAAGGCACCACTATATGTATTCCATAAAATGAAGAAATGAATGCGAAATTACTTGTATTATTTTTGTTTTAATAAAACAAATTATGGTAATTTTTATGACTAATAAAACCAAGTTCATTATTAATATTATATCATATTTACATTGTCTTTTTATCCTTTGCTATTTTCTTCACTATGATTTTTCAAGAAACCTATCACAAGCTATTGGAAAATGTATTAATACAAAATCCTTTTTATCCTTCATGATAGGTATCATTATGATTCTGACCAACTTATACTTAATTGGTCCCATGTTCTTTTACTCTTTTATTGAATTATATCATTAACCATATTTATAGGCTCTTCACAACTTAATAATTTTCTTTAACTTTCATTATTTTAGCTAAAGCATTTTAAAGTTGAGTCGTTCAACCATTTAACTGTTATTGATTTCATCTGCCATTTCAGGTTAGTTATGGACCCACTTTCTCTCTTGTGTCTCTTTTTTACTTGATAAAATTGTAAAAGCACCTTTGATTCCTCTTACCCCTTTTAGCTAACATTAATTCACTCAGTTTTATTTTCTTTTTTGCCCTTCCCAGCCCCTGGAGCTTAAAATTTTATATCCAATATACTCCGCATTCTTCTCTTCTTCCCCTCGCTCACCGTTTCTGTAATGTGTCCGTTTTATGTTCTGGTCCCTGACTGAGCGCCTGTGTCACGGCTTTTCCGCAGCCAAATTCTCACATATTTCTAATTATATGCGGTGCTCTCTCTGTCTGTTCTTGTTTCTTCCTGTGCAGGAACTCCAGTTTTCTTTGAATGTCCCCCCTTACTGCTTTAGATGTTGATACTCATTTTCATATCTCATCTTTCTCACTTACATTTTTGAATTAACTATCTGCAAATGTCTACATGTTAGGTAACATATCTGAGTTTGGTTTAATATGACCTGTACACATTGCTCTATTGTGAAAAACCATTACTGGGGGGGATATCTATCTATCTATCTATCTATCATCCATCTATCTGAATGTATGCATCTCAGAGCGATCTCTCACCTATAAAATTTACATCTTTTACACGTTTTAGGCAATTCAGACCCTTAAGTCATCCTTTGGCTTCTTGGCTGCTCTGTCTTCTTCTCATTCTTTGTGGCTTTTGTGATGTCCTTCAATAGATTTTTGCCAGTAGCTTTATGCCCATCCGGATTGTAAAGACTCCTCTTACACATTTATATTCTGTAGTCAAATTCATTTTCAGTGCCAGCAGAGTTATCAAAAGCCGACTGCTGTAACAATGAGGCCTCCTTCGTGTAGTAGCTGCAGCACGAGGGAGTGTGCAGAGTGACTTCCTAGTTTCCACGAGTTTCTGGGGCAGGATCGTGTGGCCTCATGAGCTCCTCTGGAAGCCACTGGGGAGGAACCCAGGGGGCAGAGACACCTTCCATGCATGGCTTCCAAAGCCAACGCGGGGCATTATATTTAGTTAAGCCAGGCAGAGGCATAAACAGCACAGAGAAGCCAGTGCCCTGGACTGCGGAAAGAGGAACAAGCCTCAAGTGTTGGAAGAATGAGAGGAAGGGTTTCAGTGGGGGTTCAGAGTCGGGCAGACAGGAGTCAAACGCCAGCATTGCTGGTGCCTCTTCATTCATGAGTTCCGAGGTCACGTCAACGGCAGAGTCCCCAGGCTCGGTAACCGTAAGGTCACTCTCTACATCCACCCTCGTGCCTGCTGCACAGGGCGTGGCCCACTGTGCAGACGGAGGGGGCCTGGGTTTCAGGGAGCAGGGAGCGATGTCGCCTCACAAACTGAGGGCAGATTTCCTATTATAGGTCGTGATGGAAAATTATAAACATGAAATCACACAAAATAATAAAAACTAAAAGATGTGCAGCAGGATGATTTTTTTGAAGAAACACTATAAAACTAAATGTTTAGAATTGCCACCCATGATTTTTAAAAAAAATTACATCCATCTTTTATGTTAAATACGAATGTTAGAATTTTATGGAATAAGAGAGTCGTTATTTGTCTGAAAAGCAGTTGTACTGTACAGTTACACTGACTTGCTCCATAGTAGAGCTGCGCTGTGTAGCAGAATTTGGGAGACATAAGCACACAATAAGGGGAAATGAGGAAGTCAGAAAAGCCTGGAACTGGCTATGCTATCTCCATGCGCCTGCATCACATGCAGGTGATTTGGAAAAAAAGAGCATTTATTTCCATGTCTTGGGGTCTTAGGCATGAACCTGAACTGGTGGCCAGAGGAGGGTCATTAAAGAAATGTAAAAAACAACCCTCCTCAGACAGGTTCTTCAGAAATGCAAATAGAACTCAAGGTTATGGAGGATGCAGCATGAGTCTCCAAAACTGGAGAAGAAGCCATGATGTCACAAGTCAAGTAGCTGGGACCTGGCCAGTGAGATGGCTGCTTCCTGGTCCTGCTTGTCAGACTGAGCCAAGAGCCGTTGGTTTGGCCTGCTTTCGTAACAGTGGGGGCAGACACATCTGATCTTTAAATGCACCCACCCTCCCTGCCTCCCTGGGATGCTGGGGGATGAGTGGGATACACTGCGTGGAGTGCTTTGTGGCCCTTCGTGCCGAAATATGGAGATCCAATCACGTTTAGGGCATCTATTAATATTATAGTCACTATGGCTGTCTCGGCTTCCCAGTCGACCCATTCTGAGTTTCAGTATGGTTTTTAATCAAAACCTCAGTTTTTTTAGTTTTACATTATGTTTGCAAAATTATATTGTCTCATGAAGCTGCCTGGAAGGTTTATTATCTCTGAATATATTAGAATTCTCCACATTATTTCTAGCATAATGAGTTCACTGAGTCAGAATTTGCTTTTATTTTGATATAATATTGGGTCATCCCCAAAACGAAATATCCCTGTGCTTTATAAGACACAGTCTCATGGAGAGAGAGGCACAATTTATCTGTCCTACTTGAGCTAGACTGTGTACCAGTTTCCCAAAAGTCAAGTTCAGAAGTTGCAGTCTGCCTTCCTGCTTGGGTTCCAGACATAGTAGAAAAGTTCCCACAAGACTAACTAAAATCAAGAGATACCAGAGCACTGTTGGGAAAAAAATCAAATGTGTTCCTCTCAAATTTGTCATGAAAATATCACTAGTGATAAAAAATGCTTCCACTTTTTGAAGTAACAGACATCTTATGACTGAAGGTGAGAAAAAGGTAAACAGAATGTAGGTCTTCCACACATCCCGCACGAAGAGGGTTTTAAGGGATCCCGAGAACGACCCATGGTCCGTAATGGGCTTTACTCCTCTGCCAGGGACTTCTCATCTAGCGGGCTCTCTATGACAATTATGTCCTGGTTGCATTTTACAGATTTCTGTGTCACTATGTTAGGCAATCACCACATGTGGCTAATTCCATTTAATTAAAATCTAAAACTCAGTTCTTTGATCTCATTAACCACATACCAAGCACTCAACAGCCACCATGGTTTCTGGCTACCAGGCTGTATGGCACGGAACAGAATACTGTTGATGTCAAAGAAAGCTTTACTGAACAGTCTCAGTTAATAACAGCTGTGGTTAATAACATGTTTTTATCCAGTCTCATTCAACTCCTCTTAGCTATTAAAATGTAATAGAAACTATTCAGAAAAGCACTTTAAGATTATTTTATATTGAAATTATTTCTCCCATTGAACACATATTTGAATATTTCATAATCAGTGCTATGAGTGATGAAGTTACAATTATATAAATACTTCCTTTGTTTTTCATCAGTAAAGAACCATGAACCCATCTACCTGGTTCCAGCAGGTGAATTCTTGCCTTGGCAGAGCTAGAATATACTAGATAGAAATTCTAAGATAAGATGAAAACTTTCCACTGGGTATTGGGACTTTTATACTCTCCCCATGACGTCCATTTGATTAACCCCACTTATAGATGAGGAAGCTCCTAAGTAAAAGTTAGACTTAACCACAGTAACTTTCCCTACCCCTCTAATGGTAAAAATCATACTCTTGACTTAGTCATTTGGTATATTATTTTAACCATGTTGAAAAGCCAATTAATCACATTTTACTTGGAATTAGCTTTGGCTTCAATAATTTGTATTTTATTTGGAACTCACTTGAATCTCACAGCTGCCCATTCATGTCAGCGGAACCCCAGTATCTTCTTTTGGCTCCTGACCCTTTCTCCACCTAATGCCTTGGCAAGACAGCGTGTGCAGACATCTACAAAGACATCCAACCACGTGGAAGCCAGGATTTCAGGGTGAAGATGAGGGTAACTCTTCCACTCACTCTTCTGCTTTAAAATTGTACCATCCTCTCACAGCAAAGCAAATTCACAGTGCACGCGCGCCACACCCCAACCGGAAGTCCTTTACGAAGCGAAGGAGGCAGCAACTACGAAATAAGTAAGCGGCCTCCCATTTTCACTGCCACTGAGCTCCTCCCCGACGCGATGAGGCACTGTGAGCTGACACAGTCCTGTGCCAAGGCACTGGGTGTAGAGAAAGGGGTCTGCTCTTCAGTGACGCCCCGCCAGTACGGTCTGTGGGGCGTGTAGGGGAATTTCCTCTGCACTATTTTTCCTCAGTGCGTTTTCTGCTCTCCATCGTACACTGCTGAGCACCACCTGGGGATCGGTCATCCCCTTGGGCACTTCGCAACACTCAGTGGGCTCTTGCATGCACTGGATTTCATCAGAATTAGGTATACAAAGATGAACTTACTGCTTGCTGATCACAGAAAAGACCGCTGAGTATTGAATACGTTCACCGGACAGAATTTGACAAGTGTATGTATTCATAAAGACATGCACAAAGTATTTGGAAGGAAAAGTGAAAGTAGTGTTCTTGAAGAGGATGACATCAGCGCTGATTCTTAATAGGTTCAGAGGCAGGAGAACTAGCTGTGGTGGGGCCTTCAGCACCAGCACACAGCGCTCGCCAGGTGCCGGATGTGGGCATCCCTGCATTCCCATGGGACAGTCCCAGGGCCGCCGCAGTGCGCTGTTCTAGGGTCACAAGGGTGCAGTGGCCACAAGCAAGACGAGGGCCTCAGAAAAGAGGCCCAGAGAGCTCTCTGCCCCCAGCACTAAGGACACAGCAAGCAGGCCTCAGTGAAGATGTGGGTCCTTTCTTCCCGGACACTGAAGTCCCTGGTGCTGGAAGGGATCGCGGACTTCCCAACGCCCAGAAGGTGAGCAACCGTTTCCGCTGTTCATAAGCCACCTGTGCATGGAGGCAGGGCTCGCACTGACTTAGTGCAACGACTCTTGAGCCTTACCCACGGAACCAGCAGCAGTCCACTACTCATGGACAGCGACCTCTAAGGGTTTCCTATTGAAGCCGGCTAGGAGCTCTCCAAACCAGCTCTCCCTGCCCCAAGGCAGCCTGCCTCCTTCCCTTGCAGGCAGGCAGCACCAAGTGATTTCCCTCTTCTACACATACAGGAAGCAGAACAGTCCATTGGGAAAGTATAAATCCCATTATGGTAGGCCTTTGCCAAACTCTCCAATAACCTTCCAGTGTGATTGCCTGCATGACCTCGGCCACCACGCACCCAGCTCTGTGACCTTATTTTTGATATTCTAGAAATTCCTAAATTCAAATACCATAGTGATATGGGTGATAAATCAAACACCGTGTTTACTTTACTTTATAAAATGTTGCCACATCAGATTTTGAGACTTTGATTAACTTAAGCTCTAATGAGTAAGGTGTTTTTGAAGCAATAACCAACCTACTTTTCTTTAAAGTTTCATGAACCAAGGAATTATTTTATATTTAATGTTTGGTGGTCACAAAATTATTTTATCCATTGCTTCCTGTTATAATTTCATTATGCAACTTACATGCAGAAAAACTACTGTCTCCTGGTAAGCTTCCATGATTTACCTGAGTTTGAGAACTGCTCTTTGCAAGCTGGTTCTTAAGGACCTATATTGAGTGTGCTTGTTAAGAATACTGCATCTAAGACTAAAAGTCTTACAATAATGAAGAGGAGGAACTTGGATGCTCAGGGGCAGAAGGGAAGCATAAATGTACAGAGTAGACTTGTTACAGATGGGAGGGAGCAGGGCCGAAGGCAGCATCTCAATGGTAAAGGGCGGCTCCAGCACCTCCGTGGCAGGGCAGAAATGAGGGATGGCTGTATGTAGACAACTTGGCTTTTAAAAATGTAACATTTTCTGATTTTTCAAAATGATGGTAAATAAAATTTGAACATAATGCCTTTGCAAGCATCAGACATGTCTTTCCTGGTGTATGTGTTCCCATTCGATAACCAAATAAGAAAAGACATCCCATTTTGCAGATAAGAATACTACAGGTCAAGAAAGTTTATTGTTTGCTTCAGTTCACATGGGCTAGCGAGCTGAAATGGTGGAACCCCAGTCCACCCAGAAGCTGCTCTTGCTGCTCACCTCACTGCCTTGACCAGGCTGTGTGCCTGTAAGTCAGAGAGCAACCAACTACAGCACTGCAGAATGGTGTGCTTCTGCTTTGGCACTGCACTGCTGCTCAAGGTGCCACTGCCCTGTGCTGTGGCTGTCACAGCCCGGGGCTGCTGTGAGAACTGGAGCCCAGGAGCACAATACACAGGGTGGTAAGCACAGGCACAGAAGGGAAAAATCTGAGGATGAAATGGACCAATTCCAGTTAAAATTACCATGTTATAATTTTGTTAGTTATCAGACTTGGTACACAGCAGCTTATCTGACAAGAAATTGGCCTTTTGGGCCTGATTTCACCGAGATGTCTGATCCCTTCAGATATGGTGTCCAGATGGTTCTTTCTGCTCTATTTTGGGACCAGAGGGCCCAAAAGCCATTCCTAGTGCAGACACAATGAAAATGGCACAAGACGGGAGCACGAGACACTGGCCGCCACAGGGGTCCCACCAGACTGCCCTTCACACTAATTCCCACCACGGCACGGGCCACTGCAGAGGGAGGGAGGGAAGAGGCTCTCCTAGTGGCCAGATGCTAGCAGTGCTACTGCACCCTGCACTAAAGTAGGGAGAGGAAGGGAGGGCTAACAGGGGAACAGAAGCCCGGTGCTCGCCGGAGGAAGATGGCAGGATAGAATCACTGCTCCACCAGCTTCCGGGCCTCCAGACGCTGGTGACTGCAGGCTCAGTGTGTAAGGGAAGAAAAGGTGTAAAGAACATCACTGGGGACCAAGTCAGTGGTGAGCAAACCAGGCCTGGGGCGGCAAATACGGAGTAATCGATACTGAATCCAGGGTCTCGAAAGGTTCTGCTCAGGGCAGCTTCTCACACGAATCTCAGCTACAGCCCTGGGTCTGGCATCACAGAGCCACCCTGCTACAATATACTCAGCGAAAGGAGAGTACCACAAAAGACATTTTTCTTGGTTGGAAATTCAATAACTTTGCAAGTTAAAATGTGGAAAGCTTCCCAGTTTTCAGCAGTGAAGCAGCAATGAGTGACACACCATTTTCAGATGGGATCGCCTAGACGTTAACTCAGCTGTCAAGGTCGTGTTTAGACTTTTTTACATTTTTGCCTTCAAAATAATTCCCAAAGCTTATTATTTAATGCAATGAAAATTGCTGTTAAAAATTCAAGGTTCTTTTGAGACACAAAGCTACTTGAAAGAAATAATAAATAAATCAACTTCTGTGAAGCGCATCCAGGAGGTCATAGTGTTTTGATCAAGGGAACCCAAACCGGACATCGTTATTTGTTGACTAGAAATGTGGGATTTTAGCCATGTCTTGTGAGTACTGAACTCGGTGGACTGGATTTGCTTTATGAGCGCAGACCCTGGAGGTGGATGCTGAGTTCAAAGCCCTTTTACCACTCATTTGCTGTGTGGCCACTTCTGCTTCTGCACGGAGAGATACTCGGATCTGCCTCCCACCCGGCTAGTTCTGGACCTCTGCACAGCACTGCGCATGGCGCTGACCACACTCTGAGAAGCGCCCGACATTGCTTTTGTCTTAAAGGAAGACGTCTCTTAATACAAGACAAAAATATCTTTTCAAAGAAAAAATTTAAACAGATCACGTCAGAAAAGAGTTAACTGAAAACCTTAAGAGGAGCATACTTGATTTAAACCCTACTGTCTTTTGATGGAAAACTTACAAAGATCCAACATGGGGTATCTAAACTACATCGGATAAATCCGT
Source organism: Fukomys damarensis (assembly GCF_012274545.1). Taxonomy (NCBI): domain Eukaryota; kingdom Metazoa; phylum Chordata; class Mammalia; order Rodentia; family Bathyergidae; genus Fukomys; species Fukomys damarensis. The sequence goes on from NW_022900917.1 coordinate 2,226,153, forward strand.
GCTACAACTGTAATTTTTTTTCCTATGTTGAAAGCTCATAACCATAATTCCTCTGTGGTTATAGCTTCTCAGCTCTAGACTTCAGAATAACTTTCCAGTGTTTCCAAATTCAGTAATGTCGCTCCTTAATAATTCTAAATCAGTCAAGTTCTCAGAAGAGATTTTCCCAATAGCTGGGGTGCACAGATTTCAAAATTACCAGTGGAACAAACACATCTTCGCAGAGGTCAGAGGCCAACAGCCTGTGAACCCCAACGACCCCCCACACAGAAGAGCAGTTGTTAAACATTTTTAAAACACAGATTCCTTTCTACCTGCCAGGAACTTTCCACTCACTATTTTGGCGGATTCTACTACTTTACTCCCAGACCCCTTCACTTCAAGCCTCCACTCTCTCCTGGGAAGACCGGACTCACATACACTTCCATCACCAGCGGACCTGCTCCCCTGTGGCTTCCAGAGCGACCACCCCCGCACTCCTCGCTGGTACCCAGATGCGGGGACTCCTTCTGGACCTCAGCCTCCAGCTCTGTGCATTCCGGAACCTCTGAAATGTTGTCTTCTGAACTTAGCCTGGATCCCACTGTCTTGCTTTGTTCACATTTCATGTCCTCTTCCTGACAAAGCAAACCATAGCTTCATAAAAGTCCCGCACTAGACTGAGGGGCAGCAGCCCCATCCCAGCCACAGACGTGGGACACCGGGTCTATTCTGTGAGCGTGCTGCTCGGTGATTTCCCTCCATCACCACAAGATGATTACACCTGCAATGCTTTGAAAAAAATATGATGCCCAGGTATGGAACAAAAAAGGCAATGAGGAAAAATGAACGATGCAAACGAATCTATTTTTATTTCCTTTTTACCACTAAACACAAGACTTGGTCTCCTCTGAAAGATTTATGAGGCTTCCTCCCATAAAGGAGGCTGGATTATGGCTATGCTTACTTTATAAAATGAAATGCTGCCAGCATAGGCAAGGGCTCATGGCTGTAATTATTTCAGTGCTCTTCCAAGTCAATGTGTCTTGCACAGCTAAGCCAAACCCTCTCTCTCCCTTCTACAGGCAGGCAGGCCATTTCATAAGAAGTCTGAAAGCTCCTACAACTTTGTGTGACCTTGCGTTAAATAACACTGGAAAATTGATTTGGCTGTAGTAATAAAAGACTGTCTGCATTATCTGCATTCTAATTATAATTAATATAACCAGGATAACTGCTGTATTATTTACGATTAGAGCTATGGTGAGCACAGTGTAATAATAATCTGCTACATAATTTTTTATTGATCTGATGGCTTTATTGCAGAAAAAAACAAAATGCTACACCACTGCATAGCTAAAACTGCCTTTCCTGACATGAGTGTTTAGACAGATTTCATTCAACATTTTTTTATCTGATCAAATCCCACAGTTTTAATATCATATTGAGTGTGATTCTATGGGATCTTTCAATTTTTCTCTCTGGAATGAACCAAAGCACAAGCATAGTTTACCCACCCATGGTCCCCTTCTTTCCTTATTCGGTGTCCTCAACTCCCTGATGCAGCCATCATCACCCATGTCATTAGCAGGGCTGGTATGAGTGCCAGGAAGGGGTGGTTTGAGTTCAAGCCACCCTACCCCTAGACAGCACCCCTTGAGAATGACGTCTGCTGTGGCGTACATGTGGCCAGTAAATGAGTGTATTTCTTTACAGAGGTGGAAAGTTATGAACTTAAAATATCAGCAGTGGAACCTTGGGGAAGACAGAGGGTGTCATGAAGCTCAGCTGACAGTGACCGGTATCCTCCACTCTTGTCTCTGAGAGCCGCTGGCTTCGGGTATACAGTAAGTTGAAAACACACGTTGTGCAAGGGACTTACTAATAAACAGAGGCGGAAAGCAAATATCAGAATATATACAGTGAATATATTTGTGGTTGTAGAAGGTATTAAATCCTGGCAATCACAGTTTTTCTGATGTCCAATTTTCATAAATTATCGTTGGGTATACTGAGCAATAAAGTTATATGAGCCATTTTGTTTAAAGTTGATTAGCTCTGCCAAACTCTAGAAAACTTGCAACACATAGTGTTTTAATTTTATGGTTGGTCTCACCTAAGGTTAATATTTCAGGGCCAAGCTTTAAAATACTTAGTTGCTTCCACAACGTTTTCAGATGAATTTCGATCTCTGTTCACTACTTGGAGAAGTGTGTCCCAGTCCCTTCCCACAGATCTAAACTAGTCTCGTGCTCATTATCATAGTGGATCTTAGCAAAAACAAATCACAGGAAGTAGCAAGATGAGCCCCTGACAGGTGTGGAAATAGGCTTGGGCTGGGTGTTACAGTGAGGCCCCTCATCTGAAACCTTGCCTCCTGGCTGACGAGAGTGATTTTTTGCGATATTGTACCTTGTTGCTTTATTTGATTTAATTAGATAACTGGATATTAAGTCCTTATAGAACAGATCTGCACAAAAATATCAATCACATGTGCATGAAAGTATTATGTACAGGCACAAATTCCCTGGGAGGAATGTGATGACTATGTATATCAAACTGATACCACTAAAACTAACTTTTAAAAATCTTGCATACAGATACCATAAAATCAGAGTTTGTACCTTCAGTATTGTTTCATTTTCCTCATGTGTCAGATTCCCAGGTCCATGTCCCATGGAGATAAGCTCACAGTTGGATTAGTAATTTAAAAAATCCAAAATGTAGCTTTTTTTTGTAGTTCAGAGATCTACAACAGAGGCACACATGGGACAGGATGTTGCCCCAGAAATCCTCCCAGAGTCCTCACAGGTATCTATGTCAGGTTATTCAAACATTTCAGGATTCTGTGTGATGGCCAGGGCAACAGAAATTATTTAAAAATTCTTGTGAGGGGCCACTGGTTATCATGTTGAAGTTTATACCTCTATGCAGACTTTATTTTCAATTGTTTATTAAGAAATTTATTTTTGTTGGGTACTGTTATAAAATGTGGGACTCTTTTGACAAAAAATGAGACTTGATTGTTATGCACATAATTAAGCATTATTGAGGAAATTGTGTTATTAGAGAAAATGGAAGTAGAAACATGGGCAAGTATTCCTACGTTCATAGGCAGTCCCCAGTTTTTCTTTTCCCAAGCCCCTTTTCACTTGTTTCTCTCCACTGGACAGTAAAGTAGTTGCTAGAAGGAGAGAGAGAGCCGGGAGTGACAGGCAGGTTTCCCGCACAGTACAGGGTTCTGACCCGCATGCCTGGTGTCATGCCATTTCCTGGGTGACCAGGTCAGTGTGGGAAGAGAAACACCCCGGTGTATGCAAGACTCAGGTTAAACAAATACAGAAAAAAAAAAAAACACAAAAAAACATAGTTCCATGGTACCTGCTTCCAATTTTAAACTTTCATTTAAAACATTTGTAAACATTTAAAAATCTGCTATCAGCAATATTATTTAAAGTCTTCTAGAAATTCAGCAAATGTAATAAACCAGGAAATACAACCAAAAATTGTCAACTCATTAGAAAATTGACCAAAATCATTATTACAGTTAGGGATCAATACTAATACCAGATTTTAAAACTAGGAACACTTTTATATATCATTACTTCAGAAAAACATAGTTGTTGCATAATTTCATTCAAAAGTATCTATAAATATAATGAAACTGCTGCATGAATGGGAATATTTTAAAAACAAATACATATAACCAGCATGAAGAGATGTACTGATCAGAATGTAATAGTATAAAGAATTTAAATGAAGAAAACATTTTAATGTCAGTGTATTTCCAAACTGATTCACAGGCATAACACTTCTTACTCAAAGTCTCATCAAATGCTTCAGTAAAGAAAATGATTTCTTTTATATGATAGAATAAATAGATGACAACTAAAATGATCTGAAAAATAGATACAAGATAATTCTATGAAGTCTATGATTTAAAGAGTCTAGAATGAATACAGATTTGTTTGATGAGCTGAATCAATCTGAAGAACGTCATATTCTTCTTAAAAATAAGAACTATTTAAATTTGTATCAAACTATTTACTGACATAAGTGCGCAGGTATAAAATGCAAAGTCAGACACAGTGCCAGTGTAACACTGGAATTACTACTGTGCTTCCAGTCCTCTGTTCTCTTCCTTCAAGTTTTAGGCTCTTTGGGCTTCAGTTTCCTCAACGATAAAACAGAAATAAAAATAGTGCCTGTGCTAGAGGGTTACTGAGAGATGCCCCAAAGTACCCGTAAAGTATTTAGAAAACTGTCATTAAAAGTCCCCAATAGTGTTGGTAACTACATTAAAACATCTACTTACTTATGTTACTGTTATTATAAGTTAAAAAGATACAGTGATAAAAATTTGAAGTAAACAAAAATATAATCAACTAATTATTTTATCTCCAATTGTGAACAGTCTTTCTGAGATTTACAGAAAGCAAATAAATTGTAAAATGGAACGACCCATAAGATCAATGGCCTTTATAAAGAAAAATTTCAATAATCAAAAATAAAGTTTTCAACAAATAAAATGAAAATTTGTAGGAAGAATTAAGAGTGAATGAAGCATTGTAAAATAACTGTCAGTATAAATACATTTGTAGCTGAGACACAAAAATGGAAAATATAAAATGCAAATAAAATATCTTATTTAATAAAACAATTTTAAAAGTTCATAATTTTAACTTACTAAAATAACACAAAATTTAAAAATCAGTAACGCTCAAATTTCTCATGGCTGCACAAACAAACACTGGTACCAAGCAGGTCCCACAGCAAGATATATGCATGAAGGTCCTCACCCATATGGTGCTTAGTTTTCAGCCATGATCTCCACCCTTGGTTCTCTATTTAAAGGATGAATAAATATGTGAAATAAAAATGTGCATAAGCATGCTCAGCGTGACATTATTATAGAAAACCCACAGTATGTTAAATTGTCGATATGTTAATAGACCTCATGTCAAAAAATAGAAAACTGCAAAAAAAAAAGGTTTCATAAAAGTAATAGGGTTATTCTATTACTAATCTACAGTTTACCGTGTGAAATGTTACAATAAATACAATCTCAAACTTTTATATTTAAAAACGCTACAGAGCAGAAAGTCTTTTAGCTTCTGCTTACGAGCACTGTTCTATTGGCTTCTTGTACCACACTGCTCTCCATTCATCTCACGAGGCGCTTTGGGGTTGTTTCTTGTCGTTGTCTATTACAAAGAAAGCTCCTGGGAACACTGGTGTCTGAGACCTCAGACAGATGTTTTCATTTCTCTTGGGTAAATGTCAGTGACTGAACCCTATGCTCACTCTTCTTGGCCGTGCCATCCCCCCTCCCCATCCTCAGTGCACGAGTTTGTCCTGGGGCACGAGCCACTCCATCTGCCGGTGGTAGCCACCAGGATGAGGCGCCCTCAGTAGGCTGAGGGGCAGATTGTAGCTTGTGCTGGCCCACAGAGTTGCAAAAGTGACCATCTTTCCATGGGCTAATCGGCGATTCATTAACTCTTTGGACTAAACCTTGAATTTTGTTTGATCATTGGAGGAATTCTTATATCTTCTGGATGTAAATCTAGTACTAAGTATATGCTTGCCAACAGCATCCCCAAGTTTATAGCTTAACTTTGTATTCTCTTAGTGTCCTTTAGAGGGTTTTCAACTCTCTATAGGGTTAATTTATCTACGTGTCCTCTTATGGTTCTATCTAATTTAAGGTCACAAAAGCATTGTTTGTGTTTTTTTTCCTAGCAGGTTAACATGTAAGCCCATTTTTATGAGTTACTACACTTTTATTTTAGCATGAATACAAACAATTTTAAAGAGAGCCTCCACAGATCCATGTTTTGATCATTCTAACAGTAAGACAGTGAACCCGTAAGATATCAGTGATATAAGCTGGTTAGTAAAGCCAACAGGCATATATTTCAGGAGTACCTGCTTGTGTGACAACATTATATTTAAAAAAGGGTAATCTAAAAAGCCACAGAACAGACGTTCACTGTCGGAGTGGGTGTGGCCCAGGTGAAAATGTGGAACGTCACCGTGCTTAACCTGGGCACCGGTTTCCTGATTATTCTTTGCTGTTTTGCTTCATACTTTACACAGAATGCCGACATTCTTGTGTTTATGCTCCATAAAATGGTCTCTTCACAGGCACAGGAGCAACAACGCCTCTCAAGGGGATATAAGAATGATATACAGAGGGGTCTCGGCCCTGGTCATGGTCAGAACACACTGATTCCTAGCTAAGGTCGCTACTGACTTCCCAGTGCTTCCCTAAGGCTCCAGCTCCCTCAGAACTTGGAATGAAAAAGAAGTCAGGCAATGGGGAAGCAGTTCCATGTGGAGTTGTTCCCACCTTTCCTGCGGGAACCTGAGAGAGGCTGATTAGCGCATGGGAGTGGGGCGGAGATGCTGCTGAAGGCCTGCCCAGGACACACTGGGCTGGGCGTGTGCAGGGCTGTGGCCCCAGGGCCGTGGGGGGCTGGTGTGCAAACAGGAACACCACAGTTACTGACCCCTCACACTTACCGAAAACGCCATCCTACAGGAGTGGGTCCAAATATAAATACAGGGATGGAGCCAACCAGGGCTTTACAATGCAACCCTTATTCGTGCACGCGCGCACACACACACACACACACACACACACACACACACACACTTCCTTTAAAATAAGAACATAAAATCAGCAGAGAATAGCACCTTGTAATTTACCAGCATTATCACTGTCTTTTTTACTCTTTTGCATCAAACTAGACATTAAACTATGTTTTCTCAAAGAGCAGAAGGCATAAACTTGAGACGGTGACACCCACTATCTTGATCACTCAGTAATGAAAATTAAAGTTAGCACAATTTTAGAGGAAAAAGAACCGGTGTAAGATAGCATGTGTCTGTAAGGAAGAGCACCTGCATCCATACAAATTCTAGCATTACTTTCACGATCCTATTTTCACTGTTTCTTCAAAGAGTTCTCAGAGGCTGATGTGGTAATTTCCTGTAATTCCATAATTGTGTGAATAAAGCATACATTTATAGAACTAGTTTAGTACCCACCTCAGTCTTTCCCTTTAACAGTGAAACAATCCATATATAATGGTCCAAATAATCAGTATGAAAAATAAAATACAGCATTTAAATGATACGGCTTTTCGCTCTGGCAGGTGACCCATTCTGTTTTCCACTTACTATATGACCAATTCCCTCACTCATTCAGAATAAAAAATATTGATCGACTTTCTATATTCTACTAGGTACTTGGAAATCAAAAGAACATTAAAACATGATTCTTATCCTTTTTGCTCAAAATTTAGTTAAGAAACTAAAGAAAAGTTATCTCAATGCCCTAGCAATATTTGGGGACAGAAAATAGTGACAATCCATTCTCCATTCTTGCTGAGTATAAAATACCCATAAGTACTTGCTATCATTCATTTTTTAGTACAGTTAATAGACTTTGTGGACCATCTATATAACTTTCTTTGCTCGTTTAAAAGCCTGATATGGTTTAAATCCAGTTATTTTTATACCTAGGGGTTCCACCTTGAACAGTTATTATCATTCTGAATTGAAGCGAGAGTAGAAACAGGTGTGGACCCCAATTTCTTTTCCTAAGGAAAGGATAATTCTACCACCGGAAGTCCTGTCCCACATTATAGGAGAGCATGGTCAGCAGACCTGGCCTCCTGCATACCGGGTCAGCTGGCCGCTCCCCATCTCCCACTCTGGCTACTGTTCTGCGAGGTAAAAAAAGCTAATTTAGTGGCTGGAGCTAAATTAGACTTCTTAATTGACATTTCACTTTATCTAAAATTGGGCCAGTGCATGTTTAAAAATTCTTTCTAATTTGAATTAGAGGACAGCTTATAAGGGTGTGGAAAGATCAGAGAGTAGTAGGCCAGTGCTCTGCTGGGCAGGGTGTGTCTGAGAGTCAAGCCTGGGCTGGGCTGCAGCCTCAAATCTGCATCTGTGAAGTGAAGCTCTCCGGCCCCTTCTTGGTCATATGTTTCCTTGGTTCTCAAGTTTTCTGGTCTCAAGATCCAACTGCACTCTGAAAAACTGAGGACCTCCAAAAGAGCTTTGGTTTACATGGCTTGTAGCCACTGACATGTGTCCCAACCAGAATCCAAGCAGAGATGATTTTAATGTATTTATCCATTTAAAAATGATAGCAGGAAATGTATGATGTTGTAATACAAATGAGACATTTAAATTTTTTAAAATCCTGTATCTTTGCAATAAAAGAAATGGCACATGGCACAGGAGGACATTTCTGCAGCTCTCCTAATTCCTGGCCCTAACAAAGGGAGCTGGATTCTCAGGTCTCTGCATTCCCTCTGCTTTCCTATGCTGTCCAATTTGCAAGTCTGGCCTGACAGATTCCCACGTGAAAGGACAGGACTATTCCCACAGCGTCTTCAAGATAATCTGGGGATTCGTCTTTGATACTACACCAAATCTCAGCAAGCACAACCTTTTAAAATGCAAATTTCAGTGTGGAATCTCACACAAGGCCTTTTCACACACTGTTATTTGAAATCCCTGTACCCGTATTGCTCTTGGAATGGATCTATGCATACTTTTTACTGATGTACAACTTTGTAGCATAACAAACTGATTATTTGATCAAGGTTGGCTCACTGAATTATTCATCTTCAAGTGCTAACACATTTCCTTATGTGCCAACAAAACCCCATGCTTTCTCCTAATACTGCCCATTGCTTCAGGTGAGTTTCAAGTATTACAAAGGCATCACACTCACAATGGCAGACATTATGGATTTCCACAGTTCTAATTTTTGCTTGAATGCTTCACTTTATCATTGACTAGAAATCCTGTCACCTATTTTCTATGAAGCAATAGCCTCATTGCAATTATGTTTGAGAAAATATCTGCTAAATACCCAAATCTCAATAACATAGTGTGTCAGACATTCTTCCAAGTAAAAATAGTGTTCTGTGGCAGTAGAGGCTGGTTCTAACTCAAACAATTATGAGTGTGCTTCTTGTAGATACCACAGTGGTACTTTAATATGAAACGAGTGTTTTAGGTGTGTTTTAATAACAGCACTACATTTCGCTGCTGCATCCAGAGCATTCTTAAGAGACACCATCTCCGTGCTTCCCTGCTTGGACTCTGAGGGTGTGGTTTTCATAAACATCACTTCTATTCAGTTTGGTGACACTGCCCTGACTTGCGGTAATGTCTGGTATTTTGATCCATGATTCCTCTCACACTAGTGGTATCGACGTTGGCATCATGGAGAGGGAAAATAAGATCTCAGTAATGACGCGGAAGAGTGTGGACTCCATGGCTTCCTGGAAGGTGTGAGACTGCAGTGGGCAGTGGGCCACCTTCCCTGAGCTCCCAATCTGTCTGACCAGTGCAGAAGGAGCTGGCCAGCTCCATAAGAGACCCTTCCCCAGGGCGACTGACAGAGCCTGACTTTGGGGGCACGGGGTGCAGGGCAAGGAAAAGAGGAGACAAAACAGATCAGTCTTGCAGGGACCTCAACACACTCCCGAGGCGGGCACCGTCCTCTGGAGCAGGTGTCTCACAGTAGGACAAGAATCCAGGAACCCTTGCTGTCCTTCTGTCATTCAGAGCCTGAAATGCTGTCTGTCAGGAAAATGTGTTTTACTACTTTGTGCTTTTTCTGACAGGGGCAGGAAAATGTAATCGGAGGGCAGGTTTATGAAACAGCGCGGTCTCTAGCAGGGCTTCACAGAATCACTTCCGAAGTGCTCTAAACAACATCCTATAGATCAGAGATGTAGAGTCAAACAGACACAACCCCAAATGCCAAAACTTCACAGTACCCCCCACTTAAACCTCCCAGCCCTAAGTGACAGTGACTCCTAATCTAAGATTTAGGCTCATGCCGCAGTGTCCAGAGTAGTGTTTGCTGCACAGCATTTACCAGGAACCCCCCAGGCAAGAGCAACGCTTTACGGAGGTCTCAGCACGCTGTAAAACTTTGGGTTCCTGTTTCTGCTCTTTCGCACTGACGATGCTGAGTCAGGGAAGCCCGGTACTTGCCTCCTCCCTCCT
>NW_022900917.1:2236350-2270483 GCF_012274545.1 Fukomys damarensis
CCTCCTCCCTCCTCCCTCCTCCCTCCTCCGGGGCAAGGCACAGTGTGATCCCAGGCTGGTGGCTTCCATCCCAGAAGCTGGGCCGAGGTCTCTCCCGAGGACAGTGACACCTCCCCTCTAGTGCACTGCCCCCGTTCTCTCTGCTGCATTCTTCACAAAAACAGGTGAGTTATTCCACCGTTCCCAGGCAGATTAATTTCTGATAGGATCATATAGTTTCACCCAACAGGAGCTGTCTCCTCATGACAAAGACGCTGTAAACTCAAAGCCCAACAATTATAATAGTTTGTAATAATGCAAACAAGCCTAATGTAGATCATTTGTATGGGTGGACTTGGCAGTACTGTTCGTTTCCTTGCCTTGTGGACCATGGGATCAGTCCCTGAGAGCATCACGAGATTAACGTTAGGGACGTGGGTTCTAGAAGCAGCGTTCTTGCCCGAATCCTGTTCTCAAACGCGTGACTGACAAGGTCCCTGCCTGTAACAACAGGGCCTCCCCAAAAGATATCTTTTCAAGGAAAAGAGTGGAATCCATTGTTTCTAAGGAAAACGGCAGGGAGCGCAGCGGTGCCATGGCTGGGAAGCAGTTTTCCTCCACAAGCTCCCTCCGGCCAGCGCCCCCTTCGTCCCACTGCAGCAGAACAGAGAGGAGGAGTGGACAAGGCCTAGGGCGGAGCTGGACCACCACAGAGGGAGGTGGCCGCCCCCAGCGCCTCCACGCAACGGGTCTCGCTGCTGGCATCTCAGGCCTGCTGGGTTACAGCCAGGCCCTCACGAGGGGCCACTCATCTCGGATTCCGGGCTTCGGAACCTGCACCAAAAGACACCTGTTCTCTGTAAAGGACCCAAAGTCAGGGATTCAGGTATCACCGCCCAAAACTGACCGATACAAAGGCCAGTAACAAAACCCCAGCTTGCTTCCAAGTAAAAAGGTGAATTTTAAAAAGCTAGAAAATGTAGCAACCTCAAGGAAGTTTGTGGTAACATCCCAGCCGTAGTGAGAAATGACCCACCAATGACACGCGTTACCCCTGCACCCCTGTGCCCTGCAGGGAACTGGGACAACGGAGCATGACACCAGCTGAAGAGATCCACTGATTTCACTGTGAGGGGTGCCGGTGCTCAGACAGGTTTTCAGAGCCCACATACAGATGGTGATGGCCTAGCAATTTCGTCCAGCCCAAGGGAAGGCCCACGGAGACCTGAAACACTATTAAAACACTGCTCCCTCCCCAGGTCCCCACTGATGCAGACAGAGCGAGCCGTGAGTGGGCATGTCCTCCCGTGGACACGTGTCAGAAACACAGAGCTCCGCCTGTTTTGGCAAACTGACCCCCAAATTCGGATAATTACCCCTACGAGTCAAAACAGCTGAACACTGTCCCAGACCACTGGAAAAGAAAAAGAACATTTCATAGCAGCAAACACAAAGTGAAACCATAGTGGGCCAAATTAGGGGACCTTAATGTATGGGTCCGTGCACCTAATGTCAACTTCCTTGAAACCTTTCTCTCTCTGTGCCTGGACCCCTCGCAGGCAATGGGTTAATGCCCACATCCACTGGGGGAGGCGGTGCTGGCGGAGGTGATGGGGCAGGGAAGGGCAGGACCTTTGTGAGCCTTATGGGCCAGCACAGTGGGAATGGCTACTCGTGAGGTCATCCAAGAATTAAGCGAGATGCTGAGCCTTGGATACAGAACCCAAATGTGCGCACCTCCCTCGCCCTCTGCCTGGCGCCTACAGTGATGCCTGACACACAGCAGGTGCGTGACAAACACCTGCCGAGTAAGCGTAGCAAGCAGAGTGACACGTACAATACGTCCTCGGTCTGAGGTCTCCCAGGTCAGTTCTATGAAGGAAACAAAGGCTATTTTGCGTAATTATTGTCCACTCTCAAGCCTGAGCCAAACTTTCATTTTGAAGCGCTCTATCTGATGCGTGACGGTTGTTCTCCCCACTCACCGCGGCCTCCGCGCGGGCAGGGCTGGTGTCTGAGCGGCTCCCACGGTTCTCCCACCACCTGCCATCCCGGTGCCCCGAAACCAGCGCGTTTCCGAGGACAGAGAAGCTGTGCTGCTGCTCAGGCTGCGTCTGCACCGCTAGATGCGCGGCAGTGTCGCCGGGCGGACGCCACAAACATGGGCACGGGGTGACGGGGGACACTTCCAGGGTCCCCCACTGCAGGTGGGCGTAGGTCTCCAGAGAGTCGGATCCCCTCACTCCTCTGGGGGGACGGAGATGCCCTGGGCGGCCGGCGCGCCTTCCCAAGCGGCCGCTTTCCGGACCGGACTCTACGTGCCCAACCGTGCTGGGGACGGAGTCAATAGTCAACATTAAAGAAACACTTTCTTCAGAAGGTCCAGCTTGGTCCAAGTTTGGAGCCTGTGTTAGGCCTGGCGTCACAGAGACAAAACAGAAGAAATGCACCCCTGGATGCCCTGGCTGCCTCCTGCTCTGCTAATGCAGGAGAAAAAACCCGCCAGGCTCAGAAAGTTTAATGCCACAGTGCTGATATATGGAGTATTATTCTGTCCTTCTGACAGCGTCCAGGGCTATTTTTATCCAGGTTGACGCAGGGTTAGGCTGGGTCTCAGGAAGTGGTGGTGACTTGTCTGAGGAGCTCTGTCCTGCTTCTTACAGAAGCACCCTGTCCCTCTTACTTCCTCAGCGGTCTCCTGCCGACCCCTGCAACGCCCCTGGGGTGCAGGACTTGTCCTCCCTCACCTCTGCACGTGCCAGCAGCTGGTCGTCCTCCCTGCCCAGCCTGCTGCCTGCTCTGTCCCTGTGTTGTTTCTCATTTAAATGAACAGTTGGATTCTTTTATTTCCTACAAGCTCTGGATTCGCCTTATCGCCCTCGTTCCTTTGGGGGTTGCCAATTGGTTTTATCCAAGGATGTATCATTTCTCAGGCTTCCTTTTTTTTTCTTCCAAAGAGAAAGAACCTCTCCGTCAACAAGCCTCTCCGGAGTGGAAGATTAAAAACCTAGACATCACCTACCTTGCAGCGGTACTCCCAGCTGGGTTGTGGAAAACTCAATTAAACGTGTCCCCATTGAATACTGCATTACAGTACATTAAACAGAAAATTCTTCAAGCGTGATGACAAGGCTGGAAACTTCGCCTCAAAGCTGTTCCTTGCAGCTTTCTCTCGCATTTCCGTCTTTATGGCGTGAGTCTCCCGTTGATACAACTCGAGTCCAGCCATAAAAAGAGATCACAGAGCTCACAGGGATGAAAAGAGATGGGAGGGTGGGAGCCGGCTCTGTGACTCTGGGAGCAGCTACTGAGACCGCCCAGCCGGTGGCCACTCCAGCCGAGGTCCAGGATCTGGGATCTGACACCACAAGCATGACTCCTTTTTGCAGCAGGGGAATTCCCTAGATTTCTGCCTCCATCGAGAAAGTTATAGTCCCCAGAATGCATATTAGAAAGACACAGGAACCCTGCGGTAAGGGATTCATGCAGACATATACGTGCAGAAATTGTGGGACCCTAATGAATATGTCAGTCTCTCTGGAGCTAGTCTCTTCACAGAACAAAAGTGAAAACTGATTCCACATCCATGCTGAACCTCAAAACTGTTATTAAATGTAAGCTGTATCCGTTTATTTTCACTCCTTCTCTTCCACTATTTTTATTTATAATCTGGGTCACCAAGGGGCATCCTCGCTATCCACATAAATGGCATCTTCCACGCTCACTTAATAAGCAATGCACACAGATTTACAAAGTGTACACTAAAGCTTTTTTCTGGTCTAAATTTTAGATATGACTATGTCATCCGTCTCACTGCCATTGATATTTGAAGTGTCTTTCTGGCTTCTTTAAACCACAAGCATCTATTTTAGGTGTTGCTTTATATTCTTTATTGATTAACATTTTTTTACACCTGTAGTATGGGGCTATTGGTATTTGATCTGAAATTTGATATAGTTGAAAAGCCAAATGGTACTAGTAATAATTTATCAAGAGATATTAGTGCTTAAAGTGTATACATCTTCAGAATTACTATTCTTATGTTCAAAGTCATTTCCTAACAATCATATAAGACCTGATTGCACCTGTGGGTCTTAGTTTAACTAAGGGTCGTGGTTTGGATTCATTCACTATTTTTCACTCCTGTCTGCAGCATTTTTAGAATAGAAAGCAGTGCCCATTCTGAACTTGCATTACCGGACTGTAACTCACAATTCTATCAAGGAAACAGCCTGGGAGGAGTTCAGATGGGATTCCAATAGCTTTTCCACTATGACCACCATACTAATGACACCAACATATGCTACTGGAAATCCAAGAAATGAAACCAAAAAATAAAAACATAAAGAGTGGAGTTAAAGCCCATGAAGCCTAAGATCATTTCTAAGTTTAGTCAACAAATGTATTTCATTAATAGTTTCCAGTTTATTTAGAGATTTTAAAGATAGGCTGATCATTTATTTAAAAAGTTAATATGAAGAGCAACTTAAAGATGTTTGGAAAGTGTTTATCATCCTTTCCCACATTTTTTGCTCAAGGACCCGAGTTTGATCCCTGGTACCAAAAAAAAAAAAACAAAACAAAACAACAACAAACAAAAAAGTTTCATCCTTTCCCACATTTTTTGCTCAAGGACCCGAGTGTGATCCCTGGTACCAAAAAAAAAAAACAAAACAAAACAACAACAAACAAAAAAGTTTGTAGTTTTTTTCCTTCGCTGTTTACTTCTTCTTCTCCTTCTCCTTCTCCTCCTCCTCCTCCTCCTTCTTCTCTCTCTCTCTCTCTTTCAATCTCTCTCTCTCTCCCCCCCTCCCTCTAAGGGTGGTTTGCTAAGTAAATGTATTTCAATTCTACATTCACATAAACTATTGAAGACATTATCTTTGTCCTCAAAAGATTTTAAAAGTTTCTCCAAATGAAGAACATAACTTTATAGAATTGTATTTCTTTATACTTTTGAATCCAAGATCCAAGTTACGTATCTCAGTTTTTCCATGCTTTAATTAGAATTTTAGGGACATTTCACAATTTCATTCCATGTAAACATCTATCTAGACCTTCCCAGGTCAGGGGTGGATCTGCTAAAAAGAGCTCATAGCAATCATGCCTGCTCTGCGCCCCCTCTCTTTCCCGCACACTGCTGGTTTGCTCTTGTGCTCTCAGTGGGACTGCCTGTTGTCTACCACAGTGGGTCTCTCTGGCTGGCCAGAGAGCTGCCCTACTCCCTTTGTCTCCTGTGTTTCCGCTCCAGCATTTCTGAGCATTTGTTTCAACAGATCAGACTCATTCGTTCAGACTTTAAGAGTTGAAGGTTAGGGCATCGCACACAATTGTTAACTGTGATTTCTTGTTTCTCAGAGTTCTTTTTATTTGCTCTCTTTTTAAACACATGAGCAATTGGGCTCTGAGAAGTTTCTCAAAACTGTATTTCTTCAGAGACGGTTCACAGGCTTCTATAAAAGAAAGATCAAACCACATTCTCAGACTGTTCTTCATGCTTTCCTAATTCCTGTGAGGAGTTACCAAAGCTGTCTGATACTGTCTTGCAGGGTCCCTTTCCAGGCTTCTAATTAAGTCTGAGTGTACTGCATTCCTCTAAGATCCATCTCTTCCTGATACGTTTTATTCCCGTTCTCAGATCCTGCTTACTATTACCCATTATTCCTCCTTTAAGTAATTGTTTTACCTCTTGGCCATTCATTTGTCTTTCTGGTTATTCCTTTCATAGCTTCAATTGCCTATTAACTGATATAATAATGCTGATATTTTTCATGGCTTTGGCTGTTTTCATCCAGGGATTTCAAAGTGCTTTTAAGATAGCTCTGTTGCTTTGTGGAAGGCAATTAATAAGACAAAGAGAAATAAAGACCTGAAAAGTGAAGAAGCCCCTGTACATTCACACACCAAGACCACTGGAAAATCTTTAAATTTCATTCATCTTCCAGTGACTCTGGTTAGGTGCTCCAGCAGATAACTAACTGGTGGATCAGAAAGTACAGGAAAATCTGGTGATGCATTTTAGTTTATTACTTCCTAAAGACCCACCAAGGTGAATGGGATTCAAAGGTCACTGAAATATAAAAGCAAAGGATTCTGACTCCTATCTTTTCTGACTTAGCTTTCTGTTAAACCATTCCCTGATCTGATGTCATGGTTCATCAGAGACTTCCAACTCTTTCAATGAAAATGGTTTTCCTCTTTGGAGGACTCCGTCCCTGCAGATGTGAAGAAAATGGCACAAATATCTACCAGCAGGAGAATGGATTAAAGGTGGTGGTGGAGTCATTCAGTGGAAATACTGCTGAGCAACAAAGGGAACAAACCACAGAACAGGAACGCGTCTCTAAAACCTTGTGCCAAACCAAAGCAGCTGTAGGTGTGTGCTTTCTTTATGTGATGCTTAGGGTTAGACAAATTCATCTCCATTAGCAGGAATAGCAGAGGGGAACAAGCACTCATGATCGAATGCATTCCATGTCTTGGTACACAAGATTTGTGTATTTCCTCAGATGTCAACATTCAAAGATAAGAGGAAAACTCTGGAAATTCAATATAGGAGGTTTCCCCTAGAAATGCTTTATTTACATTTTATTCACCTGACAATTTACCTCCCTTTCAATGTTTTGCAAAATAAATTCTCTCTGTTAGAGTCAAAGCATTGTGGGTTGAGTAGGTTCAAGAATTTAGCAGACATCTCAAATTTTAATATTAGATTAAAAGCTAAGTGCATGGGTGGGAGTACACATCACTTTATTTGTAGGCAGTCTTGTGCTGTGGACAAACCGAGCTGTACATACTGACCCTGCAGTTCACTAGCTCTACAGCTCTGTCCAAGATGCCCAGTTCTTACCAACTTTACAGCGACCCTCAGAGTATCTGCAGAGACAGGATGAGCACCACTTTGCTATGAAGCAGGCGCTCCACGAACGTCAGTGCCTTTCTTGCCTTTCCTCTTCACCCTGCATGGACACCAGGTATGACCCAGGTTTGCTTTCTCTGTGGCTTGACTGAAACCTGGTGGGCAGTGAAGCCACACTAAGGCACAACACAAATTCCCATGAGGACAGGTAAGTGCTAGTGACACGAGAGCTACTAGTCCACCTTATCCTTCAAATATAAATGCATTCAATATGAATTGTTTTATATTTGATTGCTTCCCATCCCAATCTATTCTCTCTCCTTAGGCTTAAGAAACTAGGAAGCAAGAAGGGAGGGGAAAGGAGAGAGCTAAAGCATCCACTCTGTCACTCAGTGGAGACTTCTGGAGTCTTGCTTAATTGGTCAGGCATTGATCCTAAGCTTTCTTTTTCCAAAGACCAAAGTGCAGATGAAGTAGTCTGCACTCTGGAACAGGAATATCAGTAATTGTTTAGAAGGAGATGCTCTTTGTGGAATGCTCATTGTATAAAATTATTCCAAAATTTTCAGTGTTCCTTTCCCAAGTGCTATTATAACATCCCAACAGAAGCCAACAACAGAAGGGCTCCTTTCTTCTAGAAAGCAGCCAAGATTGCTCTATGGACACAGCTTCTGGGATTGCATCTGAAAACCCAGGGCTTTCTGGAAAAACAAGAAGCTCCCAGCGAGGGTCATGGTCTGGCACATCACCCTCACTCATTCCATGAAGCCAGGACTTTCTGACTTGGAGGCCACCACGTTGGACTCACTGCTTTCCTTAAGCATTTCCCATGAAGGGACAGCATACATTGGAGGTGGGAGAACACATGCAATATTTTAAGATTTTTGAACAAATTTCAGGTTTTATTCCAGGAATTTTATTCATCAGCAACATGTAAATAAGTTGCTCCCAACTTAAAAGTAATGGTTTATTTGGGCTTTTTTTTGCGTAATAAAACCCAGTCCTTCGGCTTCAAATGTTTGGAAGCGACAGACTCATATAAACCTTACATCTACATCAGAAGACTTTATTTAATGGGGTGAAGAAAATATTTCCTGATTTTTTTTATTACTGTAGGGCAGATCTGACACCACTATTTTTCCTTCTGTCATAAATACAGAAGAGTAGGATGTGACAGGCATCGCTGTGTAATAGGCTAAAGATATGTTTCACATCTCTCCTTCTGTAGAGACCTTTTGCACCCAGCTCGGATGGGGGTGCTGCAACTGAATGGCTGGGGCCTGATTTTAGGCTTCTAGGTCACAGTGTCACCTTGACAGCAGTTCTTTCATTTCCAGCAGTAACATTTTCTCAGATCCCCAAGGTGCCTTCATTTTTGTAAGCAGTGTAAGAAAGAAAAAAAAAAAAAAAAAAAAAAAAAAAAAAAAGAAGAAAAGAAAAGAAGGGCAGGGTGGGGGAGATAGATCTTAATTCCATGCTGCAGGACTATCTCTAGGTCTCTGGCACAAAACTTCAAATCCAGGCCAAGCACAGGATGTGTATTAGGAGTCTGCAGATTTAAGCCGCGTCCACCGCGATCAAACTGGATTTATAGAGCGCTGTAACTCTCCAGACACCAGCCAGCAGCTTATTAATTTAATAGACTCCTGTCCATTCACGGATGCTCCTGCCCTGACAGCCTCTCCAGATAAGGCCAGAGCCTTTTGACAGCACACAGGGCATATATATTTTCCTCTGTTTTCTCCTGCATGGGGTTGTGGACAGCTTGAAATGTGTGGCTCAGCGAATTTACTGTTTTCCTCCCTTTCCCCCCTTTCGCCTTGCAGGAGAGAGACAGAGGCAGCCTCCTGAGAAATCCAGAGTCCAGGGGCCTGTGTTTCCCTGCAGGTCTTGGTCAACACCATGCTTTGCAAAATCACAATGAAATGATTTAAAGTCACACATGTAAGGACATTTTTACCGCAGAAACAAACAACGTAACAATTTAATGCCCAATATAAATTAGGTGTGGGGGGAGGAAGAGGAAAAACAGCAGTAAATGTTCCTATAAAACAGTACATCAGTAGCATTTTCTTTTCTATTCTACCATTTGTGGGAATGTGGAGACATGGAAAAAACAAAAAATAAACAAAACAAAAAACACTCAAGTTGTTGCTTATTTAAACATTGAACAGAAGGAACTTTTTAATATTCTCATCTTTCCTTTCTGATATCTGCCTATCTGTGTTTGTTATTTCTAACACACAAACAAATGCCCAGGTCTCGGCGGAGAGTTGTGATACCAGAAGGTAGCAGGTAAACCGGGTCCACTCCTCGGCACAGCTGGCTGTTAGAGATTCCCTAGAGCTGGCTCTCTAACTTCACACACCACAGACAGCTTGTGAAAATGCAGGCAGGGACGGAGGAGGCTGGATGGGCCGAGGTTCTTACCTCTAATGGACCACACATTATGTAGCGAGGCAGCCAGTTTTTAAGAAAGGGCCGGTCTAGATAGGGACCTGGCAGACCTGAGGGTAACCACGGTAAAACATACCTTGGACTGACTGGGAAAGTTACCTCTTTGGCACACAGTGGAACTCAGTACTTTAAGGATGGAAGAGTGCTCAGCCCCCAGATACCATGTGATGACCTTTTGATCAATGTGTTGGTTACTCTTCTCTCCTTGCTGAGACAAAGTACCCAGCACCCAAAGCTAGAGAGGGAGGGTTTATTTAGCCCAGAATCTGTAGAGGTTTCTTTCCATAGTCAGCTGACTCCAAGGTAGGGACAGCAAACAGAGCAGAAACAACATTGCACAAACGGCAACAAAAGCAACAAGAGAGTTCAACAGCATGTTTCTGCCCCTTTATCTTATTCAGATGATGGGGATTAGGACGGTGCCAAACCAGTCACTCACCTGTAGTGCTTTAGTAATCACACACCCTCAACCCCAGGTCCCACATCTTCTACATGGGGTGCTGGGGGTGGCGGGGGCCATCTAAACTTCACGAAGGTGACCATCCTAACACACCTTGGTAGTGAACTTAGGAAGGATCTAAAACCACAGGGCCAGGGTGCAGCCCTGTGAAAGAGCACTTGCCCAACATTAAAACAGTCCTGAGACTAACACCCAGTACTGCTTAAAAAAAATCTGTATCTATATCTATATCTATATCTATATCTATATAGAGAGAGGAAGAGTAAAAAGAAAGTCATGGGTAAAATTAAGTTTCTTGTCCATTTTCTTAAACTACATTTCTTTCTTTCTTTCCTTTTTTTTTTGGCACCTGGGATTGAACTCAAGACTTTGTGCTTGCAAAGCAGGAGGCGGAACCACTAAACTAAATCCCAGCCCTTAAAGTACATTTCTATTTACTCAATCTTATTGATAAGACGTTCCTCATCTGTATCACTATTGATATGCAGAACTTTGAGGTGAGAATTTCTAAAACTAAACTTCACTCTGCCTGTATCCTTTACAGATTTCTTTATTTTCTCACACAGGGTTAAGATGAAGCCATTCTGACTTAAGGCGAGAAACACTGAATAACAAACCAGGTTTCATCCAGAAACCTGTACTCAAATTACAACAGCATAAGAATGTATCTATCTGCAAAATAACTAGTTCTGACACCAAAAGACTCTAAATTCTTCCTATTATCTAGGCAAAGTATGTGTTGTTTAGAGGGGAGTAGAAATATCAAATTCTAGATGAAATTTTAAACTCCAGGTGGTGAAAATTTGGTAAAGTTAAGTTTTCACTGAAACCCTCTGAAACTTCCATTACTTGAAAGACAGTGCAAACTAAAAGTGTTGACAGGACAGCAGGCACTCTTGAAAATCTTTATTGACAGTGGACACAGACAGTGAGGATAAATACCTCATTTCCAAAGGAAAAACTGGCTAGAGGTAATTTATTCTTGTTGGTTTTCGACAGAAAACTACAGAAACAGAGACAGAACTACAGAACTACAGAAAGAGAGACAGAAAGATCTTAGGCCTGCACTCCGCCCATGGCTTCTGCTCCTACCTGCAGCGGGAGGGTCATGCCTGTGGGAGCCCAGCCGGATCTGTGAATCCCTGTGCCCCGGGCGCCTTCACGGCCCTCAGGCAGCTGCCCAGAGGGCAGAGAGCCACAGGCAGAGGCAGGGCTGGAGCCTGAGGCACGCGGAACCCACAAGTAGGCAGCCAGGTGCCCAGATGGGCCTCAGGGTCCCCCGGCGTCTGTGGAAATCGTACTGGCCTCGAACGTCCACACACTCGGGCCGACCCAAGGAGGCTCCCAGCCTTCCGGTCTCTCGCTGGGTTTTCCAGACTCCAGGGAGGAGGGCACTGGGTCTTGGATTCTCAAATGCTTCTCACGCCGGCATTTCCGAGGCTGCGCAAGGTCACCGCGAAGTCTGGAATAATGATCCCAGGTCCAGGGGGTGGACACAGAGCTGCCTGTGGGGCAGAGCGGTGACGGTGCTCCGGGTCCCCGCGGGACAGGCGAGGCCCACCCCAGGGCACACAGCGCAGAGGGCTGTGAAGGCGCCCAGAGGGTTCTCACGCACAGGACCGTGAAGTGCCAGGCGGATGCGATCAAGCGGCCGGCAGCCGGGAGTTCAGCGGGTGGGGCCGGGCACAGGGCCTGGGTGAAGCGGAGGATGATGAGTGAGAAGGGAGACTAGAGGGTAGTGAGCCTCGGGTGGACGTGATGGACAGGCGCGTGGACGTGCGGTGGGGACAGCGAGGTCGAACAGGGCACTCAGCAGGGCTCTGGTAAAGCAAGAAGCCCCACACTGGGTGGTTTCCTGCACTGATTCCACCGAATAGCAGCAAAGGAGGAAAAGACAACGTGGGCCCAGACAGAGCCAAACACGAAACCAGAAAAAGGTGGGGCGACGGGAAGCTGACAGTCACACGCTGGGGAGCAGCTGGCTGGTGAGAGGATTTTGAAAGGGGTCGGGAAGCCCAGGAGGGGGACCCTAATGGGCAGGGCAGGCAGGAAGTGGCCAGAGGGAAGCTGTTCACGCCACGGACTGTCCAGCACAGCGACATCGCCTGCTTGGCCTCTGGAGGACTGGAACGGAGGAGGCAGAGATCCAGGGACACGGGGTAGGCAAGGAGGTGGGGCAGAAGCCCCCGACAAGAAAAATAAGGGACATCGGTCCGCTGGGCCAGGCGGAGGCCCCAGCCCCATCCTCACAGTGCCTCGCCAAAGTGGCTTCAGCTCCGGAGTCACTGGGAGGATGTGGGCACCGTCCAGAGTCATCGCGGACCCCAGTCGGCATGGTGGGTGTCATCCTCGGTCACACCACGAGCTCTGCCGTGCCATCCACTCTTCTCCAGGGAAGCAGACAGCCACAGCTGAGAGAGATTCTCCTTCCAGATGGAGATCCAACAGGCAGGAAAAAGTAAAACACACGCTGGGAGTCGCAGAACTTCCCGAGCGAGCGTCCTCAGAGTCTATCTTCAGAAATGCAAGAAACCGCTCTGCATAAAATATGTTGGGGAAGGGAACTGAGGACAAGAAAAACCTCTTGTAAATTATAAGCAGGAGAGCTGAAACCCCGTAACTGAGTTAAAGTGCGTTTTGGGGACATCTTGGTTGAACAAAGTTGATGTGAAGATTTCAGGAATATTATTAAATGTACATCTCCTGTTTCTCCCCATACTTGGGAGAAAGTTACACTGTACTCATTTATCCTCCCATTCGTTTATTAATAATTACCAGGTGCCCACTCTGTGCTACTCATTTGCTTATAAAACAGACAAAACTACAGTCCTTGAAGAACTCCCATTCTAGCTGTGAGATTGATACTAAAAGTGTTAATAAATACTAAACTGTCACCTGTGAAGATCAGAAAAAGATGCAATGAATGAGGAATGGAGTGTTCTTGCTCCCCCCTCAACTGGTGTATGGAAACCATCACCCCACTATGGCCTTCGGGAGGCGCGGCAGTCACCCGACCGGGTCATCTTGAGTAAGAAACGCCCAGCTACAGCGGCTCGGCACTGCAGCTCGGTGCGGAAGGCCCACCCTAGGGAGGACGGTCTCCAGAGCGGTGCGAAGGGAGACGAAGAGGCGAGGCCGCTCCTGCTTCCTCAGAGGAACTCCGGTCTTCGCCTTCACCTCGGACGTCGTCTCCCGGCTTCCAGCGCAGACCTGGCCTCCTGACACAGACTCGCGCAGGACACTGCAGTGAGTTGCAGATGGGACTGGATGCTCTGGAGGCCCAGCATGCAGACAGACCCACTGCACTCTTCCATATCTGACTGCAGGCAGCGGCTGTAAGCTGATCCTGCAGACCCTATATATTTGTTCACCTGGCATTAAGTTTCTCCAGTGAGCACTGACTGACACAGAGGAGACCGGGACAGGAGGTAGACCCCTCCTGCTGGGATAGTGCCCCACAGGGACAGGCATGACACACACCTCTCCATCTCCCTCAGCTGTGGGAAGACAGGGCTGCGTGTAAAAGCCAGGCAGGAGGCCCCCACCACACACGACATGGCTGCGGCATCCTTCAGAACCACCAGAAATCGAGATTGCAGCCTAAGCCACACACAGTCTGAGTATCTGGTTACGGCAGCCCTAGCTGATGAAGAGCCGGGCAGGTGTGTCTTAGGCACCTGG
Source organism: Fukomys damarensis (assembly GCF_012274545.1). NCBI lineage: Eukaryota > Metazoa > Chordata > Mammalia > Rodentia > Bathyergidae > Fukomys > Fukomys damarensis. The sequence goes on from NW_022900917.1 coordinate 2,249,787, forward strand.
GAAGGGAACATCTGCAGGAAGCCAGGGGCAGGGCACCGGAGACATTCTTTGTCTTTTCCAGCGTGAGCAGGTGCCGAGAGCAGTTAGACCACCAGGGGGAAGGAAGCCACAGAGGAATCCAGGGCCAGAGCCCACAGGAGGCAGTGAATGTATAGCGTGGTGAGCGGGGTAAGGGCCAAACGGCAAGCAATGGAGGCTCCACAGGTTCTGCGGTCACCCCAGGAAGTCACCATGCATGAAGATGGGTGGCTGTGGGCCAGTAAAGTGCTATTCACAAAACAGGCAGCAGGCCAGCTCTGGCTCTGAGGGCTGTGCGGGGCCTCACAATTGGTCTCGTTGTGATGGGAAGAAAGTGACTTCTGATCTCACTCCCTCATTTTCTCTGTGACACAGGAAGCAGAGTCATTGTTTCATGCATGATCTTATATTTGAAGAGACAAAGGTCTAACACTTGCACCCTTGAAGGGTGACCAGAAAAATCAAGTCAGATGACCAGCATACACAGAATGAGGGCTCACACTTACCTTGTGGTCTAATCAATGCAGCATAAAATAGCCAGCACTATTATGTTTTGTGGTGGTGGTAGTGGTGGTTCTCTGGTTTTATTCCGAACACATGTTTATGTAGGACACTGTGTGGAACAGCCACTATTCACAGCACTCTACAAATATTCATTCACCTAAGCTTTGTCTGTCAGGTGTAGACAGGAGGGATGTGGATTGGTCAGCAACTTCCAGACCAATAAAGGCCAGAGAGAAGAGGCTCAAGGTGCAAGAGAGTGAGGAGCCGGTGGAGCTCCAGTCAGGTGTCCGGGAGTAAGGGCAGGAAAGCAATGTCGGTAGGGTGAGTGGCATGGAGGTTGTGAGGTGCTGAAAGCTCTGGGAGTCAGGTAACCAGAAGAGGAAGAAGGATCTGCTGCCATGCAGCCACCAACACCACTTCCCAACAAATAAGCCTACCTTCTGATGCAATTATCCCTCTAAAAATTCCACTTTGACCACAGATGCCTCACAACTATCAGTAGTGCTCAATGGCCTGCGAGATCCAGGTTTCTGAGCAAGCCTTGAAGTGAGCCAACACATGGCCCTCAGCCGTGCTGGAAGCTGTCCTGGGCCTCACTGCAGATTGTGGGCTCCAATGAAACTACAGATCGCATCCACAAATACTGCATCGCCACCGCGAGCGTTTAGGCCCAGGATTTCAAGCTCCTCACACACCTTCTCCCTTTCCACACAGTGACGCTCAACTTTCAGTGCCCAAACACAGCTGCACACCCTCGGTGCCTCTTCCCCTGAGGGTGTGCTGCTGAGTCCAGTATCATACACACATAGTCAAGAATACAGCTCCGGGGGTTTCATGTTATTTGTGTCCTTATGAAGTCGGCCGTACAGGGGCAGAGCACATGCCAACGGGTGCACATTGTGTGGAAAATCATCTTACGAAAAACATGGTTTGGGGGCATTTGTGGGGGTATTGAAGAAAAGTCATTATATTGCCAGGAATAATGGTGAGAAAGTGAGACAGAGATTTCTGCACTCTTCAGTTTGGCTTGTGTACAAAAGAGAAGCATGTTGCTAAAGCAAAGAAGGATTTCCACCTGCAATTATTTTTCTGAAATTATATTAGAAAACAATCAAAGAGAAGGAAGCTATTTACAAGCAGGCTAGAGGGCTGAAGTGTAGCTCAGTGGCCCAGAGCTGCCCAAGCAGTCCTGAGGCCTTGGGTTTCACCCTCAAACCACAGGCACGAGAAAGACATGAAAATTTCCCCTAATCTTACCACCTGTACAGACATACTTACCTAACTTCACAGTGTGCCATTCTACTATGTTCTCTGTACACACAATTTTAAATATAATTACAATCATCCTGGACACAAAACCACGCATTGTGCTTTTCACCTAGAATTGTAACTGAATGCTTTCGTCCACATAACACAGTGTTTTCAAAACTCTTCACAACATCTTACTCGAGGCGCATGTACTCCAAGCAGCTGTCTTTGCTTGAGCTGATGGAGAATTTTAGGGCAGCTTTTGAGATTAGCATCTCTCTGAATGACAAGCATACATCCCTGAGCGATGGGGACTCACCTCTCCAAAGACCCGGTTCTTTATTTCCCATTTTTATACTTATACAACTGATAGATTCTTAGTTCTTATCATTTGCCAACATTCTAACTGGGTTTCACCCCTAAGAGACAGACGCTCCATCCACGCACAGATCCAGGTGGCTTAGGCTGTTTTTTCCTGAGCACACGATAGCACATCTAACTCACTCAAGTAATTAATGATATTATCATGCAGGGCTCTTTACCTGTATCTCATTAAGAAAAACTGCAGCACTGAGCCTAAGCAAACAAATGTGTTCTTTCACATCATGTAGCACTCATTACAACGACTAAGCAGGAAGGCTATTTGTACCTCCAGACTCGGGTTGAAATAACACCAGCAGATCATTGGCATGGGTGGGTAGACGGAATGCACATGAGGACAGAAACGACACAGGCCCGGTACCGGCCGGCGTGGCCGCCATGCTGTGGTTTGCCAGCAAAGGCTCCGTGACAGTAATGCCGTCCCTCGTGGGGTCACGTGCCTTGACCCCGGGAACCCTCCGAAATGACAATTTGCATCAAAACTGGGGTTTTCTAAAGCAGCCATTTTTATAACCACAGACTCCTAGAACAGGGATAATAAATTGCTCACACCTGAAAATATGTTTCTCATTCTAACAGAACATCACCAGAAAAGGCCTCAGATGTGCAGAAAACATGTTGGGTTCTGGCGTTGTGTTATCCTGCGGTGTTCTGCAATCAATTACCGTTATACCGCCATCATTAATAATTCTCTTAATGAAAATGATTCTGTTGATCTCTGCTGTATTTTAATTATCAGAGTTAAGCATAATTACACTGCAGCTCTGAGCTGGCATGTGGACTCCTTTAGGGCGCAATTTTGTTTTAACACACTGATAATGTAATTTTACATTGTGTCGGTTTGTTTGGTTATTATCCAGTTGTACAATTCCACTGTATTCCTGATAACAGATAATAACCTTAGTACCTCCTATATCCTGAAGTCATTTAAAAAGCAATATTGGAATTCCACAACTAGCTAAGTTAATCGCCTTATGATTTTATAATTCCCACTGCTAAATATTTGGTTCAGCCACTCAACCTCTTTCATGAATACTGTGAAACTAGACAACAGTGCTACATTGCCTAGGAACTCACTGAACAGTTAAACGCACGCTTAACTGTAAACACATTTTTTTCTTTTGCATCAGTTTATCATTTATATAATATTAGACCTCCTGGTGGGGTTAATGTGAACTTGTAGACCACTTTGAAAACTGGATGCTAAGTTAGACAAAGCTACTTCAAAATTCTACTAACAGGCACCAGAGCCTCTTCTGTAAAGCAGAAGATGGTCTTGGGCCAGGGATTTAGCTCAGTGGCACCCACCTGCCTTGCAAGCGCAGGGTCCCGAGTTCGATCCCCGGTACCAAAAATATGAATAAATAAATAATAAAAGATGGTTACCTTAGAACTACTCTCACCATGAAAGACCTCTGTTTGGACAACTTGATAAATTTAGTCAGTGTGCAGAGAGCTGCTCGCCCAGCCCAGACCACATTAGAATTTCTGTCCTTATTTCAACAGAGCCCAGGATAGGGCCTGAGCCCAGACGACAAGCAATAAAGAGGCAAATTAATTAACTGCATGGCTAAATTGGTGCAGACAAATAAAATCAGAAGTTTGAAGATGGTTACAGTATGACTTCAAGAGCAATTTGCACCTACTACATGGCATTAACGCTTTTGGCTTTAAAAGCTACAGAGAAACTGACACAAAATTAACACTGATATTTTAATTCCTGGACACTTTCTTTTTAAAGCTAGCCTCAGAGTGATGACTCATCCTTCCTCTTCTGATAAACACGGATGGATGCCCTGTGGAGGAGGGGAGCAGTAGCCCGTAATGTGGCCTGCTAAATGGCATCTTCAATGCCCTGCTGCTTGGACAGCTGGGAATTGAAGTCAGCAAGCTCAGAGTTGAACCCAAGGCCCACAGACCCTTGAACTGACTTAACCTGTCTAAGCCTCAGTTTGTTCATCTGTGAAAGGAAAACAGTGCTGTGAGTTTGCTCTGATGGTGAATAAAGGAGGAGAGTGATCAGAACAGTGCCTGCGATAGCTCAATAAATGGTAACTGCTATGAACTACTATCCCCACTGTTATCTTTACAGTGGCATTGAATGTGACTTTCATCAAAAACTAAAGTATCACGGGGTCAAGGGGAAAACCGCTGGTTCTCTCAGGCACGGGCTCCAGGCTTCTGCAGACAGGTGTGGGTGGGTGCAGAGTGACGAACTGGGACCTTGGCATCACTGCATATCTCTTCACTGTAAATCTCACACCAGACTGTCGTGGCTTCCCACACACTCGTGAAACAACAGCGTGGAGGCCTGGCTTCATTCCCCTGAACTCATATTGATTTATAACTGCAAGTGCAAATTAGGCTGCATATAAAATCATCAGCAACATAATTTTAACATAACACACGCAAGCTGGTAGGTAGCTGCTCCTTCACAAAACATTCTGCCACGCACGCTCTGCTGTGCCACTTTCAGCGGCCGAGACACCAGTAAAGAGAGGGCTTGAGTAACCGCCCACGGCTGAGGTTGATGTGTCGCATTGCCCAGAGAGACTGTGAGTCTCCTACGGAAGGGAACCTGCTGTGGAGAAAGCACAAGAGAGGGCCGGCTGACAGCTTTTCATCCTTTTGTCTGACAGAGTTTATTCTCTTCATCTGGGGACCTGAACAACATGGCTGTTTGGAAATAACAGCTCCATGCTGAGCTAAGCAATGAAACGAACCCTTATTTGCCAAGAACTTAATTGACAAACCCATGTGCAAGGTGCCCAAGGTGTAATTGTGAACACTCTCAAGTAATCGCTCTGTTTTTCATATATGACGATGTCACCATACTTCGAAAACCCTAGAACATAGGGAGCCTTGCAGCATATGGTGAAGGGAAGGAGAGAACGTGGAGGCCATGGGCTCGGGGGTGAGCAGAGGCCACGCCCACCCTCCAGGCAGCGTGCCCAGCACCTCCACCACGGGGCTTTTTAGTGTGTTTCCACCACAGATAAGCAAATTAGAACGATCTGGAGTCCACTGAGAATAACAGTGAAAACAGACAACCCCACAAGTCTGGGCCTCCTGTCTGGATGAGCCAATTACTCTGTGGAAAGACCAGGGACAGTCGAGGCAGGAAAAGCACACATCAGATTAGGCCGTTAATGCCAAATATTGCCCTTTTTTCCACTTTGATAAAATGAGCCAATAGCCTGTCACATAGTTCTGAGCAACAGCATGAGGCTGTAACAAAGTTTGATGGACACCAGGGCACAGAAGCTTATTAGTTATATTTAATTTTGCTACCAGCCATATTTAAGAATACTTGAAGAAGCAAGTCTGTCTCTTATGTGGTAACAGTTCCATGTTATGTGGTCTGCCATTCTATCTCTAGTCTACAAGAAAATACTACACAATCTCACTGTTACGAGATGCTGCACACAGGAAAATCATGTTTTGCTGTGTGTGCATGTGTGCATGAGTGTGTGCACGCGTGTTTGTGGGGGGCCTGGGGAGGGAACCAGGACCTTGAGCTTGACGGGCAAGTGTGTGGCAGGCACTGGCCCGTGCTGTGCTGTTTGCAGTTGCTGACATGGCCTCTGTGACCGGCGCCCTGGGAGAGGCCAGAGCTCAGCGTTCACGAGGAGCTGAGGTGTGCAGCCAGGCAGCACAGAGGGCCACTCGCCACTGGGCCCTTGTTCTCGTCTTCAGTGAGAGCCCCGGCCTGGATGGACTGACCAGGGACAGGGACTTCGGTAGGCCCTGAGCAGCCCCTGCGGCCGCCACGCATTGGTTCCCCAAGGGGCGCTCCTGCCTTGAGCCACAGCTCACAGGGCGAACTCAGCCTCCGAGAAGGACCCTGGTGTGCCAGTGTGAGAGATGGGATAGGGCGCCCTGCACCCCAGTCACAACCCACCCAGAAAGCTCCTGCTACTCACATTACTGTGCTGGGAGGAGCCTGGAGTTTGCCAGGGAAATGCCTAAGAAGGAGTCTGTGCCAGAAGGAGGTCAAGACAGAGGGGCAGTTCGGGGACAAGCTGGAGTCGCTGGATCAAGCTGTTCCTGACCACAGAATCTCCCTAGAATCTCAGTGAAAGAAGCCGGTGAGTCCCTGTACCCATGCTTTCCCACACACAGTGTTTGAAAACAAAGAGCCCGAATGACACAAAACTCTCCTTATGAAAATGGCTCATACGCTGCAGTTCGAGAGAGATGCAGTGGTCAAATCCTTGGACCCAGCTCGCCCGAACTTCTACTCTGAGGAGCCTCACTGCACAGGCAGCCTGGGGACACGGAAGCAGTCGGAGCAGACGGCCTGATCCACAGAGGTCGGCTTCAGGGTGCTACTGGAACATGGACCCACATGACCCAGACGATCTCTAGCAGAACCAGTTACTAAGACCCAGACAGAACCTGGGACAGAAACCCAGGAGGGAAAAAAGAGAAACAGGTGGCCAGGGCCTTGGTGCTGGCTGGGAAGCCTGAAGGACCTCCCAGAGCCTTAGCACCCACATGCACAGCAAGCTGCCAGAGGGGCGGGAGTGCAGCATTGGGTTGGGCTCCTGCTTAGTCTGAGGTCCAGGGAGTGCTTTGCCAGAAGCGCTACGCTTTTTATCGCAGCAGTGGCAGGAGGAAAGGCAGAGTGGTGTAGTGTGGAGAATGCAGGACTTGGAGCTGCCCAAGACCTGGACCCAGAGGTGGCAAAGGTTGGCACCCGTGCCCAGAGAGGTCCTGCACTGCTGCCATTCACTGGCCCTGAGAAGACGCCACGCACCCCACTGAACTGTTTCAGTTTCTGCAGAAAGAACATTCTAGAAAGAACACTCTAGAACATTGCAGAGTGTTTATTCAGTGCTCCAGTCACATTCACCTGTTAGCTATGTGCCAGTAATTAATCGCTCACCTCTAATTTTTACTTACTGTGGTAAAATGGGGTGGTGTGTGCTAACCGCATGGGAGGCAGAAAGGGGCTCACAGAGAGACCACAGCAGTGCCAACTACCACACCACCTGTTCCAGGTTAAAATCTCCCGGGCACCACTGGTCACCTGGCTCCTCATCATGCTTTGTGAGGTGCCGTGGTGAGGAGTGTCTGGGAAACGCCTAACCAGCCAGCCCCTAGTTATTGTGTGTTTTTGTGTACAGCATAGACAGGGACAGGCACTGATGATATAGCCCTTGCTCTCCAGGAAGAGACAGGCAGTCAGAAAGGAGCCACTGATAGCTAAGTTTATACTTCTGCTTCTTGGGTGCATATGCTGATGATCACAAGAGAGCTCAGAGAAGCAAGGGAGGGTCAGGGAGTGGACCCCACTGCGCCTAATAAACGCTGGCTATCAGCGTCAACAGGCAAGACAGCTGCGCTCAATGTCCACTCGATGAGGTTCATGATGAACTCATAAGCCTCTAGAAATTACCCTCAAACTATACATTGACAAAAAGGGACAGCCAGCCATAACACAAAGACAGAAACATGCCCTGTTAAAGTGTGCTACCGAAGATGGAATCGTAACCTTGCCACATAACAATAACCTGCTTTGAATTCCTGCTTTGAAAATGCAATGGATTTGGATCAGGACAAGGAAGTAGTTATTGCCACAGTTCCTTCATGATACATTGCCATAATGAAGGTCAGACACTGTACAACAGAAATCTGTCCCCAACGCTGGAGCGACGTGCTAAGACGCTGTCTGTCCCAGCCTCTACTCTCACCGTGGGACCCGTAAACTGACTCGCGATGCTACTCTGCTTTGTAGACTGCATCGGCACAACCTGGTTACAAATTAGTGGGTTTGGGACCAGCAGTCGCAGACAGAAAGGAGCATAATCAGATCCTGGTGTGCAGCTTGTTTTTTTAGCTTGAAGATTCCCTTTCTGGTGTTTCAACTTTCAAAGGCTTATGGTAGTTTAAGGCAATCCTCTTATAAGTGTACAAATTGTAATGATTACAGGAACAAGTTGTAATTGTTTCTAGCAAGTTTTTCAGAGTCTTTGATGTGATGATTAGTGTTTTATATGTTAATATATTGATAGGGTGCTTACTCGCTTGTTCTCTTGTATGCTTTTATGGTTTCTAGGTCCAATGTGCAAGTAAATCTTTGATCTCAGTAGGTTTATATGGTTAAAAAAAAAAAGTAAGTGGAAAGAAATTAAACATGAGAGAAACAAGGTTTTACAATATTTACCAAAAAGTGTGATTAGGGATTTCAGTGGAAGAGCATAGAGTGAGGGCCCGAAACTTAAAGGTGGAGAAAAAGCAAAAGGCCCACAGCACAGAGGAGAACACAGGAGATTGGTGCTGTGGGAGGTGAATCGGACTGGCTGCGTCCTCAGTGAGCTGTGACGTGACGCGGGCCAGGCTGAGGTCATGCCAGGGCAAATCGAAGGCAGTGCTCTGTACACCACTGGCTTCCTCTTGCCTTTTGGCCTCCTGCCCTTCAGAAATCGCCATGGGGAAAAATTCGGGCTTCACAAAGCTTGTGTTTTGAGCCTTCCTCTCATCGTGGTGACTTCACGAAGCTGTCTGGATTGTGGGCCTCGGAGCATGCACTTGGACACCTATCGCCACACTGCAAGATGCCTTTCTTTCTTGAGAGGTAGTGTGTGAGAAGGAGACATCAGGGACACCTCCAAAGCCTGGCTCTCCACAGCACAAACAGCAAGAGAAGGGGACCGGCGGACCACGAGAGGACAGGCAGTGGGCAGTGAATGCTGTGACACTGCTTGTGTCATACAGGAAAAGGCAGGAAGGAGGATTTGGTGAAGATGCGGGTTAGAGCGACTCAGAAGGCAAAAGGGGACAGAAGATCAAGTCTCCTTGGACCCCCACTCCGGCTCTTGTCGGGTGTCGGGACCGCCAAAGAGAGAGGGAGCGATCTGTTTTACCTTTGCTGTACACAATGCAGTTGTTTTTGTTGTCCTCCACGCCTTGCCAAGTCACATCCAGCAGCCACTTGGGACCCGCCGTCAGCACCATGGGGACCTGAGCCTTTGTCTTCTGCAGAAAGAACGATCACAAACAGATGCCATTTGCTTTCATTGATTAAAGACTCGAATAATAACTGTACTAATCACTTTATTTTTACAAACAACTAAATCTCCCAAACCCGCACTCCAAGCCCTTCTCCCCTCATTTACTGGTATCTTTTTAAGACAACAGAAGCTGGAAGGCTTTCCTGCTTTCCTAATCAGAGTGGTGGAATTATTATCAAGGATTTTCCCCCAAATGATAAGGGATCAGATCTCCAAGATTAGGCCGATCTCCTGGGGCTCTGAGTTATAAAGAGAATGTAGATGACATTCCCTGCAAAGAGCAGTGTTTAGAAGTGAACTTTAGACACATTGTACTTTCCTATCAGCAGGATCTCACTATTTCCTGAAACAGACAGGAAAGAATTTAAAGAATCAGGATCCATTTCAAAGCCCTATCCTGGGCAACATTCATACTAGAGGAGGAACCGGGGCTGAATGAATAAGGATCCCTACCCCATCCGCGAGTGTGGCCAGTATAGCCTGCCTGTAGCTATGATCATAGTGCTGATGATTCTCCATCCATTGTCTCTAAGAAAGCTATAACAGGGAATCCTGCATAGATTCAAATGCAGAGCAACTACCACGTGACATCCCTTGCCCTGACAGCAGAGAAGCAAGGAGAGGAGACCTATCTTCCCAGCTAAACAACGGGTCGGCGTCGGTTTCAAACATAAGGCTCCCAAGGCTCAGTATTTCTGGCTGCATGGCATCCAAATGCTTTCTCTTTAAATCTCTTGTGATGAATGTTGACTGCGGGAATGAAACTGGGAGGACCCCAGAACGTCTCTGCGGACTGCGCTCCTGGTAACTCACGGAGCATCGCCTGGCCTTGTTCTGTGAGTCACACACCCTCAGTGGGCTCAGGGGGATCTCAAAGTGGCAATCGCAGCCTCCCCAGAGGGTGCTGGCTATGTTCACATGAGGGGCCACTGGGTAGCACCAACGCCCCAGGAACAGGACAGAGGGTGCAGCCACCCTGTGGCCACTAATAACTGCACCCCAGATGCAGGCTCGCCCAGGCCTGTGGCGGCACTAGATTATGAAAGGCAATGATCCACATAAAATAGGCTTTGTGAAGAAAACAACTGAGATGGAGAAACTTCAAAAGATGTTACTTAAATGTGGTTTCTCTATAAAATGCAATACTACTGAGCCATAAAGAATGAGAGATCAGTCATTCATAGGAAAATGGATACATATTGAGGTTATACTCTTAAGTGAAATAAATAAGTCACATGTGTAAATACCGAATAGTTTCTCTGATGTGAAAAACTATAATTGTAAATAAGATCCTAATGGTATAATTGATAATGTGCAATAGGAAGACAAGGGTGAAAGGTGTAGGGGAAGTGGGAAGGGTAGGGGAAAGGAAATAAGGGAAAGAAAAAATATTACAAATTGAAATAAAGTCTATGTAACTAGGGAAGGGAAGAGGGAGTGAAGGGAGGGCAGGGGTTAGGGGAAAACATGAGAATCAAGTCCTGTCATGTAAACAAGAACCCAGTGATGAATGTAACTGTTCTGTGTACCTAAAATGTACCAATAAACTCAATGAGAAAAAACAGGTTAAATCGGGAGAGCGAGTTAACCAGACCAGATATAACAAATTTTGCAACACTGACGGGTAATTCTGATGAGTATATAGCACATTTTGGTTAATGTATTTGTGTATATTTGTTACATGAAATAGATAATCTATATCAAATATATAATTTATATCACAAATAGGATATTTAAGTGTATTAAATATAGTAATCACATTAAATGTATTTAATATACTTTATATATTTTGTTATATTAGTATGTATCATTTTGATTCACTTTACAGTCTTAATTTTCTAACTATGCATTTTAATAGTGAGCATAACCATGAGAAACAGTTGTCTGAAAGTCCCATAACAGTGACGTTCTAAAAATCTGTGCAAAAATGTTATAAAGTTATCTGTATTGTTATGACTGTGATCAACAATTATTACTTATTTCTGTTTCCAAGGCAGAATTCAAGGAAAGCAAGCACTTGATCTGTAATGGTCACTTATCCATATCCAATCAAATACTAGGCTATCGCTCCATGAATATCGTCTTTACCAACAGAGCAACAGGTAACCCACAGATGCAGCCCCAGGTCTCCAGTGCCAAATGGGGCAGGTCACATGGAGGAGTCTGTCACTGTGGCATTTGGTGCTCACCTCTATCACACTCACTTCCCTCTGATTGAAATGACAGATTTCAGACCAGGCACCAGGCCGTGGTTCTATCAGCTGTCTTATTTCACAACAAGCAATTGTCTTCAATTACAATCTTTCTACTCCATAAAAAAAAAGCCAGGCACATCTCCGTGCAGTAAATCACCTTCTCTAATTTTTCTTAAGATAAAAATATTGATCACTGAAATTCCTCGGGCAGTCCTTTGGTGTAAAGAAAAGCAGTTGATTTGCCAATACCTTCTCTCGCGCTGAGGATATGATTAAGTCTTTCCCAATGAAAAAATTTAAAAGTGTAGTGAAATGTGCACAGGGTCACAGGAAAGAGTGCCAGGCAAGTGTGCGCTGTTCTGGGCTCATGAAGGGCAAGGGGAAGCTTCTGCCTCGGCAGCTCAGGAAATAAGGGAGGCAGCGTCCTCCAGGCCCCCAAGGATCAGCGGGAGGGACTCAAAGCTGCAAGGACATCATGGGCAAAGGCGCCGTGCAAGGATGTGGTGCACCGCAGCGCCAAACAGGCCGGGGACTCTGCTTTGTGTACCTAACAAGTCTTTAGAACTCCTCTCGGTATTCAGAAAGCACTAGAAAACTGCTAGTTTTCACCAACACAACCATCACTAATACTCTCCTCTGTAAATGGAAGGGACACGGGCACAAAAGTCTGGAAGGGCAGATTCAAAACAGATCTTGGAGTTCTACATACAGGGAAATGTGCTCAATTTCCATGCAAAAGGCAGCCATAAAGATGTTTCTGAAACATCTTTAGTGAGGGCCCCACAACTTCCACTCTTGAAGCCATACTGTCAGACCTTGCCTTTGCTCACATGGTCCTCTGTACAAATTTTCAGACAAGAGAAGTACAGCTAAAGGTTAAGTAAGTTCCTTTAGGGAGAAGGCAGTACCAGATCTATGCTAAGCTCTTTCTTTTTCCTGCCATTACCACCCCATGAAGACCTAGCCTGGGTTTTCTGGGACTAAGCCATCTCCCTGGAGAATGCAGTCAGTGCTAACACAGGAAAGCCCTGGGCAAAGCAGCCCAGTTCTTCAACCTCACCCCACTACGCCTGCCATTGAAACAGCATCAGTGGTTTTCATCTCTTAAGTGCTGTCCCATGTTGGCTCTTCATCTGAATAAGCTTTTCTGATTTCCACAGTTCCAGGAGCTCCCTACGAGAGCATGTTCTCTAATTTTGTCCATAAACAAGTTACGGTTTAAGAGGACTTGATATTGTCACTTAAAAATAGTTAATATCTTTCCATAATGATAAACAGGGCATTGTAGCTTTCAAAACTTTGGTTAACATTATGCCTGGGCACAGGCAGATTTTATTTATTATGTAGTTGTGCTGATGATCTTTCTCAAGTGGGGAGGGAGTCGGGAGATGAAGGAAGGAAGAGTAAAGGATGGAAAAGGAACAGCAACCAAAAAAGGGTTAAGATGTGTTTTGTCCACATACCAGATCCATTCAAGGAATGCAAACCTTATGCACTGCAGGCATGTACTAATTAGAAAGGTGAAATAAAAATGAATAAATAAATAAATAGTCAAATGTTCAATAAAGGCCCAATTTGAAAAAAAAAAAGCAAAGAAAGAAAGAACCTGTATTGAAAGGAAAACAATTTGTTTTACTGCAAACTAATAAGGCCAAAGCAAAGAATGGAGCAAAGTCTGCTGAAAGCAATACCCAGGCTATAAACTAAATAATAAGTAGATAAAAAACTCTCAAGGGACCAGGTATTACAGTTCTCTGGAGGGGAGTCAGTCAATTTCTTTCTGAAGAAGTCAACTTTTGCAGAGACTGCCTTCAAAGAAGATTACCAACAGAGAAGGAAGGAGTTAGCCAGGATTATGTGAAATCTACACTGGAGAAAAGTCCATGAATAAAAATAACAATAATAACAATAATACATTGATCATTAGGCTCATTTTCCCCGGTCTCTAAATAAGGACTCATAAAAATTCTACAATATTAAGAATTAAAAGCAAGTTCCTTGAGTTTAACCATCTGATTTCACAAGTGAAGAAAATGGCTTATTTGCATGCCACAGAGGGTAAAACCTGGCACAACATGTTGGTAAAAGAGAGCAGGTACAACAGGGGTGATGCAGCGACATGGTGCCCGAGGTGGCCAGGCCCTGAGCCCCTGCACCTGTGCATATGCTGCCTGACAGGTAAAAGGGAGTAGAAAGATGTGATTAAGGGTTAAGACCATGAGATGGTAAAGTCATCCAAGATATCACTCTAATCTTATGAGTTCTTAAAATCAGACGAGAGGAAAAAGAAGAGCAAAGAGGCTGGACAAGGAGGATTTGACCTGCCTCTGCTGCCTTTAAATTGGAGAACCAGTCCATGCACCAAGGAGTGCGACAGGTCTGGAAACTGACAAGAGCCTCAGTTTACAGGAAATGAAAAAGGAACTTCCCTCAGCCTTAAGGTGCTCCCTTCTCCCAACCATCCCACTGAACAAGGGCCTCCTAGAACTTCACATGGGAACATGTCTGCCTGGCACCTTGGATTTAGTCAGCTGAGACCCATACTAGATTTCTGATATGCAGAACCAAAAGACAATAAATATGTGTTTTTAGGTTTTTGTTTGTAATGGTTTGTTTCTGCAGCTATGGAAAATGAATACAAGAGGTACTCCAACTTACTGATTGATGGTTCAGAAGATGATGAAATTTTCTGATTAAATGTGTTCAAACTGCAAACAACTTCCCCTTAGTTGGAATTCCATCAAATCATCACAGTCACTGCACATTCATTAATACTTTATTGGCATCAATAACTACATTTAGTGTTCTTGCTTTAAAGTAGGGAAAAACATACCACGATGACCGTACCTGCCTTTAGAATTGGGTGTGTAAAACATTACCACTGGAATCACCACTGGCTTTACAGTTGGGTGTAATCAAAGGACATTACTGCTACTCACTTAGATGACCTAGGTTTGAATCCCAGGCCATACTATGGGGGGCTCCATGACAGGAAAATCACCTACACATTCTGAATCTCAGAATTTACATCTGGAAAACATAGGGACAGCCATAAAGCATTTGTTAAAGTCCTCAGTATTTCTCAGACATTGGTAATGTATTCAATGATTCTCTCGGATGCTGAGACCAAATGACTTTATTGACAATTAAAAGGATGTGAGAGTCATTAGTGTTACTGATCAATCACTTTTCCTCAGTCCATTTTTGAGGCCCTGTCTGAAGTCAGGCATTCGACCAAGGGAACGGAAGGAGAACCAAGACTCACGTCACTGCCACGCTGAACCTATGAGAGCCAATGGGTGATTCCCTCTCTCTCACTTCCTGTCTGTGCCAAAGGGACCATGGAGGCCCACAGGATGGGGAGACCCTGAGACCACAGTTTCACAGCATCAAAAAGAGAAAAGTGCTAGGATGTAAAAATCTGCTGTCATTAAATTTTCTTGAAAATTAGTTTATTCTCATTCATACAGAATTTTTCATTTTCCCCATTTTGAAATAATCTCTAGATTTTTATAGGTTAAACTTTATAGTTCATCTATATTTCTTTCAGTGATAAATTAATTCAAAACACAAAATATGCCTTCAATTTCAGCTAAGCTGCATTTTTTTGAAAACAGAAATATTGTGCACTTTTGAGGCTCTCCATTGTAAGTTATTTAAAAAAAAAACCCTGAATTCCTAGATATAGCTTGAACCCAGAGTTTCGGGTTTAGACAGCCCACCACTAGACAAACTTGACAAGGACAAAATGGGTCAAAAGTGTCACTTCTTCAGAATAATTAGAATCATCTAATGTGGATAAAAGAGGTCAAAGTAGCATCCACTTCTCACTAACCTTTGGAGTTACTGGACTAACAAAGGAGGTAGCCTTCAATAAATGTTTATAGTCAAGGCAAAAGGTTAATGGAGATAAAAGTAGGCAGCCTGAAGGTAGAGAAGAGAGAAGAATTCTAACCCCAGAAATAGTGACATAATGCTGTCATAGGAGTTCCAAATTCTGTTGGAAAATTCTGTTGAAGATTTCCAAACTGAGAGCTAGAAAGAGCTAGACATTGCAGGACAATTTTGCCTATGTGAAGAGCTTGTCAGGACACACTGGCAAAGAACCAGAAGTGTCTCTGCAGAAAAACTGGCCTCCATCATGTTGGGGGCCATGTGGCATTCGAGCCTCTCAGGCCACACTGTGCAGTGTGCTTTGATACTGAAGAGAGTGACCTTCATGTGTCACTTCCATAACAGAGATTCCAGGCCTGTTTGGCAAATTCTGCCATCTTCACAATTAATAGCTGTTTCCATTCTCTCGGTATAGAAACATCCTCTAAAGAAGGCAAGGAAAATTCCCAGAATTACTGTAGACATTAGAAAAACACAGAGACAGAAACACACACCCACATACACACAAACATGTGCACACACACACACACACATGCACTTTTCCTGGCCTTTAAAAGATGTCACCACTATCACTATCTACATCCCCAAAGGATGTAGATATTCTCTAAGTAAAACAACAACAACAACAACAAAAATGTGTGTTACTTGACCTTATGCCATGGCTCAGAAAATTTTACATAGTACAAGTTCAGTTAATGGAACCAGGGGTTCTCCACACAGGAATTCAACTCACATTCCACCTGGCGATGATGAAAACCCTGTGTCACTCTCTCCGAAGTACATGACCTGTCTGCTGACAATGAGTTTAAATTTTAAAAACCAGCCACTATACAATGGGAAAAATGCAGTCAAAATCTTGGACTTACATGAGAAGGAAGAAATAGTCCCAGGAATAATAATTTGAGGCCCTGCACAATTACATTTTCAGTGCTTCTTGGTACAGGACAGAGTTCCAACATTGTATATATCTTAGACCGGAGCTAGACAACTTTCATATAACCATTTCCAAACACTGAAAAATTGCTGCTTAGTAAATGTAATTTTTAAAATTATACATTAAACTGTGTAGCTGTTTGTACCTGATGATATTGAGAGAAATATTTTGTTTTTCTGAAAATAGAGTGACATTTTAAACAAGTCATTTTAAACAAAGCCACTGGTCCTCTAGGGTCAATTCATATAAAATAAAAGCAGGAACTCAAAGATTTACCCAATTACTCTCATGACTAATTTGTATTAGTATATTTTCTGTACATGACACTCATTCATCTTAGGAAGTAGGTGGGCGTCTTAACACAGCTTGGTTCCAGGACTCTCCTTCCCTCCCGTCCTCCTCCCTTCCAACCTAGATCCCCTCCTCCAGTTTTCATACTATTATTCTTAGTTCATGTTTGCGAGATACGATTGCATTAACTGTGCTGTGAGTGGTGGGTATGCATACAGGACATCTTGTTTTTCAGATCCCTTTCCCCTCCTCCTTCTCCAGCCCCCAGTCTTGATTCCCTTTCCCTTGGTATAAAAATCTATCTCCCTGTTTCCTTTCTTCAGTTTTTCATTTTGTTCTTTATTTGGCTTGTGCTTTGGATTAATCAAATGGGAGCTACCGTATGGTATTTAAGCTTACGCATCTCACTTACATTGTATTTTTGAGGTGCATCTATTTCACTACAAATATCTCAGACTTATCATTCTTTATGGGAGAGTAGCACTCCCGTGTGTGTAAGCAGCATGTTTTCTTTATCCATTCATGTGCTAATGGACTTGCAGGCCGCTTCTAAGATTTAGCTATTATCAGTTGTGCTGCCGTAAACATGGGTGTCTGTGTATCGCTGTATTATGATGCTTTAACACTTTGGGGAAGATACCTAGAAGGGAATTAGCTGGGTCAAATTTTTAGCTTTTTGAGAACCTCCATACTGGTTTCCACAGTGCTTCTACCAGTTTACATTCCCACCAGTAGTGTAGAAGGGCTCCTCTTTCTTAGCCTCACTAGCATATGTTGGTTTCTTATGGTGGCTGTTCTTTCTGGGGTAAGATAGAACTTCAGCACTGTTTTAATTTGCATTTCTCTAAAAGCCAATGAAGTTCAATAATTTTTCATGTATGTACTGACAATTTGTACTTCTGAGAAGTAACTGTTCATTTCACTTGTCCATTTCTTGATTGGGTCTTTTATCTGGGGGGGGTCTCATTTTTTAGCTCTTTATATATTCTAGATATTAGCTCCTTTTCCAGGGTGAAGATGGCAGAACTTCCCCATTCTGCAGGTCATCTCTGGACTCTTGCTGGTTTCCTCTGCACTGCCATGTGCAGGAACGTGACAGGCAGGGTCTGCGCCCACTCCCACCCAGCTGCCCGCCCGCTGAGTGATTGGAGAGACGCGCCCTTTACGCTGTTTTCTGCGTTTGAAAACAAGGTGAGAGTGTGTGCATGTGTGCCACACAAACTGAAGCAAGTGACTAAGAAAGTGCCCCAACCCCATGTCGAGGACACTTATCTGGTCCCCATTTATTGTTTGGGAGATAAGACTCAATTCCATAAAACATTACCAGAGTTGCATTGCTTGCAAAATGTGGTCTAGTGTATTTTTGGACTCAGGCTCCAAGTGACGGGGATATTCCTAAATTGGAAAATAAGCGAAAGGACTCAACGAGGACTCTAGCGAGGAGCTGTAATGACCACGAGGCACAAAAACGGCTCGGGACGGAAGCAGCAGGAAAGCTGTATTACAAGAGTGCTTTTCTTGAGCGCCTCCTACAACATATTCTTCAGTCGAGGATGGCGTGAGATGAAATTCCGGAGACCTTCTGCTAACAAACGTCTTTAAGTTGACTGTGGTATGTGGGATCTCAAATACGATAAGAGACTTTTAAAAAACGAGTGTGAAATAAAATGCTAGAATTCTTGGCTACTATATCCATACTCATGTCAGACAGCTTTATCTCCATGAACCAAAAATTTAAATAATCATTATCTCTGAGGTATATTTGCTTTTAGTTCTCAGAATTGTTGGAACACATTATCTTAACATGAGTCACTGGTTAAATATAGGAATTTCAGTGCAAGAAATAATGATCCTGTTAGGAAAAGGACCACAAATAAGTGCACACATGCAAGTTATTAAACAGAATCTCTTTGCCTCCAAATAAAAATAAAACATTTCAGCATATTTAGCAAAGTAATATAATAGTATTATTTACAATTATTCTATAGATCAGAGATAGTCCATTTTCCAAATGGGAAAAGTTTCTAAATGAATAATAAATGTCTAAGCGATCCAGATATTTATTATACTTTCCTTTTCAGCAAAGAATAGACTCCTTTCTCTTCCTCTTTGCCAACTTCACTCCCACAGTCTCATCTGCTCCGCGCATGCATTTGGCTCTGAGGAAGAACCTACTCCCTCCAAGCTGGCAGCGGCAACTGCAGCCTCTTACCCCGAGCAGTGCCGAGCCGCAGAGGGCTGCAGGGGCGCTGCCTCATTTCTGGCAGGGTTTCTGGGCTTGCACCTCATGCAGTGTGGGGAGGAGTGTGAGATCTGAGAGCCCAGGAAGGAAAAGCACACTGCTCCCGAGGCGACTTCCTCCCTAAAGAGGGCTGTCACGGAGCCTGCGGGGGCCAGGGACTCAGACAGCCCTGGTGCCCGTGTGTGGCAGACCAGCGCTTAGCTCTGGAGGCCTCTCCTTCTGCTGTTAGAGGGCCTCATCTGGTCTACAGCTTGCTGAGACTCTGCACAGCTTTATGCCCACCCTGCATGTGCAAAGTGAGATTTTAGAAGGCTTGGCCAAGGTTGGGCCAACTCAAGACAAGGCTACTGCTATTTGTACTAGTGAACCAAGAAGGCGGCCATCTCCACTGAGTGCTTTTCAAGCTGGGAACCCTCCCAGAAAAAGTGGTGTGATTAATACGTGTGAGTTTGAAGAATGCAGAGAGCGCCTAATAGACACACATTCACCCTCAACCACTAACAGCTTGTTCATGTTAAAACAAATAGGGGTCAAAGCCAGTGAGGATTCTGTATTTGAGGACAGCCCCAAAGGCATCCTGCGGGAGGGAAACCACACTGAGAGTGCCCACCCTTAGGATGCAGTGAGGGTTCCTCCTTATTACTGCCATTTCACCCAGTATCGACTTCTGATTAAAAAGAGATCTTGACAACAACAATAATATGAGTGAGTTTTGTAACCAAATATACTTTTCTCCTAGTCACATGTTGTCTCCATTATGGGTGCACCTTTGTACCATAACTATAAAGAACTTGCCTGTAGTTGAAATTAAGTTATATCTGAGATTATGACATTTGAAATTGATGAGAAAAGTCCACAGTCGAACAGAACTAAGAGAAGGGCACCTCCCCCTTCCAAGGGAGAAACAAGTATGGAATTATTAAACTGCGAGGTGGGACAAACTGTTCAAATGCTACTAAAAGTCAGGTGGAGAAAATGAGAATCTCGGTGAAGTAGCTGGCAGTGAGAGCAATGAAACCAAGTTTGTGTAACCGGAGTGACATTTCCGTAACAAAAGATTCAGATGCTCAGACGACTGGACTCAGGTCTTGAGCTTGGTTTGGTCTTTTTCAAGCTGACCCAGCACAGGCACACACCTGCAGCTGTGCGCTTTCTGAGAGCAGCAGAGTCCTGGCCTGCCCAGGGGCAGGGACAGAGAGCTGGACCCCACACTCACTTTGCCTCCCAGCCTGCCCTGCCTCCGAGGGCCCCGCACGGCACCTCATGTGGAAGCAGCTGAAGGAGTCGCTGCTCCAAAGCCAGGTTTAAATGCAGGAGCCTTGTCCATACAGCCCCTGGAGAAACTTCTCAGGCCTGATTGTGCATGGTTACTCTCATTTTCCATGAGATGCTCCTTGAGAAGCAATGTCCCTATGCTGGTGGTAAACTCTAACTTTTATGTTAAAATATTAAATTCTTAATAAGGTATGTTTTGGAGAATATTTTGTGATAAGAGAAAAATTGCACTCTTCTATAATAGTCTGTTCTATAAAAAGCATTAGAAAAAGGAATAAAAGCATCAGTGTGTATGTGGGAAAGGATATTTACATAATACTAATATGAGAAGCTTAAATATTTGTGTACATCAAATGATTAAGTACAAATGCTGGTGGGTTAAATTCTTCTGTGAACTGCATGTGAATTATATTCCATTTGGAAGCAGTTCATTTATATTGTCTTTTATTTGGGGGTGGGAAGCTGGGAACAGAGCTCACCGACTGCCTGGAGCACAACAGAAGCGCCCTGGGACCTAAGCTACATCACCAGCCCCACCCTGGTGTGGTTTCGGCAGATAAATAATATAATATCGTGTGTGCATTCCTATCGGTCATAGCCAGCATTATTTTTGGATTTCTCTGTGCTGATTCTAGGGCCAGGGATTTAGCTCAGTGGTTTCAGCACCTGCCTCATAAGCACAAGGACCGGAGTTCAAAC
>NW_022900917.1:2271026-2377956 GCF_012274545.1 Fukomys damarensis
AAAAAAAAAAAAAAAAAAAAAAAAAAAAAAGACAGCTTCTGTGCTGATTCTATTTTGAGAACAGTATTTTATTTACTCTAGTTTTTGAATAGCCATTTTATATTTTTATGGAAAATTAAGTGTATTTGTTATTTGTCCAACATTTATTGAGTATGTAGTACATAGAAAACTAAGGATAGAGAGAATAAAGATGAGTAATGTTTCTGGAGCTCACAGTGTATTAATAATAAGAATATCTAAGTTGCATACACATTCACTATTTAAAATTCTGACATACATTTGGAAATCACAATGCACATCTCATGATCTGTGATCAAATGACGCTGTACCCTAAGTGAGAAGGGCTAACAGATATATTTTAGGGACAGAGTGGGTCTTCATGATTTAGGACTACGTTTTAAGTTTACCACAACAACAGTGACACTTCCTTCAATATAAGCCCATTTGAAAGTCCATCCTTTTATGATGATATCTAAAACCTAATCAGAATGAGCTTTTGTTGCATGTTTTGGGCTAAGCTATGCACTTTTATATCTATTAATCATCAGTTTAATATATGCCTATTTAAGTATTCCCACTGCCAACTAAACTATAGCATAAAAATGAATTGTTTTAAATATTGAAAAAATCATCCCACCACAATTGACTATCCTTTGGGAAATATAACCACAGTGAATGCATATTATTGTAAGTATCTGATCTTTATGCTACTTAATGTATTTATTAATTAGTAGTCAGAAGATGGTTAAAATTTCGTACCCTGAGGTCAAGTTGGCTGGATTCACACCACGTCCCTACCTCTGAGCACCCATGTGACTTCAGGAAAATGCTGAACTATACTGCATTTTAGTTTCTTCAACTCTAAAGCAAAAACTGTGCATTTCATGCCATGGATAAAATCATTCTATGATTGAAAGAGCATATATGTGATGTGTGTGAGCAGGTTTGGGTGTGTTCTTCTACTGAAAACATTAGGCACGCTTCTAGTGTCTGCTGAGAAATGTGTTGTCATATAAAAGCAGAATTCCCAGTAAAACAGCTGGGAAGGTCACACATTGTCTAATATATGACTTGCAGCATTTTGTTAAGTGGCTTTGTGCTAAAATTCCTGGTACTACATTATTTTTAAAATTCATTTTCAGAGCAATTGTATGCAAAATATATTGTTATGCTCTTTTTGTATAAATAAAAACTGGAACTGTAAAAAGCTAATGACTTTTAAATTCACATTGCTAGAAATGGCTTTATTCTTGAAATGCTTTCTCTTTTTCTTTTAGTTATCTGTAAGAAACTGCATTCTTTCCATGATGTTGAAGCAACAAGAATCGTAGGGACTGTGTTAAATACCAATTATTCGTGTCTGTGAATACTAGCTCAACTGATCTTTCACGAGTCAGCGGTTAGCAGTTCCTGCTTTACGTTATGCATGATTCCTATAGCTGCACTTTGTAGAAGCTAATTGCATGGTGTCTCATTAATAATCTTCAGGGTTTTTGAGCTGAGGAGTTACAGTATTTGTGGTGAATTATTTCTCACATTTGCACAGTTGGGGTCTTGTAAGTCTAGTGGAGATACTAAATATCAACACAAGTCCCCAGAGGATGGGCAGATTGAACACATTCTAGTTAGTGAAAGTACTGAAAAACAGGTAATACTTTATAATATTTTTTCTGACAGCTGAAGGTATTTTTATATTTGTAAAGATGATCTTATCCTATGCTGGATAAAATTACCCTATATAAATGATTCCAATCACGGGCTGAATTCATGAAGAGCTCTAGCAGGTTTTTAGGGTCATGTTCACTCTACTCCCCAGTGATGGTGGCGTTGTCCTGGTCACCGGCCTTCCTGGGATGGCTGTGGCTCTCTCCCATCCAGTCCGTGGGTCAGTCCCACACTGCAGAGCTTGTCCACGGACCCCAACAGAAACTGCACTGCTTTTGAAGACCTGGCCGAACCGTGGAGGGAGGGTCTGCCCAAAAGAAGCGTCTTGCTCTAGGTTTGGTCATTGTGTTCTTTGGATCAGACTTGTGCTGCTCTCAGGTAGATGGGCCAAACCCAGACAGAGCAGAGAAACCCACCGCAGGAATCCAGGCTCACACTGGGAGGTCCAAAGGGAGCTTCACTAAAAAGCTTAGGTGGACACAGCACAGAAGCAGAAGGCAGAGAGGTGGTTATCTTGCTTCAGGAGGACCGAGACCAAAATCGCGGGGTGATTCAGGTATTCTTCACACGACACTCCCAACACAGTTTCCAGAATATGCCGACACAGAGGAGGACAGGAAGTGGCTCACTTGGTTGACACTTCTGTGTACCTCAATACAACTAGTCCTGTGGCTGAAAGCTTTGGCCAATGGCTTGGGATTAAATCCAACCTCTGCTACGGAACCATGGTGTAGGTCTTGGCCAGGGCGCTGTGTCTCTCCATATCAGCCCTTTGTTGTTATCATGATGCCTCCAGGAGTGTTGATTATATAAGTTATACTCTTTGATGTCAGGCTTATCCATGAAAAACAGTAACTGTTGATTTATAGTTGTTATATGTACTTATTTAAGGAAATAAAGTTTGAGAACTAAATTTCTATGAAATGCCCTGCATCTAATTTAGTCTAACTAGAATAATCAATGTATTACACATGTAAGTGGCAAGAGACTACTTTGGCCAATCTTTTTGTCTCGTATCTGCCTGACTAGTGAGGAAACAATCCCACCACTGCTAAGACAATGAAAAGATTTAAATGACAGCGCAGTAGTAGTTGAATTAAATCTCACTTTGAATGATAAAAAGCTCTACTTACAGGTTATAAAATAATCTATTTTGTTTAAGGTATCCTGAGTTTCCCACCCACAGCGGTTAAAAGTACTCACCCACAGGACGTAAACATTTGCTCATGGGTCATTCGAGGATGAGGAGAAAGCGGAACATGGAACTGCTGATTATGCCACTTCTCTGCTGTGGACCCTAACTTGAGAGCTGCCTTTCTCATAAAAAATCTTTAGAGTCTGAAAAGTTCTCTTGTATTATATGCTGGAAAGATGCCTTAAGTTTAGGTATCTTAATTCTGGGTACTTATTTAATTTTTTTTACTTTTCTGATTTGTCAACTATAATGAAAATCAAAATGAACCCAAATCAACAAAATGCCCCATGATTACAAAGACCTTTAAGTTAGTTCCTATGTCATGTTGATAACATGTTTAAAAAATGATTAGAGGAGAACTCACTAACCTTAGGCTTTGTTCTAACTTTTCCGTGAGCAGTTTGATTATCTTGGTCAAAACTGATGACTTCCCTGAGCTAGCGTCCTCAGCTGTAAGGACACCAGGACTCTCCACCCTCTATGGCACCTTCTACCTTCAGGAATCCACATGGTCTCAGCAAGAGGAAGCCTAGAAACAGGCTTAAGAAAACACAGTATCTACACACAGTGGAATACTATGCTGGCACAAAGAAGGAAAAATCCAAGTCATCTGTAGGAAAATGGATGCACCTTGAGACCACAATGTTGAAGGAAATAAATCAGACACACAAGTTTCTCTTCTGTGAGAAACCCAAAATATAAATGAATTAAAGGTTGAAACAGAAGACAATAAGAAGCAGAGAGACAAATCGTTTGCAAAAGAGGTGGACAGGAGAGTGTGAGGGGAGGGAAGGAGAGTAAACAGTGAAGACGGTTGTGCACCTGCACCTGCTCCACACCAGGAGTGTGGTCACTGTGTTCAGCAAACTTGTAATAACAAAAATAAAATGTAAAACAAATAAACAGACTTGCTTCTCGGCCTTTTAAAAATAATCACTCTCTTTTAAAAACAAGTTAGTGTTCTCATTTTATACTTAGATATGTAAATCATGACTGGGCTATAAACAACAGAATGGTGCCAGGCTCCCGAGAAACAAAGATGGGAGCCCCTTCAACGACAACACGTGCTTCTGGACACATTCTATCTGAGACTTCAGAATCACCTTCCCTCAGACTCACCAAGCACTGTCAGGCATCCCCAGGGAAGTGGGTGTTCCTGAATTCAACTCCACACCAAGGAAAAGGCAAACTACAAGCTCCTATGAGGTTAGCGTGGCCTTACACCCGCAGGCCAGCCTCTGACCTACTGCCCTGTCTCCCACAGGTCTGGGCAAACACCCCAGACATGGCAGTGAGCTTGGCTCTGCATACTTCCATCCTGCGCTCTGCCTGACTAGCCAAGTTCTCGTTTCTGATGTGCAAAAAGCATAAGGGTTTTGTTGTCACTGTTACTGAGACTTGTCACTCATCTTCCCACCATAGCCACCCTGAGAAGAGGTACCTTGCTCAGCAGGGGTACAGAGTAGAAGATCCAAAACCCAGGGTGTGCTCTTCCTGAATCATACCATCTACCCACACGGGGAAGAAAGTCTGAGAGCTTTCTGCTGGACCAGCTGAAGCAACTATAAAGTAAACTCACTGCTAAGGCCAGCTGATAGCATTCAACGCCCCAAAATTGAAAGTGTCTTCATTTATTACAGAAATTACTAAACATGGAGTGTAAATACAGTGGGAAATTTGGAAAATTGCTCTCATTTCATAGCTCTGAATAGATTGAACATATGCAGCAAAACAAGATTATCTTGTAGTTTTTTCTGTCTTAAAAGCTAAGATTTGGGGGTGGGGGATAGGGCAGAGAGTGAAGCAGTGATAAAAGGAGGGGTCCAGGCTTGGGGCTGGGGCAGAGAGCACCCGCCTTCCAATACAACTCGACAAACAGCACTGATGGGAATCTGAGTGACGGGAGGCAGCCTGTGGCTTCGAGATAGCTGTTCCACACCATTTCTGAGTTAAGCCTGCACAAGCAGCATCATGAATGCATAATTATAACCATGCATTAGTGTATGCATAATGATCTTAAAATCGGTAAACAAAGAAAAAGGCATCAGAATTTCTCAGCTATTTTCAGGATCCTGGTACAGACGACTAAATATGGCTACAGTTTTGAGGAGGGCTGGCTTACTGTATGGAATATGCAAACCTGAGGACATAACCGATGAGTCAGCACTGCTTTGAAAGTCTCTCTGAGGAAATCCCACACGAGCGAGTTAAATCAGAAATGCAACATGGGAACAAAAACACCCAGGAAGGCTCATCTTTAAACACTGAGGCTTAGGGACAGAAATAATAATGAAATAATATACTTCTAATATTTGTCCTGTAAAACCTAAAAAAAAAAATGCATTTCTCTACAATTACTTTGGAAAACACAGTGGTATTTATAAAACAGGAAAAAATAAGAGACACCTTATAGCCTATGAATGGTGAAGGGATAGTGCTTTGTTTTGTGTTTTACTAACTACTAGACTATAAGCATCTAATCATAACTTCTCACCTGGAAGTCTCTATCTGTGATGTAAATGAAGTTCTTTTCAGCTCCCCGAAATGAAGATGGAGCTCTGGCTGACGACTGCTGTCTAAGTTTTCTCCGTACTTTAAAGGACAGTCACAGCACGTAGCTCTCATTTCTTTTTCATGCAATTCTGACTTCTGGTTTTCAGGCACCATGATGTGATATTCTGGAAGCCGATCTTTTCTCACGGTACTATTTTTACTGCATGGCTGTGGAGCAGGGCCAAGGCTCCTCACTCTCGTGAGCGTCTTAACAGGAACACTCATCCCCGAGTGGCCACCAGAGAGCCTGGAAGCTGAGGACCAGGCTGCTGTGGAGCCCACTCGATCTCCTTCGGCCAGACACACAGACACACCACCACGCACTGCCACTTCTGGCACCGTTTTCTTTGCGTTTTTCTTGCTCTCCCCTCTTACCAAAATTCAAAGGGACCATTCAACATTCTGCTGTTTCAAAGCTGTTCCTTTATTTATTTTTCTTAATATCTTGTTCATTTCCTCCACCTAAGATCCTTGCATCTTTGATTAAAACTCATCATCTTTTGATCTGTATGTTTTGGACATTTACTCCAAGAGTTATCTGTACCATATAGAACCACGTTCTCTGGTGTTCTTTTTCATTTGTCCCCTACTCTCCTTCCTTTCCTTTCTCTTTCCAATTCTTTGCTTCCCTCTCCAACTTCTCCTTTCATGCTCACTTACTACCCAGAATAATTTTTAACCTTAGTCATCATTTGGCTATGTTGACACAATGAGCCACCAGTTGAAACCCTGAAATCAAGTCACCTGTCCGTCTGCACACTCAATTCAGGACATATATGATTTGATTCCTGAAACCAGCTGAACTCTAGTCCAGTGGAGCCAATCAACCTGCAGATAAGGTACTGGTCTCTTGTGGACGAGGGCAACTTTGAGTGCCGTAAAGATTACAGAACAGCAGGCATTTTGAAGGTGACTGCAAGACTTTCAATTCTGAACTGTGGAGAGGAAAAGGTTCAAGAATTAGCAAGAGACATAAAAACTGCCCAGGCAGTCAATGGCTTGGCTGTAGAAGTAAGCAAACACAGCTGCTTTCGAAAGTGACTCAGATGCTAAAGAAGAAGTTTTGAGAAGACCACAATGGGACAGAAGTCAACTGTATCCAAGCAGTAGGAGATGAACTGTTTTCCTCGTAAATTTAAAAGGACAGGAAAATGACCATTCTTTTAACGTCCCACTACTTCTGCTCCAGCCAAATAAAAATGATGGCCTTCATTTCATCTTTTGAGAATATCTGTCCTTTTGAGATGTTCTGGCTCACAGGCTAACATGTCACAGACACGCAGATAATTTAAATATGCAGTGACCTCCACAAAGGGTGAGCAGAGGGGACAGGAAAGTGCACAGCCTCCCGTAAAGAGCCAAGTCTAGATGCACTAGTAGACGTCTGAAAAGTTCTTCCATCTTCAGCCAAATATTTATAGCTTGTTTTTGGTCAACAATCTTATTTATTTTTCAGCATTGTGTAGGATGACATCACCATGTTGGCAAGATTAAATGACTGCTAAAGACATTCTTCATCAAGCTGGAAAAGAATCATACGAAATGAATAAATATTGGGAGTCCTCCTTATAAACGATTTCTGAGTTTATTGGGAAAGTTACCATTTGGAGCTCAAAATACATTTTTCATCTTCACCAAGCATTTCTCACACCAGAGGCTGTAGACCCCTGGGGTCTTGAATATTTATGAGCATTTATTTTTAATCCAATGTCTTCATTTTGATGCTAACACAACAAACATGAAAACAAATATACTTTTGCAATGTATAATGGCAAATTATCTCTTTTTCAGTGAAAAGGGAAATTTGAAATACAGTGAATAGAATATTTTAGATTATTTAACTTGGTATTTCTCAAATGGAAGTTCATAGATTTCCAGAAAAC
Source organism: Fukomys damarensis (assembly GCF_012274545.1). NCBI lineage: Eukaryota > Metazoa > Chordata > Mammalia > Rodentia > Bathyergidae > Fukomys > Fukomys damarensis. Next base: position 2,278,323 of record NW_022900917.1, read on the forward strand.
CTTGAACCACTAATTCTTTTTTCTTTAAAAAGAACTGATATCTGCCTTGCTCTGAGCAGAGTGCTGGCCTGGACCCAACACTGAGGTTGTGTCCCAAGGTTAGATTCCAAGGCAGCTGTTCAGGTCTTAATCTCACTATATATTAGGTTGAAATTCCTGTGTCCAGGAATAAGGGTTATTTGTTAGAGGAAGGAGGAGAAGGGCGGCAGAGTGCGTCCTAACCCCTTTCTGTTCATAGGAAACATTTTAAGGTGATTCATCTTCTGCCTCTCCCCTCTGTTTCTCTCTCCTACGTTCCAAAATCCTCCTCCTTTATCCTCGGGCTTTCTGAGCCTCTTCAACACCTCACAACAGACATTTTATTTGAGAAACAGATGTCTAATCTTACAAATTACTCCAGGCATTAAAATGACCCCCTCACACACACCCCGGCCCCGTGTGTCTCTCTGTCTCTGTCTCTTTAGTGGATCGATTTTCAGGGGAAAACTCTGACTGAATTGATGTTAAAGAATGAGTCACTGCCATGATACTGAGATGCCTCCAAACAACTATAATTATTAAAGGATTCTTTGTTTTCAAAAGCCTTTCTTTTTCTTTCTCCAAATCTGAACGGTAGAGTCTTTCAGTCCTCCGGCCTTTTGTCTGTGTGTTCATCCCGATTCCGAATCCCTGCTGGCTATTTGATACCGGCGGAATGGCGGATGGACAGCGAGTGTCCTTAAGTTAATATAATAGGCACGAGGAGGTCAGAAGCTGCCTCTAAATAATGGATAGAGTCGCACCACGAAGGCTGATGCCCTGGCTTCAGAGAAGCTGTGAGGGCGCGCTGCCTACCCAGTCACGGGACTGCCCCGGCTCCGTGTGCGCCTCCTCCCCGCTTCAGAGCCGCCCTGCCTGCCGAGCCTGGGCCTCGCCTGCCTGCTGGGCCTGCCTGAGCAGCCTTTGTGCTAATTGGCAGCTGTTGCTGCAGGCAGCCCTGCCGGCCAGCAGACCCAGTGCTCTTCTCTGCCCTCAGGACGTCTCTGTCCAGGAGGCGGCGGAGGCCTGGACAGGGCACTGTGCTTGTTTTCCCGTTATTTGAACAATGGGGAAATTAAGGATTTCAACATTTTGGTGTCACTAGCCCATCTTTTGGACATCCTGAAAATAAGTCCATTTCAAATTTGATATTTTTTTCAATTTCTGGTTGAAAGAACACCTACCAACCAGTGGACAATATAAACAAACTGAGAGCCCAATGCAATTTAGCATAAAAATGACACTGATGTCCAATTTCTCACTGCACAATTAATTACCTGGGTGTTCTATGCTGGATTCCAACACTTCCTAAAACAAGGGATATGGGCTCATTTTCACGTGAAGTTTAAGCAATAGATGCTGACCTTCATCTCTTTCCACTTCTCCAGGAGCCCTGTCACACCAGGGTCCCAGACCACCAGACATCATTTCCAATGCTTGGCTCTTCTTTACAGTGTTATAAAAATGAATCTTATTCTGTTTTTAATCACAGGCCTTATCCAGCAATCAAGGCAGGTATATAATAAGCTAAGCTACTCTGTAAATCTAAACATTCCCCACAAATGGAAAAGATACAGCCCGGGCTCTCTGATTGTTACTAAGGCGACTATCTAAAATGAAAATCTGATTAACCCTTTTGCTGCCCAGACCTGCCCATGTTCCATGTTCGCTGACTTTCCTGAACTTATCTCTCTTTTTCCCCTCAAGAAATTCATAATTGCCTTGCTCCAGTGTAGCTATGCTCTGGTTCTCCTATCTGAGGCCAAGAGGGTTGCAGGTGTCCCCGGATGGCTCTGGAGAAAACCGAGACCTACACAGACGTTAGAACAGAGGACACCGCTTGCTTATTCAAGGAATCAGCTCGATGAAATCCTCGACAACATTAAAGGATTTCTATTCAGTAAACAGCAGAGCACCCCTGTATTTTCCTTTCACTCTGGAAGTGATTTGACAGTAAAAGCTGTATGTTTCACAAACATATTTTGCTCTACTATTTTTGAATGACATTAGCAACTGTTAACATTTGTGAGGGAGAATAATATTTCAAAGCATTATGCAGAATTTTAGCCAAGAACAAATATCCATCAGGCACTGTCTACTCTATTTCTCCAGTTAAACAAAGAAGGGAGCTCAAGAGCCAAGAGGGAAATGAACACAAATGTCTGTGGAAATTTGACAATACCAGACTAGGAATTTATTAACCAATTTAGAAAACTGAACCGGGCCATAAAATCATGGTTAAAATCCCTGAATCTTCAGAGCACTACACTCAAGTTTTTTCAAAACTCCTACTACCCACCATCTCAGCCACACTTTCTGGAGAATCTTCCCAGAATGGCATCCAGAGGGGCAGGGCTCGTCCACTGCTCCTGACCCAAGGCCCTGCTTCCCCTCCCTCTTCCAGCCAGGCAATCCATCCCCTCCTCCTGGACCCGTCCCTGTTCCTCCCCACAGTTCAGACCCATCCCTCCCTCAGACCTCCTCAGCCCTATGCCCTAGGGAAGCATTTCCCAATTAACCTCCCTCCCTCAGCTCACCCTTTCATGTACCCGCAGAATATAATTGTGCTGTGCCATTTTGTACTTGTTGATACATTGCTTGTAATTGCTTTTCCCTCTATTGTGTCTCTGTCATTGCGTTTGCTCCTATTTCATTTGTCTACATTCCATTCCATGCATTTGTGCCTTCCTTGTTCCAACAGGGTGCAAATCTGTTGTCATTTCAGAAGCAGCACCAATGTGCCACAGGCTGGGCCATGAATCAGTAAATACTTCATGGCTAATTCAAAATAGGTAATATTCATGAAACACTTTTAATGTAAAATCTCTCTATTGCCTTCTACTTCATCCTGAAATCTGCAAAATATCACACCCACTAGTAAATGACCTCAAGTCTGGATAGTCAGCCCGTAGCCAATCAACTCCTAGCCTTCCTTTAGGAATACTTCTTCCTGGATATTTATATGTTTTTTTTTAATTATCATAAAAATTTAACACATCTAAAGTGAAATTCATCCTTAAAAACCCCAAATCCCCTTTCTACTTAATAAACTTATTAAAGGCACTCACTAGTTTAAAAAGTTTTAGCATATCTATCATTTCTAACTTGTAAATATGTTCAGCTTTTGTAAATGTTACTAATAGAAAGAGCTGAGGAATGCTTGCTACATCAGTGAACTCGACGTCTGGGTGGGTGTCTTCAGGGCATGGTGGGGGGTGTCTTGCTTCTGAGGATTGGTAGCTGAAGCTGACATGATCAAAAGTGTAAAAGAACATGCAGCATGTGCCAATAACACACGCAGGATTAGAAAGGCATTGAGAAGCTAATTTAGAAGTTGAGGCCCAAAAGAGCTGGTTACAAGTTCAGTCCAAGAAAGGAAGGGAACGTGAGCCCAGGGACTCTGAGCACCAACCACCTGCAGAGAGCCCCGCTGTGGTGGGAGCAGGTGGAGGCACCAGCTGCTACCACAGGGAGGTGGCTGTGGACAGCTCTTTGGACTTGTGACTCCTGCTCCTTGAAAGCCAAGTGTTCACAGAGGTGACTTCCTCTTGTAGTTTCATGGATCTGGGCATAACTGGCTTACTGGAGGATGAAAAGATGCCCAGCTCATGAGCATCTCAAAGTCCTCCCGCACTGCCCTCCTCTCTCGCATCCCTTCGTTTGCTTAGGTACCATTTATAGCTTAAATTTCTCTGAAAGCATCTGTGTGCAACCAACAAGCCATACTTAAGGTTAGAAGGTGGTTTACTTAGTAGTGTTGCAAGGCTCACCCAAGGAGAGGAAGGAAGAATTACAGGGAAGAGAATTCCAACCTCTTAAGTTGAAGTCAACCCTGTAAATCTACAGAGAAACAACTCTCGCGAAAGGAGAAGCGAGGGCCAACACGATGTGAAGACACGTCAGAGCTCATGTAGAAACCTTAAAGTCAAGGGAGGGAAGATTTTGCTTGCGTTTTTGGAAAGCTGGCACAACCTCAGGAAGGGAATGACCATTTCAACCCAAGGATGCATAGGTTAGGATCATTTGGAGGAGGATAAATATCAACTGAAAACAAACTTTTTCTTCCCCACCAAAAATAAGCAGACCAACCAACTGGGAAGAGAACCAGGAGCAGATCAGCAACAGTTGCTCCTCTCCTTGGGGATATGAACAGGGAAGTTGTTCCTGAGGGCAGCAGATTTCTTACTTGGAAAAGAAGGTTGAATTAGGTTTCTTCCAGCTCTCATATTCTATGATTTGGCAATGAAAAGCTAACATGGGAATGTTACCAAAAGATGACAAATAATTTTCCAAGAGGAGGCAGAAAACTACAGCCAGTGATGGTTTATTACCAGGATGACACTAATGGTGCTTGTGTGCTTGCTCTATGCAAGCTTTCGTGCTCTGTCCTGTGGGCACACAACCTCTTCTAAAATCCACAGAATGCTCTGTGCATTATGCTGTGATGAGACACACACAGGTCAGTGAAAGGATGCCCGGAGAAGAGCCAGGAGCCCAGTGTGATGGACCAGGGGTTAAGATGTGGAACTGCGACACCAGCCGCTGTGCTCACACTCACACACTGCACCGACCCAGATGCAGACAGGGCCTGGGAGTGGCGCACCTTAGACCCACGTAGAATATATATGAACAGGGGGTAAAGCACATTTCTGGAATAGCAATACAGTAAGGAGGACTCCTTTTTCTTGGGTGAGGAAAGAAAGTATTTAAAAGCAGACATGAAAAACACCAATAAGAACTTGTTTTATCTTTTTCATATGTACACACACTCCAACCATTTTTCCTCCTTTGGTTGTCTTTGATTTATTTATTTAGAACCGAAATAGCAAGGACATTAGAGGAGAAAGAAGGAGCTATCCCTAAAGGAATACAGAGAAAATGAAAATGTGCTTAGGACATGGTTAGAGTGGAAAACTGAAGTTCCAGCAGCTTCCACACTGGGGTTTGAGAGAGAAGACAGACCGGTGATCAGGACGCAGGCAGCACAGGGCGGAGTTCAGGAGCATGAAGGTCAGAGCCTCTCACCCAGAAGGGCACGGGACAGGAGGGAAAAGCGCCCAGAGACCAAGAGAAGCCCTGCCAAATGGACTCGTCTCCTGCTGAAGGCATCACCCTGCCAACCTCCCCCACCCCACAGACGTCCTGGGGCCACTGGCCGAGCCCAACAGGCCAGCATGTGTTCCCATGCCATTTTCTCATATGAAAATGTGAATCTCATCAGCTTGCTCTACAAAGCTTTACTCTAATTAGATTAAAAATGCAAACAATATTCAAGCAGCCTTGCACTAAAGTAAACTTTGCTCAAATCAACAAAGAAACCAGTAAAATGGATTTTAAAGAAATAGTTGTTTATGGCTCAACCTTTGGAAAGCCACTGTTGTCAGTACTTTGGAATTATTTATCAATCCTAATGATGTAGAAGAAACAACAGATCATTTTGCTAACTTCACCTTCTGACAACAACGATTTGGGAGCAATCTACACACATTCAGACGCAAGTCATAGTTATTAGGTAGCTTCTCAATTTCAAGTATCACATCAAAAAACATATGTAAACATTCTTCTTTTTCAGGAAAATATCTATTTACTGCATTTCTTCAATAAAAAAAAAAATCAAAGTTCAGAAACGAATCCACTCGCAGACAGTCAACCATGAAAAGTGTGCTGAAGTTGGCACCTGAACCTGGGTCGAGCTTTTCATTCTTTCAGTTGGCTTTTCAGTTGTCTCAGAAATGCCAGAGACAGATATTAAACATATTTTGTGCTTTCAGAAAAATACCTACGGATGCAAATTACAGCTTTAAGCGGGAGTTGTGTCCAATAACTCACCTGGGGGTAAGGGAAGCAATGAAAATTAGCACTTTTTTTAATTCTGCAAGCAGTATGTGAGAATCTGTAAAATGTTATTTCATTCGTTCTGACAATCAGCAAATATTTCCTGGGTGTCTTTCAGCACTGGTAAAATATTAATGAAACATACAGGGTACTGTCCTTATGGGGCTGGCTGACTTCTTTGGAATAGACACACGAACATTCACTGTGTAACTTCAGGTTAAGCAGAGACGGAAAGAGGCCACGGTAGTTGCTCTTGCACAGCAGTATTCCAGGGAAGGTTCTGCCACAGAGAGGACCTGAGCGGGAGCTGCAGCGGAAGGTGAGGGTGGCGCTCCAGGCCCAGGAGCTGTGAGCTGGAAACCTGGCAACTCCATCAGGCCACAGGGAGATGAGCAGGCAGAGTGGTAGGAAGAGGGCTAGCAAAGGTCCAGAACCCACAGGGCTTGAGGGCTTCGTGAAGGGCGGAGACTCCCTGCTGGTGACAGCAGCCCTGGGAGGCCCGGGGGACACCAGCCTGGCCGCTGTGAGACCAGCACCGTCTAGAAGACGTGAGTGAGTGCGTGCGTGAGTAAACGAGAGGAGGAAAAGAACTCTGAAGCGGTGGTTAGTGATCAGATCCGAAGGGGAAGTTCACTGACTTTCAGGTTAAAAGTCAATGAGGAAAAGAGGAAGCAGAACTTTTTAGGGTGTCTGGGCCTCAGTGACAACGGTGGTGGCCCTGGTCAAGATGAGGGAGACTCAGGTCAGAGTGATTTCAGCCTGGCTGGTTTGAAGTCCCCTCAGCACATCTTTGTTGTGTGGTAGGGATGTCAAGTAGCTCGGAGGACCCTTGCACTGACATTTAAATGTAACCATCATCATTCATCAATGGCAGCTAAAACCTGAGCTAAGAAATCATCTAAAGAGCTGAACCTCAAGGTTTGAGTCCCAATATTCAGGTTAGATTCTTGCATCCAGGAGGCTGACACAGAATAATCACTACAAGTTCCAGGCCAACTTGGAACGTAGTGAATCCAAGGCCAGCCTGGATTACACAGTGAGACCCTGTCTCAAACACCACAGGAAGAGATGCACTCTGGACGTGAGCTTCTTAGCCAAAGACCAGAAAGTGTTCCCAGCAAGGCGAAGAGAGGACAGAGGGTGGCACCACGGAGACCGTGTGCTGAGCGCGTTGCAGGAAGGAGGGAATTGGGGCCGGGTGAACCGTGCTCGCTTAACGAAGCCTCGCCGTTCATCAGCCCACGACTGAATTCCCACCTGCTTTTGCTTTTTCCAACAGATACCAAGTGTGACATTCAGAGGAGCCGATGAACTTTCCCAATATCACACAGCTAACGCTAGCGTGGGTGGGACTCACAAAGGTGCCACCCGGTTGGAATGATCACCATTTCCACATCTCCAAAGCGAGTGCGGGTACGAAGCGCACATGGGAGCTGTTACAGAACAACCTCGGTGGGACCGATCATCGCACAGTAGCCTCATCTTTTAGAGAGAGACGTAAGCATCTAACGATTAAAAGTCACATTTTGGCGGAAAAGCAAAGTCACATTTTGGCGGAAAACACACATTTGTAAACCTGCTGCTTCTCACCACAAGCCATCTGTGTCGTCACTGTGCAGTGATAACCTCAATGCAAACTGCTACTGTCTCCCGGTGAAATCGCTAGCGTGTTCTGGAGATGGACAGCATCGTGTGCTCCTCGCGTGGTACCAACACCAGGCCATCCCCATGCCTGCACTGTGAGCAGGAATCTGCACAACCCTAAATTTGCACACTGGTAGCTGCCAAGCCGTGTTTCATGCGAGGTAACCAGAGTGCACCTTTTGGTAAGCGGTCCCTTTGCAACATAAAATTTTTTGGCAGCAAAGAGCTGCCATATGGAGAGACAATGCCTACCAGTCCACAGCGCAAAAACCATGGAATGAATCACAGCGACTCTTTGTCTACCTACAAAGTTTAGTTTGTTACTTAGGCAACAGCTTATAGCAGCGGTTTATAAGGAAACCTTTCAAAGCAAATTCCTCGACAGGAGAGTTCATCACACCAAATGTGACTTGAGTTAAAAAGTTTCCAGTGTGAGGTTTGGGCAAATAAAAACGAGGAAAAACTCCTGAATGTTTCGAAATCTCTGCGGTTTCCTTCAGTCAAAAAAAGGTTTTATCGAAACGTTTACCATCACACGATCTAACCAGACCATATGAAATGCTCAGGGCTGATGCACACAAATGCAAGTTCACAGCCAAAATTAGCAGAAGAAAGTCAAGCCTGTTGCGTGTAAACAGACATACGACATGGACACAGGTTTATTTATACACAAGTGCTCACATATGTACTTAGGAAGAGTATCGATGAGACAACTATTATATAGACTCATACTTGGACTGAATCTTAACTTGGAATCCCAAAAGCTCATGGTCCAGGTTCAAAGCAAGGCAAGTCTCTCTTCTAGTGGATGTCAAGTAGGGACTACAAACGGTAACAAGGCAGACGATTGGGTTTAATCTACTTAACACTGAAGATTTCTAGTAAAGGAAAAAGATGAGCTTATGACTTTATAATTTATGTTCTATTTTATATTGGTCCCTATCTCCTTCCCTATAATTTGTAACGACAGAATAAGACTTGTCCTGTTCTCCACGCAGACCTTCTGCTCCCAAAAGCAGTTTATCCCTGAGCAGTTGGCAGGGACGCACCAGCTCCCTGCTCCCCCAAGAACTCCTTCTGCTCTCCCTCTAGCTGGGGAAGGACATCAGTTCTGTGCTGGGCCTCAGGCGCGTTGGGTCTTCTACGCCAAAGCCAGAGTGCAGGGAATGTGTCTTGGTGCTGCCAGACCCAACTGCCCAGTGCGGCACTTCTCGTCACTGAAGGAGCCAGTGAAGGGCAAGGGAGGAAAACGAAAACCAACTTGCAGAACTCAGAGGCTGAAACACATGCCAAAGGGGTCCTGATGGCTTTTAAATCCTTGCTACAGATAAATCTTGAGGCCCAGTGAATTCCCCTCCTCGGTTTCCACAGGCTACTCCCAGGCTCTGGTTCAACTGTAGCCACAGCGTGTAGCCAAGTGCATTCTCACGGACGGAGGCAGAGTGGCCCACATGCTAAGTGGCCCATTCTCTTTTCTCCCAGACACCCGGGGCTGGATTCAGAAGGGAATGGGGAGGAAGGTGGGACCTGAGACCGTAGGAAAGGGCAGGATAAGGAGTCCAGGTAGGGGAGTAAAACATGAAAACATTTGCCACCATATACCTGCACTTGGCACGAACAGACACGTCCAAATCCAGTTAATTAGAGGACAAGCCCAGGGAACAGGTGACGAATTCTCTGGGGTGCCCTTATAGATGTTCCCAGGCAAATGGCCCTATGATCTGCCATCTGTGGGCCCTGCACGGCGCCAGCTCCCGGTCTTACTGTTTTCACGCGGTACCTTGCTAATTCCTTGGTGAAGGCATCTTTAGGGTGTGTTGGGACGAATCAAAAGAGCTGGCCTCCCCAAGGGCCCTGCAGCACAGCAGGGAGCACAGCTTGAGGGGCGACTGTGAGAGATGAGCTGTGGACCTGCCAAGAGTGGGTGCAGAAGGAGGAGGCAGCTCCCAAACAGGGACTCGATCCCTGTGCTCTGGCCTGCAAGGGAAAATTCAGCTGGGGGCGGTGACCATGGAGCACCGGGCACCATCAAACATTGAAACTGTGCATCTCTATTTGTATTGAAAAATATTCCTAAGGAAAATCAAGAGGCATTTTTTCCAAAAAAAAGGCTTTTTTTGGTACCAGGGATCGAACTCGGGTCCTTGCGCTTGCAAGGCAGGCCACCGAACCACTGAGCTAAATCCCTGGCCCTTTTCAGAAAATTTAAAAGAAAATAAATAAAAATAAAAACCATACTGTAGCAGTAGTACTAATGACCCTGGTCAGCATTCTTGAATCTATTCCAGACTTGTATCTCAGAAACAAGTTTTTGCTCAAGGCCATCCTGCATTAAAGGCCTCAGATATATGTTATAAACAGCCACAACACACCACACTATACTTGGTGGCAAGGAAAATGTATAAAAGGGTTTAAACATTTCAAGAAAAGGAACAGAAGACTCACTCCCGAATGGTTTTTAGCATGTATTATAAAGAGATCAATTTATATTATAAAATTATTATAAATTAAATAAAAGGAAGAATGAAATAAAAAATTAATGAATTCAAGAAGAAAAACATTAAAAAATACAACAAAGGGGAAGCTTTTAACCAATGTTTAGCACATGCCAAGATGTAATCATTAGCCAGAAAAAAATGAATTCTGTTCTTTTTCATGGAATGGCAGTATTTCCAACATTTTGTTTGATGTATGCAGTTTTTCATTATTTTGCTTATTAAATCTTTCTCCTGGTTTATACACATGGAAGAAGCAAAAGGAAATAAGTCTGACAAAATTTGAATCTCTATATTTTCTCCTAAAATCTATTATTCATAGACCAAAGACAGTCTCACAGTCTTGGACTCATCATCGTAAGTAGCTTCTGATGCGTGTTTTAATGGACCATAACTTTGTGTTTTAGGAGCATCTGTCTCCACAGTGCAGACCCAAATCAACAGGAATATACCATCTTCAATACTTGAGCAAAACTCAGGAAAAGACACAGTAGGCAAACACAGTGGCCGGTTCAGCAGTGATTACCAACTCATGCTCCAAATTCACTATAAAATGAAAATCAATATTTCCACAAGTTCCTGCAACATAAAAGATAACCTTCATTGATTTTTCTAGACTTAGGCCTCTCTGATAAAATCTAATATAAATTTTCAACCATGAGGATTTGGATCAGAGCAGGGGTGATAAGTCCTGCACATCTCTTAAGAGGTGGAGAATTTTTTTTTTTAAAGTGCACGTTCATACTATTTATAATTTGCCCTGTGCAAGTGAAAGCCTTTTCCACCAGTGCTATCAGGAATCTCTTCTAATTTTTATTACTGTGAGGCTAAAGCCTGTTCCAGATAATTTGGAAATTTCAGGGGAGCTGTGATAGGGCTGATGGTGCAGCCCTGGCCGACTTGAGAAAGGAGCTAACCGGTAATAGGCTCCATGGCTGGGCTGATTAAATGTTGCCACAGATGAAAGGCCTGCCATCGCCGCAATAAATTAACCAATCACACAAATCCCAAGTCAGTGCTAATCCTGTCTTGATACTCTGATCCTCTGATCAGCTCAAGGAGGTAAAGAGACTGGCTCGTGACGCCCGGTGCTCTAACCCTGGATTCCATGTGCACAACGGGCTAATGATATCTTGCTGACCAGTTCAATGGGATGAACTCCTCTCCCAAACCTTAGGGAGCACCATGGCCTTCTGAGGAAAAAGCAGAAAGAAAGAAAGACAAAAGGAGAGGGGGAGAAATGCTGGTGAGCGCAGGAGAGGTTCTGTTTCACTAGGGTGTGGTAGGCAAGCTCTCCAGCCCTAGGAAGCTTCAACAGTCTTGCAGCAGGGACCTGAGAGGCCATGTTCTGTGCCACCTGGGTGTGGATAATGATTACAAAGGGTGAGGATCTAACAGAAAGCCATGTGGGAGAGGGGCCTTTCCCGAGAGCCTTGTGGCCTTTTTTATTCTGTCTTTGGCAACAGTTTTGAAGTAGCTCCCCAGTGAATATTCTTCAATTGTCGTAGGCCTACATTTTGAAGCTGTGCATTCTGTTACAGGCACTGTATTTCACAGCGATGTTAGCATGATTTGAATCTGATTTCGGACAGACTTGCTTAATCCATCAGCAGAAGGGCTGGCCACATCTCCCCCAGAGTCCTGAGGGGCCCGCCTCTGCGGCTGGGTCTGAAACTGAGGCCTTGCAGGATGCATCAGTGGACTTTATAATTGGGGAAAGTTTTTTGTATACAGTAATTGGTTGCTAGAAGGAGGAAGGTTCTGGGGTTTTTCTCCAGGGTTTTACATAGAAGGAGGTTTTGAAAGGACTTCATTATCTTCTTGGTCAGTCCCAAGAAATTAAAACTAATTCTTCTATAAGGAAGAGGTAGGACTAAAGAGGAACATGCAGAAAAATCAGCCTTTTGGCAATGCAACTGGAGTTTATTTCATTTGAGAAGCTGTGAAGTGCAGGGAGATAGTTCTATGAACGTCTACAAAGGAGCTGAAGGGAAGAATCTGTTTTCCAAACGTGAATTTTAAAAATCACCTACAGGGTTGGTAAAACTTAAATCACACGCATGCAATTTGATGAAGGAAAGCTAAGGATGATGATCACAATTTGCCAAGTGGAGATTCTAAATCCGAAATGTATTCACTGCTATAGATTAAAAAAAAGCAATTAATCAGTTAGGTCAGTTCTCCATCCCAAGAACTTCCCGGATTTTACTGCCTTGTCACTCCCTGCTCCCTTTTTCCCAGGACGGTCGGGGCAGGTGTCCTGTGGCCTTCGGAAGTGACCTCGCCCACGGCAGTCCTGCCCAGGCCGGGCCAGGTTGAGCAAGCCTGTGTGCAGAGTGGCCCCACGGGAATTAATTAGTCAGTGCCCGAGAAAAGCACAGCTTTCTCCCTGCCAGGCAGCCGGGCCAGCACTGAAGAAGAGCCCCACTACTTCTGACAGAAGAACAAGAAGGAGGAAAAGAAGTAGGGCGGGGGAGAACTTTTTTCACAGAACAACAGATGCTGTAGCAGCTCAGAGAGGCACAAAAGTAAGTTTTGTGCAGCAGCGGAACCACAGGGTAGGAAAGGAGCTTAAATAATGATCCTGTGCCGGATGCACTCCTCTGGGCTCTCATGAGATGCCTGCACCTGCGATATCTATTCCAACTTTATATTTATCCCATTAATGGGCTTATATAATGCAGTCAGAGCACAGCAGCGCTGTTAGGAATTTGATACTCTGTCATTCCCAAATGAAAGACACTATTCATGAGGAAAATTAAATAGGAGACCGTTTAAACATGCTGCATTTATGGAGATGTTCTCACTCACTTAGGCAAAGGAAAACTCAGACACATTTTCTGTGGGCATTTTAGTGCCAAATGGAGATGGCTTGATAGCACCATCATCATCATCATCATCATCATCATCATCATCGTTATATTTTTCTGCATCAAACAGAAGAAATAAGGAAAACAAGTTGGAATGGCTTAAACTTATGAGAAAACAAAATTGTCCTGCGGCTTTTCGCGGGTTGTTCTTATTTTTAATAAGAAGCTCCGTGTATGGCCCAGGAGGGGCACGGGCCAGTCACGAGGCGGCACACAGGCACGCGTGGGGCTGGTGTCCTTTGCGTCTTAACACGCACACCGCTTTATATCCGTCAAATATTCTCAGCACACCATCTCCCATGCTTGGTTTTAATAAGTGGAAATATTTCAGCACAAGTTATGTAAATTTCCAAGCTAATAAGAAATATATACAGAATACAAAATAGCACTTTAGAAGCTGGCTAATCCAGGCTACCCAAGGTTCCTTCCTGACTTTCAGGAAAGGTAAATGGAACAGTGGCAGGACGGGTCCTAACATTCAGTTTTACCAAACTTAAGCCTCTGTTGTGTCTCTCTCACTTCCAGGGTCCGTGCAGCTATTAGACCAAAGGTCATTCTCCGCAAAAGGAAACACTCATATGTGAGCCTGAAAACCAGAAATATCTCAGCGTACTATCCCAGTTCTGCTTTGTAATGAAACTCTACACTGCAACGGAAGAGCTGGCAGTGCTGCCCTGAGGAGTGGAGAGGAGAGGAGAGACCAGAGCACAGTGGTTCAGCAGCAGCCATACTCACTGAGCTCAGGCTTTGGAGGCAAAGGCTTGACTCCCCCTGCTGTATCTTCTCGGGAAGCTCATAATCATTAGAGAAAAGCAGACACACTCTGCTACCCAGGACCCCCTTGTCTACTGTGCTTGGTTTCTCACGATAACCGGAGGGCAGCTATATTCTTACAAGAAATGGATCCCTAATGATGGTGAACCATTTTCCCACCATGGCCAGGTGGGCTTTGGGCCCCAGATCATGCTCACTTCCACAAGTGCTGGGGTCCATTCTCAGTGTAGGCAGCGAGCGCCCCTCTGGTCCTCCCTGGTGGGAGAGCCCCCAGTTGCTGCAGCCAGGGCTGGCGGAGGTGAAACCTGTGACCCTCACCATGCCGTGCAGCTCTCTCCCTTTCTCCGCTCCCTCCTGCTTCCTTCCCCTTTGGAAATCAGGATGAAAGATTCCCCGTCCTTGTTCTCCGATGTTTTTTTTGTGTTGTGTCTCCTGGTGACTTTCTCTTCCCTCATTTTTATTCTTTTTAACCTGACTAGAGAAGACCAGGGCCCAAAGCTCCTTTCCAGGGCTGTGAGTTCCAACTGCCCTTCCGTCTGATGTGGGTCCCCCAACAGCAGTGCTCAGGGTACAGAGCCAGCAGCAGCCGAGCCCCTCAACATTTCACCCACTATCCTCATCTGGTTCTTTTCCTTTCAGATAAAGGTAGGATAGCGATCTGTTTCCTTTGTCTCCTCACGTGATTGATGTGGTTTTAAAATATTCCTTGATTCTACATGATACTGGAGTCAATTATAAGATACGACCCGTACATGGTTCTCTTTTGGGATTTAATTATGAGGACTGCATAGATTAGAAAGCTGTAAGGAGAAGTGGGTGCCCAGCCATATGATTAAAACCAATAAGAAAGATGGCTGGAGTCATAAAGTTAAAGGAAAGAAAACTGGCAGGAATCTCTGGAGCACAGTATTTAAAGTTCTCTACCTATTCGCTGACGACACGAACAATCCAGATTTCTTGGCATAGCCTGGGAAGCTCCCACAAGCTGTGTGCACCCCAGGACTGTGTGTGCCCTGACTGACAGGGGTGCGCAGGTGGTCACTGAATGGGGTGCAGGGAGCAGGTTGCAAAGACCACAGTGGTGAGTTCAAATCTATGGTCTGTGCTTGAATTAGCTGAAGATGTTCTGAGGAGCATTTCTGTCTCCTCATCTGCAGAGTGGAAAACAATATTAGCTTCCCAGAGTTACGGGCATAGGAAACAACAATATCAAGCTCCGTGCCTCACACCTAAAATATCAGCTATTGGTATCTGGGTCATTAACACACACACTTGTACATTAGAACTGTGAGCCCATACACTGAGGGGTTTAAAATCATAGTTTCAACTGTTAAAAATTGTCATTTAATAATGTTACTATTCTACAGCGACGTGCGAGCTGATCAAGTTCAAATGTGTCACCCTTCCAGTGTGAAGAATCACGTATAAAAATTAACCTTTCGGAATCTCGGCCACCAATAGTCGGCCAGGACCCTGAAGCAGTGTGGTCGGAGGAGACTGCAAGAGCCTGAGGGCCCCGGAGCTGGCGGCCAAGCTGGAGGGTGACTGAGCAAGTTAGCAGGGAGGGGCTTGCGGGACCGAACACAGCAACCAGAGTTAGTTCCGACCGCATTGACCCGGGAGCCCCTACAGTACATCGGCGGCGGAACCCGCGAGCAGTTCAAAGGCCGAGGAGTCGGCCACACTGCGGCCATTAGCTCCCTGCGGGGCCAAGGGAGACGCACAGTTGCTTGACTTTCAGAGAGGTTTTTACTTGAACAGCCATGATTCTTCGGCAACTATGATGACGAAGATCTACAAATCCAGGGAAAGCACTGGCCTGACCAACAAAGCTGTGTGTGCGGAGTGTGTACGCTACATTCGTGCAATGCACAGCAAGTCTGAGGCCCTTGACTTGTGCCCAGAGATGCCTCCTCCCCTTGGGACGGATGTGCACGTGGTGATGAGGTGACTGAGTGGGGCGTGGAGGACAGAAACATCAGGGACCGGGAGGCTGCGTACCGCAGATTCGGGACACTGGTATCATGTATGTAACAAATCTGGATTAATAAGTACATTAAATCCCATATTTTTCATTTATAACTGCTGCATAATTTCCTGTTAACACTTCATGTAAATTCCAGATAAGGTAGTAATTTTTTTTTCAGAATTCTATTTCGGTTTCATTATATGTTCTGTACTCTGCCCCACAGGTCAGTTGCATGATTGAAGCATTGTGCCTCATTAAAATTCCTCCAGTTAAAACACGGAGACAGAATTTGGGTGATTCTTTTCTCCATTCCTCAAATTAACCATTCCAAGACTCCCTGAGCCTCCTCATTTATATACACAAATACATTCGCATCGACACCACTAATAAGACCTAAATGCACACACCAGAAGTGTACGGCCCAGACAGATGCTGGTCCGGGGGTCTCCATGTCCTGAGCAGAAAGCTCTTATCTTTCTTTTGCTCCAGTGGCTGAAAATCCTTGCCCCACCACCTCCCAGTTCAGTATTTCTAGCTAGCAGCTGCTATCAGAAACCTAAATAACAAAAATATGCAAACTTGCACACTAATTCCCTTTGGAGATAGATCTTGGCTGCAGCCCTGTCATAAATCAGAGAATTTCGATATGGAATGAGGCAAGCAGCTCTAATCATTTCTGCATTTCAAATTGGATCACTGGCTCAATCACTGGGCTTTTTTAAACTGCTTGCCTAAGAGCAAATGTGAGGCAGGAGATAATTCTGAAGACATCTCTTCTTTTGTGGCCGTAGAACTCTTTTAACTGTTTCAAGACTGAAGGCCACATTTCAGTGATAATAGCACAAATCTGGTGGGAGAGATACGGATCCTTCAAGACATCTTCCTCCTCTTTCAACTCACAGAATTCCATCAATATCTGCATATATTTTATATATTAATATATGTGTGTGCGTGCATCTGGGTTTTGTGTGTCTAAAAACGAAAGTGAGAAAAAAAATACAGCCAACATCTGACATATATCCAGTCTATTTATCCTTAGGATTTCCTGTTTTTGACACAAGACAGGTTTCAAATGCTCTAGGAGATAGTTAACAATTTTTAACTGGGAAAATGTATTTCAAATCAAATAAAACTGTACCAAAACGGGAAGGAAGTTGGGGCTTCAAGGATGGTCTACCCATCTGGCATCCTTCAAGGGTCAGATGAGAAATAGGAAGGCCTTGTAACCTTCCCAGCTGATGTTTTAATTCTTATTATGATTACATTTTTATATTTTCACTTATGAGATAACACTTTCAAAATAATGAATCAGGGGAGGGGGGAAAAGAGGAAGACAGCCTTGCAGGTAAGGACTGAGAGCAAAGAATCATCCTAGCCTGTGGTATTTTTGCTTTGAGTCTCCCTCCTTCCTTAGCCAAGTGACACTAAAATCTTATTGCTGGCTTCCTGTGCTACTCCAGGGCTGTAACACCGAATTCAGTCCTAGGTTTTTGAGGGTCTTCCCAGTGCCATATAAGCTTAACAGTGATCTGATGAAATACGAACGCTAAGTTTGTGTTCTGAAAACAGAATGAAAATGTTGATCAAATTTCCTTTTACACATTAATAAACAAAATCACTCTGATGCTCGTTTTCTGTTCTATTTTCACCTTTTAATGACTACTTCTGGGGACTCGGGATATTGAATTTACCATTTCCTTATTATTAATTTTGAGGATTGGGGGAGAGTCGATGCCACGCTGATACAGGTGTTGGAGGACTTTAATAACACTACTTCCATTCTTCTGGCAATCTAATAAATAATGCTATTACTGGGTGTTTTATGTACAGCTTTATAAATTTCATTTCCACCTAGCAACATGAGTAAGACAGCATTTTTCCTGCATTCTTTTAGATTCATTACGATAACCCAATTTCTGAGGCTTATCGAGTAATATAAAAAACAAAAACCCTTAAATAAATTTTTTATAATGTGACATTTTAGCATTAGTGATTTTTCTGGTGTACAGCTTTAAACTATATTAAATTCTCAAGATAATAACATTATTCCAACATGCCAATTAAAAGCTATATTTACACTTTAATCCATGTAAGTCCATAGTAATTAAAAATGAAGTGTTATATTTTTAAAAATTAGATCCATAT
The DNA here is from genome assembly GCF_012274545.1 of Fukomys damarensis. NCBI lineage: Eukaryota > Metazoa > Chordata > Mammalia > Rodentia > Bathyergidae > Fukomys > Fukomys damarensis. Next base: position 2,296,073 of record NW_022900917.1, read on the forward strand.
GCAAAACCACATTTTGACCAAAAAAGTATCACAAATAAAAATATTTAAGTAATGTAACTTACAAAGCAAAATAACTTCTTAACTTTTAGATGTCACTTGGTTTTTGTTGTTCTTGTCTCCTTGCCAAATAACGAAATCAAAGAAAATTCCATGAGGTTCTAAAAAATTGTGAAATTTTGATCTCACGAATGTATAAAGTTTATTTCTACAACCCAGTTTCTTGCCTCACAAAGAGGAAAAACATCAGAATCTGCAACTGATTCATAGTCTGTACTTTTTTTTATCTGAGACTATTCAGCTAAGGCTTTGAGCTTTAGTGGGAGTTCAGTTTTAAAGCTGAAGCTATTTTAAGAGAACAGGGGTGGCTATTACCCCACAAACTTATCTGCCCACAGCTGATAAACACTACAATAACCCTGCATTATCCTCTAGTCCTCCAGTTTTTTTTTTCGCTGGACAGGCAAAGGACTGACCCTGAACTTGGTCACCTCCAATGCGTGTACTCCTGAAGGGTATCGTGTGCTGGCTGAAAAATGAGGTTCACGTCCATATTCTTCTTGTCTCTGTCTCTGTCTCCGCCTCACTTTCCACAAACTCAGTGCACTTTTCCCTATTTTCATATGAAGGCAATCCTCCAATCTCCCAGACCATCACCTCAATTATAGGGGACTCTTAAAATTTTGAGTAAAGCATTTCTCTTGAAATTAAATCTCCAACTCAAAACAACCCTGTCCATATCTGTACTCCCCCAACATTTATAGTGGCCTGAAATAAACCAATACAGAATCTTTATTTAATTTAATATATATATATATATGTATATATATATATATGTATATATATATTTATTTTTTTTAATTAATTTATTTTTTTTTTGTTTTTTTGAGACAGGGTCTCACTATGTAGTTGATACTGACCTGGAACTCACTATGTAGCTCAGACTGGTCTCGAACTCACAGTGATCCTCCTGCCTCAGCCTCCCGAGTGCTTGGATTATAGGCGTGAGCCACCACATCTGGTGAAAACCAATACAGAATCTTACAAATAAAACAAGCTGTCATTTTTAATGCCACCGTGACTCCAAACAGGCACATCCAAGGCCAGCGACCACACTCAGCCTGCTGGGTGACTCTCGGCGTCCGGCCCTAAGCGTTGCTCCCACGTCCCACAGGGACATGGTCGGAGCAGGAGACAGGACAACAGTTCCACATGGCTGGGACACACAAGAGGAAATGCGTCACAGTCATGACAGGGGCAAATAAATCAAAACGGGACTCAACAGAGACAGAACTACACCCTCACCAACAGTGCCTGCGGTAGACTTCACAGGCCAGAGGAAGGTGGGTGCTCAGACCCACTCCAAGGAAACCAAAGGAGAAAAGAAAGGGAAATCCATTTGGAAGAGAAAGGAGGAAGTGGCACGGCTGGAAACAAGGGGATTGGAAGTTCAGTTACAGAGAAAGCACCAAGAAGGAGGAGAGGATGAACGGCAGGTTGGAAACAAGAGAAACAGCAATAAAGCAAGTTACATGTTAGGAAGAGAAAATCCAACACTACACTAGTAGTAGAGGTTACACGGTGAAATGTAGTTGATTTAAACAAAAACAAGTACGATTTTCTTAATCTAAGTAATACCACATCTCCTAAACGTTCTGATTCTACTAAATTTAATGTCTACATCAAACAGATCCCTAATTTTTCATAACCTTCGCTTTTGTTGAGCTTTGTTGGCAAAGTAGCTTGAATTGCAAAGTGATTTTTTCTGAATCTATATAAACACAGCCATATGGTGCGTACATAGTGCCAAAGTGGCTTCCTGTGAAGCTTGAGGAAACTGTTATGTGGACTTAATAAAGTCCTGGTATCCAGGATGCTGTTTGGCATCATCACTTCTAGTCCGCTCCTTCTGACGGGCAAACCACGACCCTGAGACGGTCTGCTTCGACTTTAATGGCACCAAAGACTCTTCCATGGGTATCGATTGTGAGAACGGGAGAAGCCGAGGTGGAGAACAGGAGGGGCAGCATGCTCTGTGACAGATGGTTCTGAGTTCTGGCAGGGTTTCCCTGGCCCTGCACTGGGTTTTCACCTTGCAGGAGACTCTCCAGGTTAACTGCTGGGTATCTTTTTGGGTTTGAGGTACGAAGACTTTAAAACCAGAGGGGTGTGGCATCCCCAAGTCGTGCATCCCCTGGGTTAGGCACTACCCTGCCTTCCGCTGCCGCCACAGCCTCAGCAGGGCAGACAGGAGCCTGGGCCCACCCATCACAGGCTGTCCCCTAAGCGTGCCCCCGGGCTGGCCTGACAGACATCCTCACTCTAGGAATTTAGTAAAAGACTATCTTAAATGGCATCCTGCCCGCGCCGAGGCAGTGTGGTTAATCTCTGACAAAACAGCATTCACCTGTCAACAAAACAAATACCTAATGGAGGGCCTACTGCAGGAGAACAAGTAGGCCACTCAAGCTGCCAATAAAAAAGAAATTTAGAAAAGATTGAAAGTTTGATCCCAGCATCATCATTCCAGTGAGATTGTACGACAGAGGCCACTGCTCCCCCAGGAGCCCCAACCAGATCCCCCAGCCCCCAAAGGGTGATCACAGAGGCTTCTGTAATGGACAAAGGTCAAAATATTGTTTATTTTGGCATAATTTTTCATATAAAACATGTTTGGAATACTGTTGTGAGAAATTGTTAAAAGACGAAAAAAAAATTTGATCTTCAGGTTATTCTGTTTGCTCTACATTTACCAAAAAGAAAATTGTTTGCCTTTTCCATGCCATGTATTACTGAGTAGTCATGCCACATCTGGGAAGGACTTGACTCTCCCAGGAGATCCCAGTCTCTCCTCTGTGCATGTAAGCAGGTGAAACCCCAGGGTAATACTACCTCATGCATCTCATCCCATTGTCTCTTCCTTGTACATTTTGTAAGATCTGATGTTTAACATCCAACCAATATTTCCATTTACTCCAAATATATTCATTGTCACAAAAACAAAAAACAAACAAAACAAAGGTTAAATATAAAGCACCAAAGCCAGTAGATTTAACTTGTCGTATGTGGTCTTACATTTTCATAATCTGCACTACTAGTCTCTTAAAATATTCTGTAATGGATGTTTTCAACTGGGGAAGATTTGCTCTCCGAGGACAAGCCACGGCTTCTGCCATCATCCACCAAGCCAGGGACAGGGAACTGATGAGGTCCGCTGATGCCACAGAAACCCTCGGTCAGCCCTGTCCGCCCAGCATGGCTTCCAGTCCACAATGTGCAACCCGGGGAATAGCTCCATTGTTTTCCTGCTTTACGGACACCCTCCACATGAGAACCAGAAAAGAGACCCATCCACAATTTCTTTCTGGACCTTAATGTACCCTCCAGGACTGTGACTGTGTTAGTGACAGGAAATATTTTCACTATGTGCCCTGTGTTCAGGATTTTATAATAGAAAAGAAGTGGTATGTATTCTCATGCGCGAGGCATTTTGACTGTTCTGACGTTAATGTAATATGTCCACAGCTCTAAATGCGTAATAAAGTATAGCTCTTTTGCTTATTTCCAAAAGTCTTTTACTGAAATGTTCTGAAGTGTCATGCTCACTTTTATTCCACAAAGATGCCATTTATCTATGAGTGCAAAAACCAAAAGCTTTCATCTCATATAGAATGCTTAAATTTGGTTAAGTCTTTAATTGTATGATCAACTCTGAAGGTAGGGCCTTTTCCTATTTTCTCTGTCTGCTTAAAAACAACCCTCATATACACATGTGTGTAGTGGCCTAAAACATAAAAAATTAGATAATGTAGTCATAATTTTTAAAAATATGCTTTTATATTCCATCTAAATAAAAGGATCCAGCAAAACTCAGTTGTATATATGTCTCTTAAAAATTGTAAGTTCTAGGGATAAAATGGTTGAGGAAGGATTGGTTATTTCTAGTGCTAATCTCTCTGGCAACCTTTGGAGGAAAGAGAGCACTGGTGAGTCAAAACAAAATAAAACATTGCACAGAAATAATCTGCAGTAGAGTTTGAAGTAAACCAGCATGACGATGTAGGACTTCACTAACATATTTTAAAGCAGACTAAAGAGTTATTTCATCCTTATTAGACAGCTCAACCATTCTTACAGTTTACTGTGTTCGCTTTTGTCTGTGCCCCATTTCCCCCAAACACATACGTGTGGATACGTGAATGTGAACACAGACCCATAGGCCCCCTGACCCCTCCCAATTCACAGATATCCTTGGCTAATTTATCCCTCTTTTCCACTCCTTTACTTGGGTCTCATTTCTATATTTCCTGTTTGTAAGTTTTTATTTTTACCAGCATATGTTTGCAGCACATGATGTCATATCCATCCTGGGGAGCTGGTACCTGGAAGTCACACACCTTAATTCCTCCCTCCTCTCCTTCTGCTTTCCTTCACCTCTTGTTCAGCTCCCCACTTGCAAAAGATCTACCTCCCAGTTTCCTATCATCTGTCTTTTATTTTGCTCTTTAATTTACTTATACCTTTGATTTCTCATACAAAAGAAACCATGCTATATTTAAGCTTCTGTGCTCGATTTATGTCACTGAACATTTGCATCCATTAACCATGTGTGAGGTCCTCTTCTGGAGTACTGTTTTACCATATTCCTACTTTTTCCACTTACAGTCCTATTGCTAGTGGCCTACTCTCTGAGATTGCTCATTGGTTTACATGTATTCCCACCAGAATATAATCTCCAGAACAACAGTTCAACATCTACTGCAAAGGCACTGAAAGAGTGTGGTGCCTACGCCTCGGCTTGGTGCTCCTTAAAATAATCAGCATTCACTACATTCATGACTACAGCAGATGAAGAAAATGAAATACAAAAAGTTACCTTCAGCTCAGAACACACACAGAATGTGAGCAATTAGGAATTTAAAACGAGTCAGGATGAGGTGATCTGAAGATCTATTCCCTCCAAGAAGAAACCAGAAAGTGCTGAGTGCTAATACCAATTGTGTAAAAGCACACACACACACACACACACACACACACACACACAGCCAACCAACAGACTTGAGAGATCTAGGTACTATTACTCATCACAGCTTTTTTGCATTTCTTTCACTGAGAAACCTTACATTCATGGTGCCTAGTGTGAAAATGTAAAGAAAAGCAGCATTGAAAATTTTAATTCTTTATATAAGTCAGATCATATGGCAACTGATATTAAACAGTTGGGAATATATGAGGATTGCAATGTGAGGCGTGATTTTATCTGGATTAAGTCCCAATGCTTCCCCATGCTAAATCATGGGCACTATTATTTATTCAATCATGTTCTTCCTTCCCAAAAAGGGCCATTCTCTTTGAGTTGAAATTGACAAGAAGGAGAGAGAACACAGCCGCCATTCCAGTTTGTACAGACGTAGGTCCTTATCATAAGCGATGTCCTACCTTCAGAGACAGAAACACAGAGTCCGGATTAGCGGTCCTATTATCTAAAGTGGTGTTTGCATGTAACTGATCACCGCAACTTGAGCGGGAAATAGAGACTGCTGTCAGAACCCTCGTATTGTTCAAGACGTTGTCCAGACAAGTTCCCCCTTCCTTATCAGAGGGCTTTATCAGGCTTCACATGATAAGGGTTGCTACCACTTGCCAAGTTGGAATTTTTGCAAAATTCCTTAATTTTCCGTTGTTAATCCATCAAATACAAACGCACGAAGACTTATCTTGTTCCCTAAGATGAAGTGACTTGTCAGGCTTTGAAGGACCGGGCCATGTGGAGTGGGAGAAATGGGTCATCTTCAGTTTAAGGAACTCTCAAACCAGGCTACTCTGGGTTTTGACCTGAGAGGAAAAAGCAACCTATGCCCTGGGCTGAATTCCCAGCTCAAATTCACAGTAACGAGGAAGGAGAAATATACTTTCTTTAAAGAATTATCTTGTTGTTGTCAAAATAGATACAATCAAATATACTCTATTGGCAATACAAAGACTTGATTTGAAAATCTTTAGGAAAAGTTAGGGTAAAGTGAATTAATGCTATCTATCCATAGATAACCTTAAAAACATTGAACCTGGACAGCTATGTTATTTTTGTTAGAGTACACCCCTAGCATGTATTATCAGTTAGGCTTTCCCAAGATTTAAAAATAATGATTCTACCTCTGTATTACTATCTCAGGTTGCAAAATGGCTAAAATATAACTCAAGTCCTTTAAAAACAAAAGTAACACTAAGCAAAATAAACCTATTTTATTTCATGAGGAATTTTTAAAATAAGCAAAAGCACGCCTGTCTAGGCTGCCACCCCTTCACAAACACAGAAGTCACTGTGGACATCGCTGCCCCGCCCTGGCCAGCAGGAAGTACCAGTTCTCCAGACTGGGCAGGCGCTGGGGGCGGAGCAGGCACCTCCGCACTTCACTGTGTGCAAGCCACAAGCCAGCTCTTGGGAGTGCACACGCATGTGTGTTCACTCCCAAAGCTCCAGAAGGCCCTTCACGGAGAGTTATGCTCAGCATGCTGGTTCTGCACTCCCAACTGCCGCTCACTGAAAGCCTTCAGGACTAGGTTGTCCAGATGGAAACTACCCGCACCCTCTCAGCCTCAGAACCCAGCCGCACAACTTCTTCCATCACCACAAAAAACACCGTCCAGAGAAACACACCCCTTAGTTTATTTTCACAAACATGTTGCTTATTTGTTGCCTGCTATTTATTTTCTGTGAGCATCAGAAAGATAAATTTTTTCTTAAAGTTTCCTTCTCTTTCTAAGCACCCATTGTATGAGATGGAGACACTTTGAACATAAAACAACACTGTTTCCTCATACGCAGGATGCAGTCAGACACTGTGGCCAGCAGTCAGTCAGCAGCTCCCCGTCCGTGGATCCCCAAGACTCTGCCAACTGTGGACTGAAAGTGCTAGGCGACAGCAATGCCTACACAGTCGACGTGTGTAGACGTTTTCTTGTCAGCCCCTAAACACAATAGGTCAACCATTTCCATAACATTTAAACTGTGAGGCATTACAAGTAACCTTGAAAACACTGAAAAGTAGGAGGGTGTTTATGTATCATATGAAATACTACATCATTTTTAAGGGGCATATGAGCACTGGTAGAATTCACTATCCTTGGGGATCTGGACACAAATCCTTCACAGACACTGAGGGAAAAGGGAACAAAGAGCCGTCGCAGTCCATAGTTCACTAATTCCAAAAATCCAAGTTCTAGACATGGATTATTTACCTAATAGCAAAGTCCTTTGGCTCTGTGAAGACCAGAGATGCCACATGGCTGCTCTCTCACCTCAGTTTTTCTACCTGATGCTCAACTCAGCACAAATCTGAAGAAAACTATCCAGATTGCGGGATGCCTATGCCTAAAGGAATTCTTTAATTACAAATTTATCAGATGTTGCTAACCAGAAAAAGAAGCAACATAGACAGTTGCAGCATCTACTGTTTCTGAGCAGATAAATAGCACATTAAAAATTGAAATCCAACCAGGCATGGGAAGGCCCTGAGTTCACACCTAGTCCTATTAAAAAAAAAAAAAAATGAACAAAAGAAAGAAAGAAAAGAAACCGATGGTTTCCAAACACTTAGACCTACTATTACATTAGCAGTATACACAGTTGGGATTTTTCAACCTTGGCACCACTGACATTTGAGTCTTGGTCGTATCATCATTATTCTTGGTTGCAGAGAGCTATTCTACGCATCTTAAGATGTTTATCCGCAACCTTGACCTCTATCAACTAGATTCCAGGGGCACTTGGTGACCTTTTCTGGCTCCCCCACCCTACCCTTCCCAGCCGGTGGCAGCTGAAATGTCCCTTGGGAACCCGATGCTGGGCTTGAGAGCCCCTGAATTAATTATGTTTCATTAATGAAGAGTTGGGAAGACAGTTTTTCATTCTTTCTAACTCATTGTCATGACCTAAACCAACCGAAAAGGCGCCCCCCAGGCAGGCTGCCTACCTGGAAGCTAACAAGCCAGGCAGACTAGCTGGGCAGTCCCGGCTCCCCATGCCCTCCCTCTGTGTTTTGTGCATAGAGTCCAGAAGAACCCTTGACAAGACAAAGTTGTACAATCCCATCCAACAAATGATCTCACTCCAGTGCTCACACTAACTTTACTATTAAACAAAAACAGGCACATTTTCAAATATTGATTCCAACTAATGTCTGATCCTAACAGGCACGATCTTATCAAGGAGGGTCCACTATAATAGAAGGAGTGTCAGAGTTAAACAGAATGGGCTGGGATAAGATCGCAATCTCCCCGAAATGGTGCGACGGTATCACAGAATAGGAATCGTATTCCAAGTAATTATCATTAATAGACTCTGGCATGGAGAGAGCAGGCCCGATAGGGGTCCAAACAAATTTGAGGAAGATTAAACGAGGCTGGCGAGAGTCACAGTTTAAGGCACTCTGTGTTTTTCATGTCAATTCTTCAAAATTTTAAAAGCTAGATTTTCTGTGGCCAAAGTAGTGTGGGATGATTTTAGGACAAAAACTTGGCCAAGGAAGCACACCTTGTCATTACTGACACTGGCGGATTTGTCCTTTGGCCCACTGCATTAATTCGGGTAATTTCTATACTTTGGTCCAATTAGAGTGTTTATAAAGTGGTTAGTTCTAACTCCTGGAAAGAGTTAAGTGCATTTGCTATTTCAGTCCACCCAGGTTCAGTCAGATAAATTTATCTCCATCCCAAGAAACAGAAAAGGGTTGTTTATGTTCTCTAAATCCTTGGCCAAACTTTAATCTATGCTCATGATAATATGGGAAGCACCTTAATGCAGAAATGGTTCAAAAGTAGGCTTTTCAACTTTTACATTTATAATCTCTGTCTTTCACTGATTATTATTATTTTGGATTCCTGTGCCTGAGAAATATAAAAGTTCATGATGAAGTGCCAAGCAAGCTACCAAAAAATCAGGATGCCTGCTTCCCTTCTCTTTTTCTTTTCTTTCTTATTCTTTCATTCCATATGTGTGTACGTGTGTGTGTGTGTGTGTGTATATATATATATATATATGTGTGTGTGTGTGTGTATATGTGTGGGTGTATATATATATATACATACATATGCACACACATACAGAGAGAGAGAGAGAGAGAGAGAGAGAGAGAGAGAGAGAGAGAGAGAGACTTCCTCTGTAGTCCAGGCTGATCTTGAACTCACTATTTATGGACTCCAAGCTCGCCTCAAACTCAAGGTGATCCTTTTGTCTCAGCCTTCTGAATACTGGAATTATAGGCATGCATCACCCTGCCCAGATTGAATGTCTTTTTAAACAATGACAATTTAATAAACATAATGGTGCTAGTAGAGTCCATCTTCTGGATGTCTGTCATGTAAATCCACTGCTGCTTATTGGAATTTTTGTACCTTTTACATGAATAAAGAAAATATTTCCATGAAAAAGAAAACAGAGATCATTAGTTAGATAACTGATGGAACACAAATGCTTTTGCTAGAAACTGTTTACCCTGACTTGTCACTATTCATTCTTCCTTCGTAAAACAGAAAGTGATATCCTCTCTTCCCACTGTGATACAAACTTTCATGTTAAGCAAAGAGATTGGTTAATAAATGTGATCCAAAGCATACACACTTGGTGATATGTACATACACACACACACAAATACACACAAACAGTTCATAAAAACTAGTGGTTGCTATAGGACTGTTACTGTTTTTATTCACATTCTGTCCAGATTCTTCTAGGGAGAAAAAAGCCAAGTGATATCTTAGTTTGTGTTTCTCTTCTCAAATGGGTGATCAATTACAGGAGCTGAAATCTTCCGGATACTCACCAAGGATAAATTCACTGCTGGAATCAGTAGAATAGAGAGGACCCGAATGCAACCAGTTGTTCACATGCTAAAGCACAACAGAACACTCCACAGTGTGTATCTTGTAAGAGTGAAGCAGTCATCATTGCCCTTAACCCTGTCAAACGGGTTCTATCGTCAAGGTCTCATGCAGCAGTAAACAAACTCAGGGCAACACGGGTGCAGTGCATGCGCCTGTGATACAAGTGTGCCTGCACCTCGCATTTTCCTCAGAAAAGGACTCACAGGCAAAACAACAAAACTTTATTTTTTCCACTAAATATTTTTTCTTTGAAATAAATTAGCAAAACTTGGCAAAGACTTAAGATCCAAAATGTTAAGAATTTGGTCTTTTTTCTCCTTTTCACAGCTTCCATGTTTGCCTTCGCCCCGTAATTTATGGCACGCGTGGGCGAGTCGCAATCTGCACCCACACAAACTGACAGCAGACGTTACCCACGCAAACCCTCATGGGCTGATCCGAAAAGAGAGGCCACGGGAGATATGATGCAGAAACCCAAGGCCCGGCCCTCGTGTCAGAGGGGCAGCCTCAGGCAGGGAAGGCTCCTCGGCCTTGCTGGGTCTGAGGACGCGGGTTGCAGGGTGGAGGTGAGAGGGGAGACAGTGGAGCAATGTGAAGCTGAGCACTCCCAGGGCAGCCACAGGCCTGGGCCCAGGAGGCAAAAAGGAGAAGCAGCGGCCCTCCAAGGGCTTCGCAGCAGGGGCTTAAACAGAGCAAGGAAATGTCTATCTGAAGAAACATCGCCCCTTTTATGGAAAGAAGCGTGAAACACTGATTTCTACTCTTTCCTATGCTAAGGCGATTTATGCAAAGAGGAACCACTGAGTGAAGTTAGGGGATGGCTCTGTGGCCAGCAGCTTCCTCTCTCATTAACGCTGGCTCACGACGGACTCCCCTATTCCCTGCTCGTCAGAGCCATGGTACCCGAGTGGACAGCTGACAAAAGAAACCAAGACGGAAACCCCGGCCTGCACACTGGACCTCACAGCAGAGCACACACAGCAGCCATCCCGGAACCATAGCCCATGGCCCTCTCCTCTCTCCTCTGACTCAAAACTGGAGATAGCAACTCTCAACCTCTGGTGCTGCTGTGTCTGAAGAGGGAGCAGGGCTGAGGCGGAATCTGGGGTGTGGACAGGCTGTCACATGCACTGTTTTCACAAATACCAATAACAGCTAGGGCAAGTGGGACCACCAGTCTTAGTTTTCGAGGAATCTCCACACTGATTTGCGCAGTGGTTGCACCAGTCTGCACTCCCACCAAGAGTAGAGAAGGACTTCTTTTCCCATAACCACACCAGCATTTGTTGTTGGTTACTTTTTTTTTTTTTTTTTTTTTTTTTTTTTTTTGTTCTTTGAGACAGGGTCTCACTGTGCAGCCCAGGTTGGTCTCGAACTCACATCAATCCTCCTGCCTCAGCCTCCCAAGTGCTGGGATTACAGGTGTGCGCCACCACGCCTGGCTTTTTGTTGGTTGAGTTCTTGATAGCAGCAACTCTTTATGGGGTGAGGTGGACTCTCAGCATTGTCTTAATTCGCATCTCTCGAATCACCACTCATGTTGAACACTCTTTCATATACTTATCTGCAATTTTTATTTCTTTATCTGAGAAGTGTCTATTCATTTCAGATGCCCAATTGTGGATTTGGTCTTTATGTTTGGGGGGTCTGATCTTTTTTATGTTCTTTATATATTCTAGATAGTTGTCCTTAGTCTGAAGCACAGCTAGAAAAATTTTTTTACCACTCTGGGTTGTCTCTTCCCCGTTGGTGGCATCTCTTGCTCTGCAGAAGCTTTTTAATAAGATGAGACACCAGTTGTTGATTCTCTGTGATATTTCCTGTGCCATCGGAATTTTGTTCATAAAGTCTTTGCCTACACCAGTGTGTTCAAGAGTTCCACCTATTCTAACTTCCAGCAGATTTTCTGTTTTAATATTTAGATCTTTAATCCATTTCAATTTTAGTTTAGTGCATGGTGAAAAGATACGGATCTAGTTTTAATCTTTGGCATATGAAAAGCCAGTTGTTCCAGTACCTTTTATTAAAAAGGCTATCATTCTTTTAGTGAAGGTGTTTGGCTCCTTTGTCAAAGACTAGGTGGCTGAGTATGTCTGGAGTTGTTTCTGCATCTGCTATTCTATTCCACTGATCCTCAGGTCTGTTTGTGGCAAATGCCATGCTGCTTTTATCACTGTAGTATAATTTCAAGTCAGGAATTACGAGGCCCACCAAATGTCCATCACCTGATGAGTGTATAAAGATGCGGTTTTTTATACAATGAAGTACTACTCTGCCATAAAGAAGGATGTGCTTGACATTTATAGCTAACTAGACTCATCTCGAGACCATACCCTAAGAGAAACAAATCAGACACACGTTTAAATACCACATTGTTTCTCTGGTGTGAGAAACCAAAAGTGGAAATAAGGACTGAAATATATAACAGATATTGGGAAATGGGAAGAAAGTGTTCAAATGAGAAGGGACCAAGGGAGGAAGGAGGGGGAAAGGAAAGAAGGGACCAGAAAAGAAGAGAATATAGAAGGAAAAAATGGAAACAAAGCTTTTGTATACAGTGAAGAGAGGTTGAAAGGAGAATTGGAAAAAGAAAAAAGAAGCAAAATATATCATCTACAGGTACAAATTCCCTATGATGAATGTCTCTCTCACACACACACACACACACACGATGTACTAATAAATGTTTTGCTTCAAAAATACTAAAGTTACTTTTTCTTTCTCCTCCCATGTTCTATATTCTAATCTCAATGACAACACCACAATGATGCCAAATACTTAAAATCAAGATGACCTGGGGCTGCGGATGTAGCTCAGTGGGGCTGCACCTGCCTCACAAGCACAAAGTCCTGAGTTCGATCCCTGGTACCACACACACACACATACACACACACACACACACACAAAAAAAAAAAAAAAAAACCAAAAACCAAGACAACATCTTTATACGTGAACAGACAAAGCCTCATCTGCAAATTTTACTGTATTGAAAACAGTGCAGGATCTTCCATGAATTTAATAGAACTACAGGTACTTTTTTTTAAAGTAGTACTTTTACTTGCATTATCATAAAAAATATTTTTCTTTAGTTATTTCACATGTCATTATATTTCAAAGTACATGGTTAAGCAAAAATAGTCAAAGAAGTTTATTCTAGAACTTCATAAATCAGAGCCCAAGGAATAATGGACAAACTCCATCCCAAGTTAAGATCTGACTAGCAATGGTGAAATGAGCTTTATGAACATTAACAGGAGTCATAAAAATGTCGTTAGTGCTCATAGGGCTACAAGGGTGCCTCTGATTGATCAGCTTGTGGCTGTTGTGTCAACTGTGTCCCATACACAGTGCTCCCGTAAAGGAAGGTATCATGACGCCAGCTGTCCCTTCTTAGGGCGCCTGCCTGTCGATCCGATGTTAACATCAGTCTCCGGGCGACCCAGCCGCACCAGTTTCACCAGACACGTTAAAAAAACTCAAAAACTGCCCAAATGATCGACAAGATTGGCACAGATTTAGACATGACTGAAATATCTGCAGAATGGGAGCAAATTACTGAGAACCTTTTAAGTAGTATAAGAACAGGCTGCATTATGAATATTCGGCATTGTTTGAGGACACAAAACAAATCAGCTCCTACTATACTGCATTTCCTGAGGAAAACAGGGCAGTAAAGGGAGGTAAAGAATGACAGTGTCGCAGCTGATCAGCTAAAAGGATACCTCTCCTTTCCACTTTAAGATGACAGCACTAGCAAAAAACGCCTTGGAGAACTAGTCTGAAATTGTGTGCTACCTTCTCCTTTAATGCTGTGAGACGAACTGGCCTAAGGCATGTGTTGTTCTTTCCAATGTCCTCAGCTGCTGAAGAGATTCAGCAATCCAAGACAGGGGACCATTTGTCCCCTACAACTGTAGAGCAATGCAGATCTACAGCAAATACCAGCAACAATGTCACATTACTGTCACACTCAACCACTCTGTTTGTGTCTAGTGATACACACTGAAAACAGAAAGTAAAATTCAATATTCCTACTGCACCAAAGTCTCTGAGTCTTGTCTAATCACAAAATATTGATTACCTTACCTCAATGAAGGCTACAGCTGTTTTTAATAATTTAGGTTCATGGAGCACAGCAAGGAGAAATGAAAATGCAGAGAAAATCCCAGAAGAATCATTCCTTCCTCGGCACCCCGGGTCATCCTCGAGCCCTTTGGATCCTGCAGTCCACGGCACCCCAGGGCCTCGCAGGAGACTGCAGATAAACTGCGTGTCTCGCCCCAGTACATTAAATCACCTCTGGATTTCGCATAATACCTAGTTTAACGTAAGTGCTGCGAGAAGGGTTGCTGTGTGTTTGGGGGCTCATGACAAGAACAAAGCCTGTGAGACAGGAACGTGTTTCGACCCCAGGCTTCTTGCGGTTGGATCCCCGGAGTGGAGCACAGGCAGGGAGCATTGACTATAGCATGACCTGCATTTGGAGCTTGGTACCTGCGCGCTTTGCATTCCCGAACGCTTTTCTCCTCTCACCAGATCTCCCACGAACTCACACCTCCTATAAGGTTCCAGGGGGTGGAATCATGAACACCTTTTTATAGCCTGCATATTTAAATCCCTGGACATTCTGTTAACTTGTTCTATGCTCCTGATTAGAATATACAAATACTATTTATGACATTTGGGCAACTTTGGATTGTGTGATGACCTAAACTAATAAAAGTACCAAAAAATGTTGGGAACATTGTGGATGTTGTGGTATTTTAACCATGATAGGAAGATATTAAAAAGTTTGTGTCATTCTTTGAACCACAGAAATGTGCTTTACTTAGTGAGCATTTGTTATTTAGAAAAGTCAAGAGTATAAACAAACTTCAATTATAAACTTATTTTAATCTTATTCATTGGGTTATAAAACAACCATTTCTGTGTATGCACCTGCATGTGTGAGTGTTGCTTTGTGTGTGTTAGATTTGCTTAAAGCAATATGTAAAGACTGTGGATGGAATTCGGATATAGTTAAATCGTCACACAAGAAGAATTTCTGTCTGAAGAGAATTCCGACCTTCATGCCCCATTTTGTTAGCAGAGCTCCTGGCTCATGGTACAGGCTTAACAACTACTGGGCCCAGCTTTCCTTCAAGACTCGTGAGTCCCAATTACCCAACACTAGAGAAAGGAACAGAATTTAGTCCTTGAAGTGTTAGTAGATACAGCAGGGGAAGACTGTTAAAACAATTACGAAACTACTAAGGCAGCCTGTCTTCTCCCCGGCCTGGGAGGAAGGTGATGGCAGCCCCACCAGAGGGAAGGCAGGGCGTGGGGCCTGAGCTTCGGTGGTGTTCAGCACTCTTCCATGCAGAGTGTAGACTGTGTCCACCCTGAGGAGTGTGTTCAGCCAGCAGGGTAATGAGTGGACACAAAGAGAGGCAAAGGACACCCCACTATCCACGCAGATCTATTATCCAGTGCTTCCTGTAGGAAAAATGACGGGTGTGTATGTCACATGTCTCTTATTCTTTCTTCTATATGATTTGCTTTACCCAAAGGTGAAGAGTCGGAGTTAAGCTCCCCAAACCCAGGTCATGGAAGGTGAAGAGGGTGCTGCTCACACCCAGCACCCAGCAGGGCAGCAGGGCAGCAGGGCAGCTCAGGCTCCTCCCAGGTGTGGTGCTTTGCCTGTCACTCCACTGCCCGGCACTCTCAAAACTCCAGACCAGGAGTGTGATGGACAGAGGAACATCGCAGCATCCATAAGCCCCCAGATGCTAAGGCAACAAGAAGTCAACTCGATGACCGGTCTCCTGGCCGCAGTCAGTCACTAACTGCTCTCCATGCACACAATACTACTGGCTGCTTGGCTGGAGCTTCAGCTGTCTTTATTTTTTTCTCTTAATGGGTAGGAATGATTTTATTTTAGCTGTCCGGAGAGTGGCAGATCAGTTTCTAAAGCTCATTATAATTCGCCAAGCTATCTGAATTATTTTTGAAACATTTAATGTGTGTTTTTTAATCCAGCACAAAAATAACATGTTTATCCCCTTCCAAAGATCTCAATAAATAACAAAGGTACATTAGGTCCAAAACAGCTTAGCTGAACCATATGCGATCCCGAGGCCTGCCAAAACAGGATCGGCACCGTGACAGAGTCTCATATTTCATCTGGCCATAAAAGTGGAAGCTGCACTCTGTAAAGCTCTCGTACAGAGCTCAGGGTGACAATGGCTTGGACACTCGCTGTCAGCAGATGAGCGACCTCATCTGGACTCTGGGAGGCCTCCCCGGCTTGCTGTTTCAGGTTATATGTGACCTTCGGTCACTATGGCCTGGGTGGACCATGGCAGATTACAGAGCAGGGACCTGGAACAGCACCCTGAACCTCGCCCCTGGCAGCTCCTGAATTCTGCCATCAAGTAGTTCATCAGAGCATGTCAGAGGAGCACGGAGGGCTGGCGCCGAAGCCTCGGGGTCCCTTGGGGGCCTTGTGGCAGCCCACGGCTTGGTGGCCGACACCCACTCCACCCCACCGGCCTCTCCACAGCCTCTTGGATCCGCTCTGCCTTTATCTGATGGACACAGGCCTGCATCACCCTCCCAGCCTCCGACAGGGGCTACAACAATTCGGGGAGGGGGACCCTACCACTCACTGTTTCCTCTCACAAAGCCTGCTGCAGGGCACAGATTAACACCGAAAACGGATGGCTGCACCCCGGAGAGGCATTTTTCAGAAGGCCTCCACGTGACGAATGGGGACCGGAGCTCACCGCCCACTCATCCTTTCTCGGGGCACCCCTGCAGCCTCCGCCTCTCTGCAGGGTGTCCTCTGCACCCAGTTTTGGAGGAGTCAACAGGAGAAGAAACACCTGGACCCCGTGTTGACACAGTCAAGAGGATAGGCTTTAAGACACCTGAACTTTTACTACAGCGGATGCTACCTTTTCCTGTTCCCATGGAAACTGACTAAGCACGCACTTGTGCCCTGATGACTGTCTCATGGGTGTGCAGACCGCATGGGTCCTCTTATGCACGGGGCTGAGGCTTTGAGAGGATAGGTGGCGATGCCACTCCTGGGATTCCAGACAGGGCTGGCAGTCCCGTCCTAGATAGTGCCCTCTGCTCTCGCTGTCACAGAGGTGACCAAGAACAATCGGTGTTTCTTTGACTACTTCATAAATGCTACATGGCGGGCACACGTGAGGCCTCCGCCTTCCCAAACCCTGTCCCCTCCTCCACCTTGCCCGGGCCTCACTGGCCGCATGGAGACTGCCTCGCCCGCTCCACTCTGGACTGAGCTCTGACATTCCCAGATGATGGAGGAATTGAGTCCATGATCTAAAACACACACACACCCCAAAGTGACTCACACAGGAAGATCACTGTCCCAGTTGCTGGAAATCCCCATTCTTATACCTGAGAAATACTTTCTTAACAAAACAGCAACAACTCCCACACAGAGAAAACATAATGAAGCCTGGATAACTGAAAACAGTTTGACCACTCAACCTTTCTTTTTCTTCCTAAAAATACGCTCGCCTCTCTGGTGACCCCGGTGTCCTTATAGTGCCTGGCACTTCTGCAAGCCGAGTTCCTGGATACCCACAGCCAGCCCCGCCCAGGATAAAGCAGGTGTGTGCATGTACATACAGACACAGGAGTGCACAGTGAGGGAAAGTGTGCTCCCAGGGAGACAATCGGAAGTGCTGTCTAAGGGTGCTCAGGTGGACAAAAGTGCAAAACCGGAACACACTGCTTGGGGGAATGAAGGGATAATCTACTCTTTGTTCAGACATAACAAGAACAAATGCAGGTTTGTGTTTTTCAAAGTGGACATTTTTCAGAGTGTCTAAATGCATATCATTTTCTATAATTTCACCACCGCTCTGGGATGTAGGTCTGGCATAATAACCCCATTTACAAGGGAGGAAACGGAGAACGAGTGTGATTACCGGGCCAGCGCTGCCACCCTGAGTAAGGGTGGGATGGGGAGCCGGCGACTCCGGCCCATTCTCCGCTGCTCCCTCCCTCTCTCCCCCACTCTGATCTGTGTGTCTGGTGCTGTTTGGTTCTCAGAATTACCAAAGAGACACAGCAAGCAAAGTCTCCTGCTGTCTCACACCCATTAGGTTTCATATTAATTGTGTTTCATATATCTTAACTCATCTTTCTCTCCCTGCAAAATTGATGTCTATATTCATTAAGAACAGGCCAGGGATTTGGCTCAGTGGTTCTGCCACCTGCCTCACAAGCACAAGGCCCCGAGTTCAAGTCCTGATACCAAAAAAAAAAAAAAAAAAAAAAAAAAAAGACATTGATTGCCTTCTCTGTGAGAGACCATGATTTATCTTCAGAAATCAGAATCAACATTTCTGCCTTTCACAAATGTCTCTTTCTTTCAAATCTGGCTTTGGTCATGATGCTTTATGACATGTGATCTACTGTCCTTTATTCAAATTAACTGATTTTCTTTCACGACTTCTCGCATTGCTCTTGTCACTCGGAGGCTCTTCCCTCCTCAGGGGCCAAGGCCTCACCTGTGCACATGGCTTCTGTGCAGACACCGCGGAGCCCCGGATGTCTGCTCTACTCTCCACCCCTCAGTGTGCACCAGGCCTAAAGAACAGGCCTCAGCAGAAGCAGGGGAGAGGACGCCACCCTGAAGATGTGCTCCAGGGAGGCAGAGGCTCTGCCTGGTCCCTCTCACCCTCCCTCGCTTGCCCAGGAGCCAGCTGCTGCCTCTGAGCTGCCCTGCAGGGCACCAAGGCAGAAACTGAGGTAACGGCCCTGTGAGCGAGTGGGCAGCAATCCCTCCACTAGCTGGGACTTCAGATGCCACCGAGGGACTGTGACTGAGACGGCAGCCTTGTGACAGGCAGTGAAGGATGCGACCCAGACACACGGAACCTGAGAATGAAGGGTACGAGGACGACACAGGTTCACACACAGCCCCGTGCCTGACCAGGCTTCCGGGCCTCTCAGAGCTAAAGCAGCATCAACCATGTAAAACGGCACAGAAGTTACGCAAATTATTAGAATCAAGGGGATACAGATTTGTCAAACCATGCCAAAGACTTCTGTGAGAAAAGCTGATACGAGAGTAAATGAAGAATAAAGACAACTTTAAATTCAGAAAATGACAAAGCATGTTATCTCCAGAGAGTTTCTCCGTAGCATCACAAATTTATAAAAGCATTTAATCAATATGACTCTGCTTTTCTCTTATTAGAAGCGTATTCCACAATGCTCTCTTCTGGGTCACAAACTCGCCTGCATGGGAAAACCTTTTCCAAGGACAAAGGCAGTCCACGTCCACAGACGGCCACAGCTGAGCGACGAGACTGGTGAAAGTCATTTTGGGATCACCCACCGATAATTAGACTAAAAGCAGACTCCAGAACGTTACGAGTTTGACAGAATTATCCCCGGGTCATTTTTATTTTAGGACCACACTGAAGGGCCACACAAGGCCGTCTCCGCCCCTTCTCAGCTGTGGTCTGGTTGCTAGTGCACTGATCACCACTCGGGGCCAGACGCCGCTCGATCCTCGTGCACTGGGATGATGCTTATCACAGCCATGCAGGTGACAGGGGAGAGCACAACACCGGACTGTTTCGAAATTGTTGCAATTCCTCCCAAACGTTGAGCAGGAAGGCTAGCGGAGGTCAGCTGTGAGTGAATGGCGGAAGTCGGCTCCGTTCAACTCACTCTCGAGGGCCGCTCCTCACAATCCTCCCCAGTTTGACCTTTTCCTCCAGCAAAAACACATTTGTAAGACTGGAGTTCTGAAAGTCATGTCATCAAAACAACAGAGAATGCACTGTCAGCCATTTCCTCCCTCGCGCAACCGGAGACTCCGGGAGGGGCCTGAACACTGCCTTCCTCCCCTCCACCCAGGTCGTGGAGGCTCTCGCCGTCTGTGATTAGAACCGACAGCAACAGTGAGATCCGTTTCTGGAAGGAGGCCTGACGCACGAAGGAAGGTCAGCAAACAGTGACAACTTGCAGCATAAACCGGCACGCAGCCTTCGTCCTTCACACCCACCCCGTGGGGAAGCAGGGCGATTCATTAGTCTCGACCTCAGACACGGGCTCTCAGAAGAGCAGCTGCGTTGGTATCGGGGTATGACCAACTCATCCTTTCAGACATCAATGAACGGCACGACACTAACATTCATTTTAATATCTCTGTGAGAAGATCGTCTTCAAAAAAAGTTCTCCTTGGGGTTCTAGAAGAAGTGACCAATGAACAATCTTAAAAGAAGAAAAAAACCAGTTTTGTTTATTCCAACTCGGCCTCATCTAGGTAAGTACCTTTAGCCGTGTATGATAAACCAAAGGTAAAATGTGTTTATATTTTAAGTGCAAACACGCACGTTAGGCTCATAAATAAAAGTGCACATGGCAAGGAGTTGTGTGTCTTTGGGTTCTTATTTTTCAAATATGAGTCCAAATGTACAGAGCCCGGAAGGACTTCCCCGACAGCAGAGAAAGCGATTCAAAGGGAGACAGAGGCGAGCACACAGGCCACTGTGCACAGATGGTGTCCTTGGTGACGATCGTCCACTCAGGATCATCGGGAAAGGCACCGCTCACGTTTCTGGCCGGTACTGATGCCCGGGGGTGATCCGATTCCGTCTGCTGGCGGCACCGTGGCTCTGCCTTCGAGACACAGCCAGGGCCTGCGATCCACATGCAGGTGACTTTCTCGCTATGCTTCCACAGCCCCGAATTGTGAGAGAATTCTTCTGTATTTAGCTCCTTCCTTTCGAACTCACATTCTACCGGATGTCTCTGATCACCTGGGCCTCCATTCCGACTCCTCTCTCTGAGCAGGCTGGGCACACCCCACCCAGCCACCAAGGAGCAACAGCAGCAAAACTTCCAACTCTGCTTCCGGAGGCCAGATCACCGAGTCCCTTTCCAAGGAGCTGATGCATTAAGTGTCTGGCCTTCACGTCTTCTGCCAACTGCTCCCTGTCCACCCCACTTCCATTAATTGTCCTCAGAGCAGACAGAGGCAAGTGGAGCCAGGATCTTGCCCTCCCTCAGGGACAGATCTACCACCTCTATCGATAGTGTATTTCACCAACAGTTCCCAAGAGGAGCAGGGTACAATTAAAAAGGTTATAAGTCCTTGCACTACTACAACCTCAGGGCATCTGTGAACAAAACTGGCTGAGGCCCAATTAGAGGAATCGGGGCATTTGTCTTCTCTTCGAGCAAACCCTGCTTTGCGGTTCCCATCAATTCAGTATAAATCTGACTGATCTTATCCAAGAAGTTAATAGAAAATTGCTCACAGTGGGCGACTGCCACCTCAGTTTCCAAGCAGAGACAGATGGAATTCCCCAGATGGTTTGTCACCGGGACGCACAATGCTGGGGACTTCACAGAAAGCATGGTGGAGCCGAGCACCTTCTTGGCCTTCACCCACGTTGGAGCCCCGAAGCGAAGGCCGACTCTGTTGTCAACAGACGCTCGCTGCCTTGACGGCTCAACGCCTCATCCTCCCTGACTGCCCCTGGGTCGCAAGTCTTAAGCTGCCATCCGTGAGTATTTATCAAAAAACCTTCATGGGCCTATCTCCTTTAGGGGTGAAAACTAATGGAAGAAGGGTATTACCCTGGCCTTCGGAACCTTTTACTTAAATGAGATTAAATTAAAAAGAGAAGTTCAAACACAAATGCAAAGCAGGCAGAAGATAGCGCAGTGGGGCTTGCAGGGCTACACTGGGCAGGTGAGGTGAGATCACAGGTGTACGGAGACGAGTGTGAAGTGCAAGGGAAGAGGCAGGTCCTGAATCAGGAGGGTGTGCATCCCTCCTGCAGGGGAAGAAGGCAGAAGGCAGAAACTGCTTGGCTTATTGGAAGGTTGTTCACCGAGCCCTTACTATAAGCAAGACACTTTCCTGGGTGGGAAGAGGAGATGATAAAGACAGATGACAGGAGTGGGGGTCTGCCAAAGACACAGGCAAGGAGACTCGAGCTCACAGCGCTGTGGCTAGGGAGTGGGTCCTCGTCCACCCAGAGCAGGAAGGAAAGACTTGGGCAGGGTCGTCTATTCTGGCCCTGGACCTCAGAGCAGGTCCTCTGCAGGTGACCCTGAGCTGAGTCTTTAGGTAAGAACTGGGGTTCTCAGAGAAAGCCGGAGGAGCTTGGGGCTTTCCAGAACCACGAACACCACAGCCAAATGCATAGGGGCAGAAGCAAAGAGGACAGTCAGGGTGCTGCAGGTAGCCGAGGCCGACCTCGTCCACACGGACAGTGGCAAAGCAGTCAACGTCATCAAGCGGAGCATCATGGAGGCCCTCGGAGTCTTCCTCAGGGAGTCCGGGTTCTTCTGTGCCCTCTGGAGTGATTCTACACACAGGAATTACAGGACTAGTATTTTTTAGGACATGTTGTGACTCAGATAGAGAAAAAACAGACAACAAGGAAGGCAGAAAGAATGACTAGAATATTGTGAAAATCCAGGGAACTGCACTTGAGGCTTGGACCACAGCAGTGGGAATAGGAACAGAAGACTAAATACTGAGGTTGCAGGAGTGAGTGCACTTGGTTTCCAGATGTAAAAAGCATGTTGGAAGATGTTTGATTCTGAGTAAAAGGTGAGAAGAGGTCTCTTCCAGGCAAACATGAGAGGGGTGTGTGTGTGTGTGTGTGTGTGTGTGTGTGTGTGTGTGTGTGTGTGTGTGTGTGTGTGTGTGTGTGTGTGTGTGTGTGTGTGTGACTGCATGTGTGAGAGGAGAGGCTGGGTGCAGAGATCAAGGACAACCGATCCAGTGGGTCCCCTGAAGAGGTGGAACGGGGGATGCAGAGCTGGGACCTGGGGACCGATGGTGACTGAAACATGGAGCTGTCCATGTAGACAGTGACAAGCTCTCCTCACAGTGGACTGGGAAGGAGGAGGAGAGAAAGGCTTGCACAACAGTCGAAATGTGCTGTGTTAGAGAAAGGGTAAAAGGGCGAGGTTGGAGATGTTTGTATTTAAATGTCATTGGTAAATTAGCAGCAGAAGCTTTGCAAGGGGAAAAGCTCCCCGAGGCACTGGGAACAGAGGGAGAAGAGAAAAAGGCCAGAAGTGTTTAGGGAAATGCAACAGCCAAGACCCAGGGAGATGAAGAGGAGGGATGTGTGGTGGTCCTGAGCTCGGACTAAAATGAATATTAAGAAGGGCGGTGTCTTTCACAACGTCAACATCCATGAAACTAAATACAAGACCCGGCGGAAAAGCCGAGCCTAGGCAAAACTGTCAACTCTCTCACCACTACGGTGAGGATGGGTGGGCAAGGAGCAGAGACGATCCCTGAATCAGATTTTTATTTTCAGTAGCATTTACTGAATACCAGTTACGTGACAGCAGCAAGAGGTCCAAGATTGAATCATACAAACAAAACAACCTATGTCCTCTAGAGTTTCACTAACAGCTTGGGCTGAGCTTTCACACTCGCTTCACAACTGAGTCCCCAGCCTGGTGGACAGCGTCCCTAGAAGCTCCCCGTGGAGAACCGGCCCACGTGGTTCCCGGGGTAGCGCACTCGGAAGTCCAGCAGTGTGCAGAATCAAGCCCACAGAGGGTCGTGTGCCGTAAACCCAATAAAAGACCAACCCACTGAAGTACTAGGAGGCAAGGCAGAGCACAGCTCACACGCTAATGGGCAGTACAGAAGCGCTTACCCACCAGCTTCCTCTCTGTCCCTGCCAGGGCTGCATGAGTTGGCTCCCATGGCTGGAAAGAGGCCTCAGGTAGAGAAACCACAGCATTTCCACCAGATGGCCTTTGGCAATAAGTGAGTACTGGGGACCCAGGTGGGGTGTGCTACTGCCCTGTCATGCAGCAGGGCCCTTGGACATGCCAGCAGGGAAGGGGACCAAAGATGAATCCTAGGAGGGGAGAAAAGGAGACATCTAATAACTACAAGGACATGGCTCAAGAATCTCTAATTCTTTCCTCAACCACATCCAGAGGAGATAACAGCACCTTTATGATCCCAATTAGTATGTGCATTATCTCACTGTATGTCAAGAAAATGTTTACTGGACCCTTCCTATGTGTACTTCTTGATGTAGAATGCACTGCCATAAATACCCTGTGGAAAATAAAACAAGGTTCTATTCTGATTGAATTGAATGAAACAGGATTTTCCTATCAAATTTTATTTGTCAAATTTAGCAGGTCATGATGAGTTGCTATTACACTGTAAGTAATCTGGATTTTCTATTTGTGTCCTGTTTAATTAAGTATGCATGTTGCATGATTCAGGCAGTTGGCAGAATCCACTCAGACCAGTGAGCTACTGACAGCTGATATATTCAAACACAAGAGAGGGCAAATGCCACTTAAATTCGAGACACAACCTTTCAAATAACCATTGTTCTTTGCTACTTACAAGGTAGTACCACGTGCTAGTACAGGTGAGATTTAGTTTATTACAAGGATCTTTGTCCTTGGTATAATGTGGGGAAAACCTGAAAGGCACAATATGTAAGATAGAAAATATGCCTTCAAAACAGATATTGATTAGAATTTGAAGTGATTTTAAAAACTTCTCTGTCAGTAGTCCTTTGATTTTCTCAGTGAATAAAGATCACAAGACTTAAAAAAAGAAAACGAAGTTAGTATTTAAGATAAATTTTTCTTCTGTGATTGTATGTAATGGTAACGTTTCCCCCACACTGAAATGGAATGTTTGAGAGGAATACAGGTTTACTTGCTAACAACCAATTCTTTCAGGGGTTATAAAGTCATAACTCGAAAAATGGAAACTTTCAGGGTATCACAGACCTTTTGATTTTGTGATGGTTAATTTTACGGTCAAGTCAAGGGTGTTTTTGAGTGAAATTAATACTTACATTGCTGAACTTTGGATAAAGCAAATTATCTCCTACAGTGTGGGTGGGCTTCATGGAGTAAATTGAAGGTCTCAATTTAAAACAAAAAAGATTGGCCTCCCAGGCAGGGCGTGCTTTCTTGGGTCTGCAGCTGGCTAGGCAGATTTGGGGACTTTGGTGTAACCAACTTCCATAATTTCACGGGCCAGGTCCTTATACTAAATGTCTTTCGATATTCACACGTATCCTACTGCTTCTGTTTCTTTGAGAATCTGAATACAGAGACCTTGGCAAACAGTCAGATCTAGGCATGGAAAATCCCCCAAGATCAAAGTCTATAGGTTCATCATTCAGTCTGGGGAGTCGTCTGAATTTTTAACTTGATAGATTGCAATGAATCCATTTTTATAGGGGACTGGTTAGTAGCTGTACTTGACATTTGTTGAAAAGTCAGATGTAACATTTCAGTTAGTTTTTACAAAACCCCTATAAGCTATGTGGCATTATTAATCCTATACTACAGACAACATCTCTAAGACTGTAGTGTGAGATCTGGAATCAAACAGCATTGATCTTGGACTAATACTTAACTTCTCAAAGTAGTGCTTTCCTCCTCTGTAATAGAGGGTTTGAATGTTATTTTCTCTAATGCTGTGTTAGAATTAAAGGTGATATAAAAACTGCAGCACTTTGACCTGCACCTGCCCCAGTGCTACCACATCGACTACCAGTTTTAAAGAACAAAGAAAGTATCTACCAGGATATTGTGGGCTGGAGATGCTCTACTGCTACCTTCAGTGTGTTATATGATTCCAAAAATAACTTCCTGTCAAATCAACGTGTTTGGTGTTTCTCCATCACCTGTGGTTCCCAAAATGTTCCACTTACACCTGAATGCCTGGCCCACAAAGCTCCCTTCAGAAAGCAGCGTGCTGCTAGTGCGCTTCAGGATGGGCGTGCAGGATTTGACATCTAGCATGGTAGCTTCATCAACTGTGGTGCTGTACTAATTAGTACACGCTGCATCCCCCGAGCCAACACCACGAGTCTGAGCAGGTGACATCACATCAGCTGGTAGGTGGGCCAAACGGCGTGTGCTGACCCAAGTCCGACTCAAGGCTGGGCAGGAAGGGCTAGCGGGCTGCTTATCTTCTTTGTGACGTAAGACACGTGACGTACTATCCAAATGTTCAAGGGTCATAAGTGGAAGCACTCTTTGGATTGACTTCTAACTGCTCATGAAGTCTACTCACTCCTGATCTCTGACACTGCTAGTATTGCTCTGCTAAAAAGTCGCGAGAATTTCAGATTTAAACTAAATTATTTAAAATGTTAAATATGGCATAAAATAGCTTTACGTGGGAATACTAAAATGATAAAGTCATCTAAGAAATGACTTCAATGAAAAATTAAGCTTTCAGAAAATGGTTGATTTTACACACAGCACTGCTTAGCATGTGGTAAAACTGTCATAGAACCACCTACCACCATATATATAGCTCACTAACGACATCAAGGTCAAATGTCGTATTTTGATATAGTTATTATTTTCACAAAGTAAATGGGAAAATGTTCATCAGCTTTTAAATCAACTCTAGATGCCATTTTGATAGCAGTACCCTTGAAGAAATACCAGAAGAGTGACTCAGTGATGCAGGTCCCCCACATAGGGACAAATATGTAGCCTACGGTGTCAAAGGCTGTGTGCACAGTGCTGGAGAGCCGAGAGGCCCCACATGAAGCGAGTTTGGAATGCCCGTACCCAACCTTTGGTGTCTGGGTACCCGCCCGTCCTCACCAGTCACTGGCGTGAGGAGTCACAAGAAGTAAAGGTGCTCTCTCCTGGATCAGTGGGACAGGGTGTCCAGAAAGGGGTGTGGCATGGGGGCGCCATGAGACTGGGGGTGAACCTCCTGGAATAAAGTGCCTGGGGTATGAATTGTCCAGCCTGGATTCTAGCAGAAGGCCAACTCCTGTGTGCCTCCTTGCTCAGGCAGGAGGATCTCAAGGAGGAGCCCAGCCTGAAAGCCTAGCGAGACCCTGCCTTAAAATAAATCAAAATCATAAAATAACAAATAAAATGGACTGAAATGCAGATCCATGGTGGAGCACTTGCCTATGTGTGAGTCAATCCCCAGCATTGGAAAAAAAAAAATGCTTTAAATTATAAAATCAAGTTGCTGCCCTAAAATATACTTAAAAATTTTTTTTGAAACAACATTGTTTTTGAGGATTTCCTTATTTTATATCATATCATTAAACACTATTATGGCTACCATCATGTTTATTATGTACAACAATTGACTAAAATACACCGTATACTTAGACTATATGTGAGGCTACCCTACAAGATCCCTTATTGTTTCACAGATAAATGCATGGCTGTAGGAAGAGAGAAGCACATCCTTAGACTCTCACATAGTGTTTGAAAATTTGGAGATACAAATGTCTCTACTTACTACACCCATCACGCTTGGAGTTGGACCCGTAACCTCTCTCCCAACTACACAGCACTGAATGGAAATTGTGCAGAGCTGTTTCCCTGGCGTAATAACAAAAGAAGGAATTCCTTCCGTGCCATATGCTGGAGGATGGCTGTGTGCTGCTGGACCCAGGACTTCTATCAAGACCTCACTGGGAGTGGCCATGTCTCTGCAGCCACAAGACTCTTCCTACATGGCTGGCAACCAGACAGAGACTTCCATCAGAGCAAATACAGGATGCTCCCAACTTACAAACACGCAAGCTTCGAACTTGCACAGGTGCACTGTATAAGACCCTGCTGGCTTGGGAACAAATCCCACCTAGGAACAATTCTCCCCGAATGGAACTTGTTCCTAAATTGGGGACTTCCTGTGTATCTAAAATTTGCAGATCATGTAAAGGACATGGATATTTTCTGACCATATTGTCCCTTAGAGCACAAGGTTTTCAGCTTTATTTTTGTTTTATCTCCAGCTGTAGGCCAAGAAGTGTCCTCCCGAGGAGGACATCAGAATCTCTGAAACTTAGGAATGTTCTATTACACAGAAAAGGTTAAGCAGCTGATCCTAAAAGAGGAAAATTAGCCTAGATCTCCTAGGTAAACCCAGTGAAATCATACGTGACCTTAAATGTGGAAAAAGAAGGCAGCAGAGTCAGGGTTAGAATGTAGGTTACACTGCTCCACAGAGGCTCCAGGAAAAAAGCCCCATCGGCCACTGCTGGCCTTGACCATGGGTGGGCCCAGGAGCCCAGGTTTGGGAGTGGCTCATGAAACTAGAAAAGCAAAGAAAACAAGTTCTCCCCCGAGGTCCAGAAGGACTGCAGGCACCTAGCAAGATCCTAACATGTGTTGTTTTAAGATATAAGGTTTGTGGTAGTTTTTATAGCAGCAATAGGAAACAGATTAGGCAGCAGAGTTTACATGGAACCAAATGCGACACCTTTGCAGGACTTTTGAAATGTCCAATTAATCAATTATATATACATAATCTTACGCAATACTTAAAGAGTTAACAAAAATTATAATGTTAATCATCTGTCCTTGCTCTTAGAGTTACAAACAGTATTACCAAGGAATAACAAACTTGTTTATTTCTTCTTCTTCATGCAAATTTGAAATATATGACAATTAGTTTGTGTCATTATAAAAATAAAGGCAGTTGTGCACATTATTAAATTTGAACAGTCTTACTCTGGCTAAGCAGATAAAGCAATAAGCTTATAAATTACCTTATTAGCCAATCATTTAATATGAGTAACCTCTTTCCTTCTAAAGTCTGCCTATGTTACTGTCAGAGACAAACCACCTGGAAATTAGCCAGGTTTTACAGTCCATGTAAACAGCAGAAAGCAAGCTTATTTTTAGAGATTTCACTGGGAAGCAGAGACCACTGCCGAGCTCTGACCCAGTATAAGAGCCAGCCAACTCGGAATGTCCACGTACCAAGGAATTGTTATTCAGGTCCATCTTCCCAGCAAACGGGCCCCATGTTGTTCCCACCGGAAGTTGCTGGCGACTTTGAATTTTTCGCTCCCCATCTTTCTGAAACACCTCCAGCTCTCCTGCAGACAGTAAAAACAAGCAGTCAGAACACTCACATGTGTCTCAGAAAGAGCGCCTCTTCCTGTTTTTGCTTTACGTGTACTGTTTTCTGGATTCATAAAAAGAAAATTAATTATGCTTGTCTGAAATACAACTGATCTTGTTATTCTGAAAGGAAAATGAAACCTGTCCTTATAATTGTATTCAAATCTAGTCCAATTTCTCTCTTGCACCTTTCACACACATTAACAACTGGAGTTAAGTCTTTAAGAACTGGAAATTACAATACTCCAAAAAGGAATGATCCAAGGCCAGAACAGATAGACAAGAAATACTAAGATGATAATTAAGGGTTAAAATTCTTAACATTCCCTTGAGATTCTTTGAGAACAATGTCTCCACAGTTTTTGAGTTACTTGATAATTTTCTGAAATTACTACTAAGTTCAAAGGATAAAAGAGTTCCATGTACAATAAGTAGCAAGTGATGCTTATTTTCTCAAAAAATGTTTCAATAAAATGGCCACTGTTCTCTACATGGTATTTTGGATAGGAGTCTATGTTACAAAAGACTCTGAACAGAAACTCTCAAGAAATTGTTGAGGACTGTCTTCTTCCTTGCACTTCCTCCAGGGTAATATTTTGAAATCACCAAAAAGAAAAGAGGAAATAAAGGCAGTCTACACAAATGCACGAAGTAGAATTCTTTAAATAATTTGTTAAGAAATAAATAAATGTATTAGCACAAAAATAAATAAATGAGGGCCTCAGATTTTCAAATAATAGCCACTGGCTTAAATATGGTTTGAGGTAAACAGGAAGAAAAAATACTCAGCTAGCAACTAGGGTTCCTCTGTTTTCTGTGAATAATTAAACTGACGGTATTTACACCAGGCCAGCATTGCTGCACATAACCATGCAACGTTTTTGTACTTTGAAACATTATCTCAAAAATATTGTTTACTTATTTTTCTATTTTTTTCTTTTTGGGCCCCTACTAATTTTTAAATGATATTTATTCTCGGACCACTCTTCAGTAGACATAAAAATGGGAAAGAACTGAACAGGAAGAAGGGTGAGAATCCATATAGAGTAGAAAGTGCAAGAACATTAAAAACGGAACAGGATGCATGCAGCAATTCTGTTTGCTAAGTGACAGGTGTATAAGTACACACACACCCACACACACAGCAGGTAACACATAAATGCTGCTTTGCCTTCGTTTCAAGTCAGTAGCTATCTTCAAATATGGAGTCTCAATCCTGACACTTTTTAACAATTAACTGTACTGGTACATTTCGGTAACACCGTGATCACGTTCATCAAGGGAATGTGCACCTGTACGCGACACGTCTCAGTTCTTGTTTTCCCACTCCCCTTCCCTCCCTGCCACCCCTCCACTCCTCTCTATTTACAAAAGCTTTGTTTCCATTTTCTCTGTCCTTTCTCTTATTTTTTCTTTCCCTTCTTTCCTTTCCCCCATCACCCCTCCGTCCCCTTCCCCTTTGGACCTTTTCTTCCTACTTCACCTTATCTATTATACATTTTGGTCCCCATTTAGATTTCTCACGCCAGAGAGACAACTCGGTATTTATACGTGTGTCCTATTTATTTCACCTAAGAGAAGAGCTAGTGCCACTAATGCTCAAGCTCTTTAATGAAACTGAAAGGGAAACAATACTCTCAAATTCATTCCTAGGAGCAACCATTACCTTGAATCTTGACATTTTTTTAAGCGTATATCATCAACCTGAATTCAATTTTATCTGTTCTTTATTTCTCTGCATTTGTTGTTCTCTTTAAATCATTAAAATTCCAGACACACTTTTTGTTTTTATTTGTGCTTTTTCTAAGAACCAAAATCAAACTTTGAAAACCACATACTGTGAAATGCTTAAATTATCTCATTATGAAATATAAATTCGTCTCTGTCTCTACTTGAAGATGCAATTCTCAGAACAATTTCACGTTCACAGTCAAAACTTTTATTTTAGGGATCATCCTTCTATTCTCTTTCTCTCAACCTCCTGACCTCTAAACTTGACCCTTACTGAAATGAAAGAACTCCTTCAATTAACAGACACCTACTCCTCAACTGTTTTCCTCCTGAGGTTTCAGTAGCTAAAGATAATCAGTAGTGAGAAAAAGAAATCCAGAAAGAAGCAGTAGATCCAGGTTTCTGTAAGATAGTTTTATAGTCAAATAACATTAATGGTCCTGAGTGATCCTTATTCAGAATCCAGAAAATATGAAACAAGAATGGTTCATTTTAAATAAATGGAATAACAAATAGATTTCTGAGATTTTTCTTTGAACGTAAATTTAACTCTTTTAGAATAGTTTCAAGTAATGCATTGGAGTTAGGGGCTTTGTAGAGAAACTTCCTCAAAAACAGGACACAGCCAACAATCCACGGCAGTATCACGCAACAATCTGAGGGAAAACATCTGTGTGTGTGTATTTATCAGTGATGATGCGATTGTTTAAACCTTATAGGATATGTTTTCTGTGTGAAAGGAAAAGCTCCAATTTCTATCACACAGGAATTCCCAGTATGTTCAACTATGATTACATTTTTTAAAAATTTCTTTATAATTTGCCATTTAAAACTAAAATGCATTTCATTCCCTCAGCTAACTACTTCCTAGGAATTGTGTTTGCAGAACTTTTGCTAGTTTTTACACATTTTTAAAAATAATGTCACTCTTATGTGATGCCAGAGGAATCACTCTGAGGGAAAATTTTTGAAAACCCTTCTAAAAAGCAATTCATCCTTTCTCTCCGCTACTGACATATTTCATTTGTGAAGGGTTCCGGCTCAGAGAGTGACTCCTTATCTACAACTGTGGATTCACAAGCAGGTCTGTCTTTCAATGGATTAAGAACTACAAACTTGGGGCAGATCACAAAATGACACCCACATATCTCCAAAATTTTTGAGTTGTGTTTGCATTAAAATTTTAAGCAGACCAAAAGCACTTTTGTGAGTGCTTAAAAGTGGCCATAACAGAAAGTACAGTAATGGTCCAAGCTATCCGTCAAGCTTTTCAACTTTATTAGGTAAAGAGCAAGCCTCAGTCTCCGTTCTTTCTTACCAAGAAGCTATTCTGAGGATTAAGGAAGTCTTTCTTGTTGCTACAGTGAATTTTAAAATTCACTTCTTTGCAACAGTGTTTATAAAAAAATACTGTGCAGAAATTATTTGCACAGACAGTGCAAATAATTAGCGTGTATGCAATTATTAAGGGTAAACAGGTTAGTCACAGCAATAAAAGTAGGACATAATGTAAATGGAAGTTATATTTAACTTACATGTTGCTGGAGAGTATAAATCAATTTTTAAAAGATTAATAGGTGTCATGAAATAGAAGAAACATCACTACACTAAAAGTAAGAAGGTATTTTTTAGTTCCAACTCTGTGCAAAAAAACAGCTGAATGGCCTTAAATAGGTTATACCTTTTCTGACATTTTGGTTCCTCATTGTTAAAGAAGGATTAGCACTCAGGGTTTTCCAACCCTGGCACTTGGTGTGGGCCTAGTTTTCTCTCCCGGGTGCGAGATGCTCTGAGAGGTGGACAGCACCCTAGGCAGCTCACAAACACCAGGTTCCACCTGTGGCTGAAATCAGAAGGCAAAGCTCCAGCTCCGCCCAGGCCATTTTGTTCTTTCCTTTATACCCCCATCCACTTCCTTGTTCATTTGTTCTCCAAATACCAAGCCTTACACAGAGAGCCAGGCCCCAGCACGACACAATGAACAAAAGAAACCCTGGCCTGGAGTGCACAGTGGGGGATGAGAGCGCATGGCTCGGAGGATTAAAGCGATGGTATCCAGATGTGGTATCCAGATGCGGGGAACTGCGGAGGGGAAAGACTACAGGTGAAATTCAGATCTGTATCTTAGCACATGCGCCGGCGGGCAGGCGCCCACTGAGCAGCCTGCCAGTGAGACATGAAGGAGGGAGATCAGCTGGGGCCTCTCAACTCCGGAAAGCAAGAAGGGCCTGGCATGGGTGGGAAGGGAGCGGGTGTCTGGAGCCGAAGGATTCTGTAGGACCCAAGGCAGGAACACAAGGAGGGACAGGATCCAGGGCAAGATGAGTAACTGGAAGAAGCCAAATGGTCGAGTGCAAGCTCCTCAGCCCTCGAACTTGTTTCCGCAGACAAAGCAGGAACGACGAGAAATACCATTCTCACGTAGCAGAGGTGAAGATCAACTCAGAGAACAGATGCAGAGCTCTAAGGAACGTTTATGGCTTCACCAAAAGGAAATTACAACTGACATAACTCGCTGCCCTTGGCGTCCAACTGCACGCTGGCGTGTGTGCCGCAGTCCCTCAGAGTCATCCAGCAGATCACGTCCTGTCCCACACCTTTCTCAGAATCTCTCAGAGTCTCCCCAGCAACACTCCCATGTGTTCATAAACCCAGGTAAGGATGAGCACCTGGCCGCCAATTCCTGCAGCTCTCATCCAGGCTCCTAATCCCTGCCAGGCAGGGAGAGCCTGGTGCAGCTCCACCTTCAGCGTCTCCGCTGCCAGGTTCCTGCAGGAGTCCCCTTCCCCGGCTCCAGGGAACCTGTGTGCTTGACCTGCACCCTGCCGTGTACATGTGGGCCCGCAGGCTCTTTCTGACTCCCTGCTGTGCTGCTCTCCACTGTGCTCGTCCTCACCACCCTCTTCCTCCTCACCTCCAGTTCTTCTGCATGGCTCCTGCCACCCTGCGGGCACCCTCTCCCTGCCCTTGTCAATGATTCAGCAATGGCTCTAACTTTCAGAGCCGTCCTCTTCAGTGGCTCTGACACACCCAGCAACAAAGCCGGGTCTCCTCCACTCTCCCTGCAGTCACATCCAATCCCAGACTTTCTGCACTTAATTACTCCTTAATTGGTTCCCCTTAACAACCTTCTTCACATCAACAGGACTAGAAAGCCCATGATCTAGAGATGTGCACACTTGTGAGTACACACACACACACACACACACACACAACTAACTTCCACTCACCTTCTGGTAAATCCTATAGTTGAAGATGTGCGGTATTTGCAAAATACAAATTGCAAATATTATTGATTGGGTAACGAGTTTCATAATCTCATTTATCTCAATTTTAGAACAATTAAAATTGATTTTAAAATCAAAAGAAAGTTGTCTGTATGAGTCCTCTTACTGCATTACAACAATCATACACGTCACGTATTTAACCTCCTCCTGCATACGTTCTCATCTGCAAAACATGGAGGAGAAAGAAAAACAAAGGCTTCTCTTTTCTGCCCAGTTCATGTTTTTGCAACTATTCTTCAAAAAGGAGCCTTACTTTTAACATGCTGTGTAAGTTCACAGAAAATATTTGAGACACATAGGGCGGACTAATCAATTTTGGTAAAAGATAATATTGTTAGTGCTGAGGGCTGTTTCTCTTATCTTTTTGATAATGTATACTTTTAAAAGTCTGTGATTACTCAAAGACTCATGATAGCTTCGCTTAGAAAAAGCTCTAAATCAAATCACTACCAAACATCTCTCAGCTTTAAGAACATCAACCCAGGTTTTAGTTTAAATAAAATAAATTCACTGTTTAAAAAATATTTGAAATCACCAGAGATGCCTCAACTCTTTTTTACCAGGGGCCTATCAAGAAGACTCGTTTTCCTGTCTCCTTAGAAAGCAAAGTACACGGAAAGGGTAAACGCCGGCGGGGAAGGGACAGCCAGGGCCGGGGCGGGCTCCAGCCATCACACTTCCCAGAATTCAGCATCAGGTCGAGGACAGAAACATGCGGTATTTACAGAGCTTCTCTTAGTCTAGGCTCAGATTCCACAGACGGGCACGGTCACAAGTAAAAGAAATGAGAGGAGATCATATTTCAGTTGCTGAAAATAAACTCCTGATTGGTCTAAACTTGCGTTTAAATATACAACCAGATTTCAAAGCCAACCACATGAATTGCCTCATGTTTATCAGGCCTTACTACAGCAGAAGGCTAGAGCATCAGAACCCTTATTTATATTTTCTTCATGGTTGGAAAACATGATAGATCATGGTATCAAACATGGACAGCCCTGAAGTCACGCTGAGTTCAAAAAGCACACAAAGAGTCTAGAAATCTCAAACTATTTTCAAAGCCGGCCAAGCTGGCCAAAGTATGGCAGAGTTCTTGCTATCTTATGGTTTAGCCATTTGACAGCTGCCTGCCAGATACAAAGCGGGTCATGACTGCTCGCCCTGTGTGACCAGCCCACAGTCCCGCACCTTTCCTCCGCTCCACTCAGAGCTGCGGGTGCGTCTGGATGCTAAGACAAACAGCCACTTCCGGAACGCCACGAGGCTCTCTCAGCCTGGTGTGGCTCCAAAGTGGCAGCTCCTGGTCGGTGGCCACAAAATGCCCGGCAGGGTTACCTTTTCTAATTCTGCTCTTCCATTTTTGAGTCCTATAGTGGCAACACGCACTACACTACAGTTTTGAACATAAACTTGAAATACGACGTTCCCTATTCAAGCACTCCAGTCAAACCCTGATAAATCAAGCTGGCCACGCAGTGATCTTATCCCTTCTGACTCTTTAATAAATCGAACCTTGTAAGTTCCTACTGTTGGAAGTTGTCACTAAATGAAATTGTGACCTTATCCGGCGCATGAACTTATCCTGCTGACAACTACATTTATTGTGTGGATAAGAAAGAGGGAAAAAAGAATAAAGAAAAAAATGAGATATTTGATAATTCTGATCCCAGCCATATGTAACCCTAACAGATGGGATCTTTTTGATGTTCCATTAATGATTTGCCAAAGATGAGCCTCTACGGAGAGAAAAGAGCTCACCCCAGATAAGTGCTGAGGACTCTGCGGCTGGTATTAGGAGAGCACGGTGAGGGCCGCGCATCAGAAGCTATTAGCCCAACACAAAGAGCCCTGAATTAGCTTGTAATTGCACCAGAGAAGATAACATAATGGCGGCGGCAAAATAGAAACATTCCCTTTGCACACGATGCATTCAGCACCTATAAAGTCCACGGTGAGGCTCTGGAATTGTCTAAATCTTAGAGCACCTTACCTCGGTGCACTTCTCAGGAATGTGAAATACTCCCCTCGGGTGGCCTTTCAAAACAGTCACAGAAATCAGTGTGCACAGCACTGTTCAGGGAGCAAATACACATGCAGATGTCACCAAATGCTGGCGTTGGCTGCAGTCTTAGGAACCCGCCCCTCTGTACCTGGGCTGGCTTTCAGGGTCAATGCCGAGGTTAGGGATGCTTTCTATCACGAGGGCACTGAAGCCTGGCAGTTATCATCTTTAAGACAGAGGAGTAGAAGAGATGAAATATGCGTATTGGTCAAAGTATTATAGATGATGAAGTAGATAATTCCAGGTGCTTTACCTTTGAATTTTTACTTTTATTAGCACATCTTTCAGTAAGAAATGATTACATTCCTTGTGAGGAGCAGGAATGTGATCAGATCGTGTCTTCATTCTTGTTATGTCCTCTACCCCTCCCTCCACTTCTTGATGCCTTTCCACCTGCAGATTTTTCTCCCCATGTCTAGGAAACTTTACCTACATATTCACGCACAAAATAAATGTTGCTACACAGAGACCACATCCAAAGTTGGGAGAAAAGAACCATCATGTGTGGGGCTTTCCTATGGTCTGTTTCTATGAACAAACAGAAAAAGAAATGAGCTCACTGCGGGTGTCTGGAAGTCTTGACCTGGAGAGTGTGTAGCTCCAACAAGTGCTTGGAACCTGAATGGGAGGAGGAGCTGCCGTCTTTGGAGAGCTTTCAGCTGCCGGGGAGGAGGAGTGGACAGCCTCCCTCAGAAACCCAGCACACGGGGCCCTCTGCTGCCTGGCCCTCTCTGCCCTTGCCCGTGGCAGTCTGTGTCCTGAAAAAAATCCTGAAAATCAGAGCCAGACATGCCTGGGAGCTCTCTGGCTGAGCAGTCATCATGGAATTCAGCTGCTCGGCTGGCAGACACCAGAAATGGCACCCCAAGTCAGGGGACCCATAGCAGGGTGACACGGAGAGGTCAGGGTGGGCAGAGCACTGGTCAAAAGTGCCCGAAGCATCACAGAGCAGCACAGGAGAAAAATCAAGCACAGATCGCGTTTGACAAGAAATTAAGGGATGCTGTTGAACGAACGTTTAGGTGGCACATCCATCAGTGGTCCTGGTTGATACGTATGGTTGTCAATTTTAGTCAGCAGCATTTATTTCCCTAGTTACCATGTGGCTTATTAGACCTGCACACTTTCTCACAGGAAGCCGTCCTTACCCCTAGACAACAGCTCACTTCACAGAGCAAGCCACAAGTCTCGGCAGCTTTACAGACCACAAAGACCATTTACTAGATACTGGGTTTTGCTCTATCAGTACCAATGACATCAAGATGTGGTCCTATTTTTCAACATGGTGAGGAGATTTAAATGGAGACCAAAGGACATCTCATGAGCTTGGACAGATCAACAATACTTAAGCATCCACTGCAGCAGCATGAGCTGTGCCTGGAAGGAAAGGCCTATCTGGGGCACAGTTGGGAGCGCAGAACTGACACTTTCAGGTCGAAATATGAGAGAACCAAAGGACGATTTGATGCATGAACACATAATATGGGGAAATTATGGCATTACTTTGAAAGCTTTTAGTGTAAACCAAAGAAGCAATCATATTGTGAAGTGCTCTTGTTATCTGGCAGTTCCTTTAGAAATAGCTTGTCAATTAAGTGTATTCCAGGTCCTTCTTGCCTTGAACAAAGAATTGGACAAGCCAAGCCAGAAACGGTGCCAGAAGTTTATGTGAAAAGTAAGGGTGAAGGGGAAAGGGAAGCTGGCTCTCCAGAGTTAGCCTGGGCCGAACAAAAGAGAAAAGGAGAAAAAGAGCAAAAGTAAAAGTGAATCCTGATCCAGAAGACACAGGGCTACCGTTGGGAGTCTGGACAGTGGGTTCCTTCTGATATCCCCTCCCTTAAGCTGCCCACATCTCATGAGAACCCACGGGAAGTTCTACATCCAGGTCCCGGGAGCGACACCGGCACTGTCCCAGGCCTTGAATTGACCAGTCCAACTAGTTCCAGCTGCTCTGCCACCCCCTGACTCCCGGCTCACTCTCCAGTGATAAGAAACACACAATCAGTCTAACACAGCATTCCGGTACAGATTTTTAAATTCTTATCCAGAGGACATGACTGACACTCGATGGTCAAGTATAATTCTTTAAAGAGCTTAAAAAATGAAGCGGAAAAGAGAACCATAAAGATATTATAAGTTTAACACATAGCCAATGAATATTGATCTTAGGATCTGTGAATTCACGCCTGGCACGACTGCCAGAGAAACTCATATAATATGGAAATCTTTTATAAAACTCTGACTGGGGTCCAATTTAGAGTAATAAATCTTGTGCAGCAGGACAGCGTTAACTGAGCGGCTGTTTACATGTCTGTTTAGTTTGAGCATACCTAGTCTGTGGAAAGAGCTAATCTGTAGGTTATGATAACAGCACAAGTTATTTTGAAAGTTGAACCTGTACTGCTGAGAATATTACTAGTGTCATAAAATACTTTTAAAAAATCAAATCCCAAATGTCAAATGGGTCATACTCATTTACTCATAGTTCTGAAGTCTAACAAAAGATACTAATAAAATATATGATATTTAGATAATTCCATAGTTGCACATATTCCTGAGTTATGTACAAATGACAAGACAGTTTTGCTGGCAGCTGGCTCCAAAGCACTGATGCCTGGATGCAGCACCCAGGCCCTCTTGCTGCGTCTGGAAGCTCTGAACTGCATAGCACATTTCACAAGACACCACCATCTGTGTGTGTGAACCCGCACCCTCCAGTCTCTCCACCTCCTCCCATGAACACACCCTACCCTGCTCACTCAGCCTGCCAAACTCCAGAGGTCACAAAGGGTGATTTCTAAGATTCTCACTGCTCTCACCCTTATTGTAGTGACTGTCGCGGTATGTGTTACTTGCTGGGCTCTTGCACAACGCTTGGCACTCAGCGGAGCTGTGGGAAGCACACAGACAGGCTGGGTATCGTTTCCACCATTGCATTTACTGGTATGGGGAGCAGAGCCAACACGACTTTTGAAGTTGAAGTTACTGGTTACAGTAGCAGCATCCCTGGTATTTGGACCCTTTCCTACTTTCTCAGTCTCCTTTAAAAAAGCAGTTTACAACTTAACTAGCAGGGGCTGACTTCAAGCCCCAGTAGCCTATTAGCAGCCACTAGAATGGATTCATTTATAAGAGGATTTGGAAAGTGGAAGGTGCCAGCCAAGGGACGGCCACAGGGCCAGCTCTGAAGGAGGCAAGGTGGCAGGAAATCAGCAACATAAAACACAGGGAGAGCAGGGCGGAGAAGAATGGTGCACTTACTATGCACACAACAAACTTTTCATTTCTGTCTGAAAAATTCCATAAAGACAAAAACTAAGATGAATGAATTTAAGACAAGGAAGCCTCTCAACATTGATGATTATCCTTAGAGGAAATTGTCATTAAATAAAGAAAACATGTCTGATTAAATATCTCACATCGCCACCAACACAAAGGTAAGATGATTATTCAATGAATGAGAAAGCATTGCTTTGTGAAGGAATTACTGCCATGTCAGAGGAACAAACAGTAACAAGCTTTGAGAGCACAGACGCCGTAGCTGACGGCAAGAGTTTCTGTGTTTAACACAGCAAATATGTTAATATCAGGCAAAGTACTATTTCTAAATACTTGGAAAATTTCAGGTGCTGTCAAATTAAAAGGTGCGACCTGCTATCATAAAATACTTTTATTCGCAGGGCATGGTGGCACACGCCTAGAAACCCAGCGCTCCAGAGGCTGAGACAGCAGGGTGGCAAAACCAAGGTCATCCGGGATAACTTAGCAACTCTGTGAGACTCTCTCAAAACAAACGTTCAAAAGGGCAGAGACACAGCTCACTTGGAAGGCCCTTGGCTTGTTGCCAATACTGTAAAGAAAATTATTCCTATTAGAAAAACTTGCTCTGCTGTTTGCTAATTTCACATGAAATTAGGAAAATCATCCCACCACTGGTCACCTCCGATCAAGCACTAAAGATGACAGCAGTGCGCTCTCATGTGAGTTGGTCTGCTGTGTCCTCTGGGCTTGCGGTGCTGAGAGAAAACACTGCTTTCTGCCACTGCTCATGTGAATTTCCGGCTCACGTAAATTCTGACGGACTCACTCAGAACTAACGGCCCGATGCCTGGCATCAGAACCTGGCACCCAGAAGTGCCACCATCATCGGAACTATTTAGGAAGCAAGAAGCCAATTTCCCTGCTCTGGGAAAAATCTCCGTCTTTCCTAACATGTTATTATAGTTGGATCACCATATGTCAGAGCACTTAAATAATCACAAAGGTATCAGCTGTAGGGGCTGCTGCGAAACTCCACCGTGTAAAGCAGCAGATGCTTCCTACCCATGGCAAGCGTTTCTACAGGAATCGACACCCATCGGCGAGTCTGGAATAAGAGGGATCTGCCAAATGCAAAGAGCGCTTGCCTTGAAAATGTTAAGTCTGACTTTCCCTGTAGAGTCACTGGATTAAAACCAAAGACAGTAAAGAGCATGCTGTAAATCCGTGCTGGTTTCTTTGCACTGCTACCTTTAAGTATCAGTTATCCTGGACAGAGTTAAAGTACCAAAGGTACAGCCATATGGAAATCGCTCTGCACAATTCTTGGTTTGAGTCAAAATAAAGAGTCACACTACCGAAGGCATAGGCTTAAGCACTTAGACCCAATTTGTAATAAGAATTCACAGCATTTTCTTCAGCAAAGATATGGATGTTCC
Source organism: Fukomys damarensis (assembly GCF_012274545.1). Lineage (NCBI taxonomy): Eukaryota > Metazoa > Chordata > Mammalia > Rodentia > Bathyergidae > Fukomys > Fukomys damarensis. The sequence goes on from NW_022900917.1 coordinate 2,336,629, forward strand.
TCGATTTTGTGTTTATTGACACAGGAGAAACACACAACTTTTATGAGCATACTGGGAAATAATCACATAGACAATCAGGACATAGCTAATGAAATATTATTAAATAAGAGGACGAATTCTTACATGGATTTCACCTGTCATGAAAAGGGTGGTTACACACTCCTGGGCTCAACTCCACGCGCCGCCCTGGACTGCCCAGGCCAAGGGCCGCATTTCTGTTGTCTCGCCATCAGTCACTCGGAATCCTCATCACCCCTCTGAAGTTAGTAGCAAACCCGAGACGATACAAATACAGGATTCGGTGTGATGCTGAGTGCACAGCAGGGACTCAGTAAATGTTAGAATTCTGTCATAGTGTTTCGTGGTTGACTGTAATAATAAAATGAAGCGCATGGCTAAAATTGCTTGTATTCAACACGTAGAGCCGCTCAATAATCACAATTAGTTGAAGTAGTACTAGAACCACTTTCCTTCCAGATGAAGAGAAAACGAGGCCTCACAGATGTGACGGAAACCCAGAGGTGACAGGAGGAGCTCCCAGAGCTGCCACTGCCTGGGGAAGGGAGCGACTCCGCCACCAGTCACCCCACACTGCTCTTTCTTTCTTGCTGCCAGGCAGAGGTTCGCAGCTGTGAAGTTTGACATCAAAAGTGGGTCGCCCACTCTGTATCTTGATAACCAGGATTGGCTGCATCACTGACGCTACCCTGACATCACGGAGTGCCAGAGAGGCACAAACAGGGAGCATGTTGTGCACAGCGGAGATCACAAACTGCTTGCACAATGATACTTAACACACTGCACAACAGCCGTTCGATGTTACTAGCCGCCGTTCCACGTTTCCTTTCCTTGCCAAAGTAGTGTCGATGACAAAGTGACAAAAATGAAACGTGTAACACCTACTGAATATGTAGAATATGCTGGATATTGTACTGAATCCTTCATCTCTGGGGTCTCACTTTCACAATAAACTTAGGGGAGAACCTGGGAAGTACATTGAAGCCCACAGCAGAACACTCAAAACAAAGGCATCTGTATTCGTTGTCATGACTCTTTTGAGAACCCTGTCTTTAACTTTACTTTACTTATTCAGTGTAGAGGCACACAGTGTCTCTTCTTCCTTTACCTCAGCAGAGCGCTTTGATTCAAATTACTGCAACAAAGCGTGACCAAGTAGAGGGCAAGGGTGAGCAAGATTAGTGTGTACGAGTGCCGCCCACGTGCGGAGAGGTGGCAGCGAACACACACCCACACCCCGAGTGCAGGGACTGGACGTGCAGTGGTTAGTGACACCCTACAACCCTGACTTCTGCACAGGAAAGTCAGAACTATTTCAAGTAGAAAGAGGCCTGTCCTCCACTATTTCTTCAAACATAGTAACTATGATATTTTCCTAACATTTATGAATCTCTCCTTATCAACATTAGTCCTCAAAATCTAAAAAGGCAAATGTTATTTTTATCATTATTATTATTGTCTGTTGTAAGACTTTAAGCTTCAAAACCAAGAATGTAAGACTTAAACAAAGCATGTCTTCAAGAAAAATATTTAAAGCTCTATTGTGATTCACCTTTCTGAATACCAAGCCAGTGAAGGCTGTGGTCCTGGCTGCTGCAGGCTGACTCCATTCACAGCTTCAGAGGGATGGCAGCCCCCGTGACAGGCAGCCAGGAGCAGCTCCGGGAGCCTGGCGGAGAGGCACGTTCCGGCCCACTCGCTTAATGAATTACTGCTGACCAGGCACGCGTTTGGGCCGTAACTGTCCTGCACTGGGGAGATGGCCCTTTCTAAGTAACCATGCTGCTCATCTGGAGTGAATGAAACCAACGCTTCAGAGCAGGAAGCGTGGTGCCCACCAGAAAGGAAGCCCTTCCAGCTTTCTACAGAATCACAGCACGGGGCTGCGAGTGGCAGCAAAACCGTCTCAGTGTCCGTGTCACGCTGCAGGGTAACGATCAAGCTCACAAAACCAGAGTTGATGTTTGAAGGAGGAGCTGGAAGCAAGAGAAGCACATGAATGAGATCTGAAATGAGACTGTTTAATAGAATAAATTCCAAAGCACTTAAGAGAAATTAATTTGCATACGCACAATGCAATTACAAGGAAGCAGCAGCCAGCATCATTAGGGCAGGTTGGAAGAAAAGTCCAATTACAACCCTGGCCATTCCCGCTTGACCTCACGTGGAATATTGTTAGTCACAGACACGTTCTGCTGCTTCTAAGGGGAGCAAGCGATGTGCACTTGCTTTGTGCACAGCCTAACACTCACAGTAGGACTGCCAGCAGGTAAAGCATTCGATCAGTGGATCAGGTTTCACCACTCTCACTACCAACAGAATTATTTTGGAACATGTGATCTTATTTTAGCATTTTTATCTTTTGAGGAAAATGTAAGAATCTGCGTGTTATAATTCAATATACAAATCACACATAAGAACAAAAAGTAGATATGAAAAATGTCCTCCAAAATGCTTGTGGAAACCCACTGACCCTTGGCTGGGACTGCGCATGTCCCCTTTTGTCCTTTCCACCTGTGACCAGTGTGCACAGAGGTGCCTGTGGCCCCTCAGCTGGCCTCAGCGTGAAGTCTGGGGGACTCTGCCGCAGTCACGCGCCTCACAAGTCCTGTGTTTCGTCGTCACTGCTTCGCAGGCCTCGTATTACATGTGGACAAAAGCCAGGTCCTGAGAAACGTTGGAATAGGCAGAGGAAGACAGGAAGGAAGGAGGACAGGGAGAGAGAAGGGAGAGGAAGGGGGTGATGATATTGTACAGTGACAAATTATACAGAAAAAATGAACACAGAAGTCATAAACGAAGAAAAGGATGCGTCATTTAAGACTTTTTTATAATAGGTTTAATTTCTTCCAATTATATGAATAAGAAGTTGATAAAAAGATACTGATGAGTTTGTATAATATGAATGGAGTCAGGGAGTCATACGATGATATTTCCCTTGGTTGTTGAATTCATGATTTGATCTCCTATAGCCAAGTACACCTAATGAACGGGGAAGGAGGTAGAGGAATCAGAGAAGAGAGCGCCTTAGAGAATTTTAATCCAGATGCTCTTAATTTAACTTCTCTTCATGGCAACGCAAGTCAAACAAAAGTCTGCTAATCTCGCGAAGCTATTCTATTGTTTCTACGGCTCCCAGCACCGTCACCTCTGCCTGCACACTAGCGGGAACCTAGTGATCGATCTGACTTCCTGCCTGCACCTCCACTCCTAAAAGGCGTCACAGACTCACACATGAAAGGGAAGAAACAAGAGCAAGAAAAGTGGGTTGTCTCCATGCTGACAGCCTAGCTGGGATGTCACAGCGCTGCAAACTGCTGCCACTGGAGAACCAGGACAAGGTACACCAGCAAACTCTCTGCGTCACTCCTCACAGCTCTATGCAGATCTACAACCATCCCCATAAATATTTCAGAGGAGAATGTGAGTGCTTAATCTCAAGAGCTCATAACTTCTATTTTAAAATTATTAAAACAAAGCCACCCAAATGGATTTAAGCCATACACTGCAGGTAATAGAATCAACAACCACAGCCAATATATAACATGTATACCTTCAGAATTTTACAACTATAACGGGAGAAGTGATCTTGGGTATCCAAATATTGAATTCATTGATTAAAAAACTGAAAAAGAACATATTTTGATATATAATTTTATTTATAGAATTTCAACCATAATATCTACTATTCACTACCACTAAATAAAAATTAATTAGAAAATCTGTCAGATGTCATTAATTTCCATATAAAGAATTACTGAATGCACAACATAGAATCCCCTCTTTGGAGTTTCATTATATTCCAGATGAGCCCGAAAAACACTTATGACAATTTCTTTCATCATGCTAATTTTGCAATGTAGATAAGCTTAATAACTATTTGTAATTAGTCGTAAAATCTTGATTTGTTTTTGGAAAAATAGTTTTATACATTTAAAAATATTAGCAAGTTCTTCCAAAGGAAGGTGATTTAAATGGCACTTGGCGTGTATTTTCTCATCTGTCCTTTCTTAGTGAGATTCAGATGCTAAAGTGTGGCAGATAAAGTCATTACAATACTGCAGTAAAATAGTGGAATGTAAGAAATACACTGCTGAAATGGATTTAATCTGCTACACTGTTTTAAATGGAAATATACTGTAAGATTATACATTTCATAAAATGGCAACATAGATATTACTGCTCCCTGGTGAAAGATACTAAAATCTCCATTTATTTGGCTGGGGTTGGTATAGCCTTAGGTGTACTCCTACAAGGGAATTAAATTTAATTGCTTATTTTCAGTTTCCTCAGAAAGTACTGCCTTTAAGCAAGATGTAAATGTATTTAAATGGGTATGTTCATCTGAAACCCTGTTCAATAAGTCAAGTGTTCTTCCAATACAGAGATTCCTCTTTGATCCTGGATATTCATGATATTTCACTTAAAAATACAGGCACAGCTTGCTGGAAGTGAGAGAAACATGTTTTGAAGTCAAATGGACATGGGCGTGGATTCCAGCTTTGCTGCTTAACAACTCTATGAGAGGAGACGGTTACCTGGACTGCAACTCCGATCTTCATTTCTGAAGGTAAGATAAGTAAGACCCGTCCTGTGGGAGTCTTGTAACTGTTAAACAGCACAGGGTGTGTGACCATACCAAGAAGTATGAGCTTGAAGAAAACTGCACTGGACCAGGAATGACACTAAAACTCGCTTAGGTTCTAAAGAGCGCAAGTAACAGGAGATGCGCTGGCTGCCTCTCAGCTCAGAAATAATGCCAGGTACGTGATTTGGAGGCACAGAATCATGAGTCAGCTCTGCAGAGGAAAGCGTACATCTTGCAGGCAGCGATAGAGCCACCCAACTGCCCGGAGTGGCTCTGAGAGGAAGCGGTGTGCCACACAGAGAATGCGACATTCACGGACATCGCCTCAGTTCAGCGACCCGATGGAGCGGAAGCCAACGCGGAGGCCTCCGCTGCCACTGTGCACACAGGGGACCCTCAGCGGATGTTGGACCTCAGTCATGAGACAGTACTCCATTTGGGGCTGTTAGCAAACTTCATACGAAAGATCCGCGGAAAGGAAGAGAATTCAGTCGGACAAAAATAATTATTTTAAAACTCAAACATCAAAATGTTTCATAATTTATTCGACACAGGTAAAGTATTTTTTAAAAAGGGTTTCCCAAGTAAATTTTGTGTGGAGGATTAAATCCATTAAACTTACATTTATAACCAGAAACTGCTTCCTATCAATTATTTTTATTAATTTTAATACATCCCTTATTGATTGTGAAACAAACATCATTAGCGTTAATTTACCATATATCATACCTAACATTTTGCAATAGCTACTGTGTAAAAGTTCGCTGTCTCGTCTAACGGTTAAACACAGAAAGTATACTGTTCACATCCAGCAGAAGAAAAGGTAAGGCTTGGTCTAACAAGTTGTTAGTCCACAAAACCCTGCTCAAGTAGCAGGATGTGTATCAAGACACTCAAGGTACGAAATTGAAATGTTTTCCCTCTCAAAACATAAGTCCCTCTGAATATATTTCAGTCACCCTAAATTTTTTAGTTAAAATTATTATATAGTTCTACATAAAAAATTATACTATGTAAAAATAGACTTTTACCTTGAAATAAAAGAGGACGATATGGAGATGAATTAAGTAAGAAACAAAGAGGCATAGAGAGAGATTTGAAAGGGGGAAATTAAATAATCTGAATATACTAATGCAAAATCAAATTTCAAACAAAATACTAAGGAAAATTCAAATAAATCTTTTGAAACTATTAAAACAATAAGCAATGTGGGTATTTTTCTTTTAAAAACTGTATAAAGTCCAAATTTGGGGGCCAAGTAGAGAAAAATACAAGTAATAATACAATAAGTAACTAGATAACCAAGAAATGCCAAAGATCTGATTTTTTCTAAAGGGATTTAACCCTTGTGAAGTGATCCAGGTGACCCCTGATCTGACTGCTCCAGTATGGGACACCTTTCTGCTTAGGGCCTTGTGACTCTCCTACACTCATATCATTATAACTCTGCAATAAAACGAGGCATATAATAAATCCAAGGGCTTCTCCTCCAGCCTCACAGAGGTGCATGTAAATTGTCGGAGGTCAGTTTTATGGGTTCGTTTACTATCTGTCTTGGTCACGACGACACATAAACAGTGTCCTGGAGACAGTAAGTACATCCCAGGCAAGACCTGACTCTTCTGTGATGCGCGGTTACTGCAAGGAAGCAGCAGCTCCACACGCACTGCACCAAGTGTCTAGAGCAGAAAATGTTTAGAAAGATATTCCTGCATACACACTGAGCGATTTCCACACACGGATACCCTTGAGGGTTGCTTCAAAGAATAGGGGTCTCTGTCATTGCTAATTATTCAGCGTGTCCGTATTCAGCCATTTCTTGCATAGCTAACCCTCTTTCAAGATCAAACTGAGGCCTTTCAAAAGCAACTGACATTCACAAACCATAAGGTATCATCACTTCCAGGGTCTCAACCAAATATTATTCATCTATTACTGTAGTATAGTACATTCACTGCTGGGCCTCTTGGCTAAGATCAGGTGTATGGTATAAAATACAGACATTTTATGAGCCACATATGTTGACATTGATCTTGTACTAATATTGAGCTTTACTCTTTTGGTAGCATATTAGTCAGCTTTTCATTTCTATAAAAAAACAAATAAACAAACAAACAAAAAAACACCAGAGGCTGGGAAACATATAGAGAAAAGACATTTATTTAGCTCAGAGTTTTGGAAGCAACTAGTCCAGAGAGCATGATGTCAGCTCTAGTGGCACACCAACAGTACTGTCACATCTTGGCAGGGAACCCTGTGCCACACACCTGCAGAAGGGAGAGCTCAGGTGGCAAGCAGGACCCAGAGCAAGACTGGAATCCCAGGAGAACCATGACAGTGTCTGCCAAGGCCACGTCCCCGTGACCTAATGACTTCCACGGGCCCCACTTCTTGAGGGTCCCCTTACTGGTGTGTTGCGTGGGGGGGGACTGAAGATCCACCTCCAGCACGTGTCCTACCACTGAGCCTTCTCACTGTCTACTAATAGGGGACCAAACTTCCAACGCATAAAGCTTGGAGAGATGCACTGCAAATGTGTCTAAACGACTCCAAGCAGGAAATATTTCTGGAAAGAATTTATGAAACAAAAAGAGCAAAAAGTAGAAGAAAATGTGAACCACCTCACTGCTTTAATTCAAAATGCAATTCTAGTTGTAAACAGACTGAGAACACAACAATGTTCTTGGAAGGCCAAAGTAGCTTGGAACAATGGACAAAGTCACAGAAGAAGTTTTGAATATTATGTTGGTAGTAGTTTCCTTGCCTTTTACAGGACAGACATTTACCCACTGAAATACAATGTGAAACTTTCAAAAATTTTTGAAAATGTCTACCTAATAAGGTATTTCCAAAGAGATGATAACATCATTTCGACAGTATCCGAAATGTAAGATCTACCAGCCAGGGTTTGTGAAATCTACCATTTTGGAATAGGAATGTTTCTGCTTTCACTGAAGCAAAAGAGGCAGGGAGAGATCAGGCCAGGGGACAATGTATCAGTGGATTGTTAGGCATCTTGGGATAGAGTCCTCTTCTCCCCACATTAGTCATACAAAGTGTCACCAGGGCCTCTGCTTATGTGAACATGTAAAAGCTTAAGGAAATTCAACGCCTTGCTCTGCGCATAGTTGGAACTTAAAATCAACACTGCAAATTGTGCCACATGATAGCCTGTCTTATTAGAGACAATGTAGGCAATGGCAGAGTCTACAAACAATACAACGCATGTCCACTGTGTAAGTTAGGAAGGGATGACTTGTTCATCTGCAAAGTTTGTTATCAACACAGAGCCTATGCAAAATATACTGTAAGAGTCCAGTGATGCCATCTGGACTTTGCTTTCAGCAAAACCATCCAAAACTCATTCCTTATCTGGGAACAGATTCTACTAAGACCTGTGCAGTCTTGTTTTGTGGCTTAGCCCTAAGCCAAGGGAGAACTGGATGCTAGCATCTCAGAAGAAAGGGAGAAAACCCTGAATTATCACAGGATCACTGGGTTATCCAGTGAGATTTCAACTACAATACTCCACAGTCCTAGAAAATGAGACTGTGCTAGGTTTTCTCATCTAATATTCCAGGAATGTAGCACAGTTGTTGCACCAGGATTCTGTGACCTGATTTAGCAAGAGGAATAGCAACTGAGAGAACTTGGAACATCAGCACTGTCCCAAGGACTTCAGAAATGAAGGCCATAATGCACTGTTTCAATCTAGGAGAATCCACCACCACCAAGAAGCGAGAGAAATATACACAATATGCCTACATGACAGCCCATGCAAGATGCTGAGTGGATTTTGATTCAGCCACTCTGCAGTGCCCACTTGTTGGACTCACTCCAAATCTCCCCCAGATTCAGGAGGGAGCCTGGGCCGTATCGTTGCTCTTTTCTGACACCCATTCTCCCCTGACAGCCCCCATGTCTTAGTACAGATCTCCCCAGCACGAGTCATGCTCGTGGTATGTGATCTTTTGGCCATCTCACTCTGTGTCCATGATGGAGAGCAGCACTTACAGCCAACAATGTGTCCTGTGTTCATAAATGTGTCTTTCCAACCATCCCAAGGAATTTTCATTGTTTGTAACATGGACAGAGACCCCATTATCTCGGTGCAAATAAAAGTAGTTCTTAACAGAAATCTGTTTTCTTTTATGAACATTATGAGAGGGCCCCTGACCTCCAACTTAAGGAGTATAGCATAACAAAAAGATAAGATTCCACAGTAAACAGGGAAAAGTAGAAATGGGACAAGGAGGAGAAAAGGAACTTGGCAAACAACACAAGGCATACTTATTTATAAATGACTTTCTTCTTCATTTAAGATAATCAGCAATATCCTCCCAATAATAATAACCTGAGAGTGAAGAAAAGGGTGGTATGGAACTAACATAAATATTAATGTAGATCATATTCATTATTAAACAGTATGCTAAAATAGCAATATTCTCAGTAAGATCCGAAGTCAGCTACATTTAGAAGTGGACAGAAGCCAGGCTACCTTTTATTCTGTTATTAGGGCAAAACACTACAGAATTTATTCAAGGTCTTGCTATATAGGAGTTTTGTTTAAATTATCATCGGATTTCCATCCGCATCTTTGTTTTAACCTAAACCAGTGTTCATTAAAACTTTAGGGGCCAGAGATTTTCTGCCGCCTGCCTCGCAAGCGCAAGGGCCCGAGTTCAATCCCTGGTGCCAACCAACCAACAAACAAAAAACTTTAAATATTTCACAATTCTATGGAATTCAGAAGACTCATCTAGACCTACTGTCTATGGACACCAGTTCCTCCCAGTAGTATAAAATAATACACAAAGAGTTAGATCACATTCCTAATTTTGAAAACTAATAGTTACAGAGAGTTAAAAATAATGTCGCAGATTGTCATCGAGGGTGCTGCATGCACGAACACGACCTCCAGGGGCCCCTGCTCCACTCTAATCGGGCAGCAGACAGAGCCGAAGTTGGGCAGGGCCATGGCTCTGGAGGGGCTGGCAGCTGGTGGGGACCAGTTGAAAGGAGGTCTGTGATCTGCAGCCTCCCAGACCTTCAAGGCCTGAGACTGACTTCTCACAAGTTCCCTGAAATGCTGAAAAGCAGCCCAGAAAAATCAAAGGAAAGGATGATCACCCAGAAGAGCCAAGCTGCACACTTGAACACAAAGGTCAGTTTGTTTCCAAAGCAAACAAAATCCTCCATTTATGTGCTGGAGTCCATGCTGAGCCCCTATTTATGATGTGTAACTGAGGAGTAAGGTTCTGAGACATTTCCTCAACAGCCTTCCCGCTGATCTCTGGGTGTAACCGTGGCTGTTTCCCTGCCCACGAAGGATTGGGGCTAATTCTGAATCACTGGCTCCTAAGAAATGTGGATGAAACAGGACCGCCTCGAGTAGCATGCATTAATAAAAATAAAACCCACAACTGCGGTTCTGTCTGTATGCTACACAGAAACGCAAAAGCACTTGGGAAGCAGACTGGCTCTGCCCTATGAGTTATGGAGCGTCCGTGGGAATCTGGAGCCTAACGTAAGTAGTTTATTTAATGGGAAGGAGGCCAATGGCAAAGCCACTTGGAATTTCCAGTCTCTTTATGCCCCGATGATACTCCTTCATACGTTTGATTCAGGACCTTATTTGAACATTCTGCAGAAAATTCTAAGAGCCAAATGCTGTGTCTTGGGAGAGATGCTCTGTACTAGGAGAATGGTAGTTTATGATCTCCGTGTAACTAGAAAAAGTTGCTGTTGCTGTAGACACGTCTTTCTTTGGTCGTTTGGATAAAGGCACACTCCTGTCTCCTTCCAATCTGTTTTCCACACCACAGCCAAAGCAATCATTTTCCAACTGTAAATACCATCCACTCCTCCAGCACCCCAGCTTAACATAATTTAATGTTTACCTGTGGCTCACAGGCCAAGGACAAAGAGTCGTTAACACTTTTTAAACTGTCTGCTTGTTTCCTTGTTCTCTCGTCCTCTGTTTCAGCCACACGGGACCTTGCATAGGCTGCTCCTTCTGTCCCCATAGCCTCTTCACCTCTTGAAGGAACCCTGTTCACCCTGGAGTCAGGCCTCCTCAGCAAGCGGCCTCCATTACACAGCTCACTTCCCAGGTGGGAAGGCGGGGCGATGCAGGAAGGGAGGGGAGAGAGACGGAAGGGAAAAGGAAAAGGGAAAGGACGGGAGAGGGGAGGGGCACGCTGAGGTGCAGTCCCCGGCAGCGGCCTCGGGACTGGCCTTCAACTTTTCAATTCTCCAGGAACACCTTGCATGCGTTCCTTATAGAGGTATCCTGATATGGAAAATGACTCTGCATATTTTTCTCCTAAAGACTGCCTACAAAGTCAAACATTTAAGCAGCAAAGACATTTAGCATATAATGTCTTTGGTTAGTCTTAAACACATTTACAACACAGCGTGGACACCCAGAGAGAGGTCACAGCTTTCATCTAAATCTGTAAACATCTTCTCTTCTAAAACATCCTGTTGGCCATCTGAAGAAACTGTGTTTGTGAGCACTGCAAGACGGAAGGGAGAACAGTCAGCTGACAGCGTTTCTGTGGTAGTAGGAATCGGGAAGCACGTCTTCTCGTGCAGGGCTTCGGTGTGTAATACGAATGCTGAGCGACAGTCAACACTCATGAACTCCTCCTACCGAGAGATCATGTCTGTTAGCTCTACGCACTCCTCAGGCTCCCAGGGTGCCGCCCTGATGTGTGGGTGCGGCAGAGACCCAGCTCCCCTCCCTCCCGCTTTGCTCACAGATCTTCCCACACGGTGGCACCCACATTCAGCCTCGCGATGGCACTGAGACCTCTGCTGCCTCTAGTTTCCTCCAGAGCCACAGGAGGATAACAGCTGCCTCCCTCCATCGCCATGTTCTTCAGGGGCACAAGTACCAGGCACACTTAAAGTGCACAACCACCACGTGTAAATCAACAGGAATTTGTCAATTCTGTCGCATCATTTTTATTCCACATGGAAGATGGCGCTGACATTCTGTGTGCAGATAAGAGTCCTGCTCATTAACACCAAGGGAAATATTGTCACGGCGAAGGGAGAATCTTAACTTTGCAATTATCTTCTTAAAACAGACAACAGTGATTTCCTTTGGAAGAATTAAGAATCATGACTTGTGACGCTAGGGCAACAAAATTCAAAAATTAACAGCACTCGAGCTTGTCACTTGGTTCACATATGAGCTTCTCCACGGCTATGTCATGGGGGGGGATGGCTTTTAAGTGATTCATCCCAGACCTTGGGGCAGGATATTCAGAGATATTCGAAAGTTAGCTCTAAAAAACTCCTACAAGTTGTGGAATTACTCCTCTGTAAATAACTCTTCCTCATACTTACATTTCCTAGAACACAAATGTGATTCTGAAATTATCAACAGGAACAGTAATTAGGTCAGGAAGATGATAGAATTCACTACTAAAGCAACAGCTACTTGGGATTTTATTTTTATGCAAACTTATTATTTTAGTATTTTTATCTAGACATCTTAGAAAGTTTGGAAAGCAAGTTGTTATATCCTACCTATTTATGTCAAAATAAAAGATTGAACCATCCTCAAAAATGATTCTGAATATATCTTTTTCTTCCTGGAGTACTACAGGCTGATATTCCGATTCCTAATGCCTTCAAATATCACTTTATTTGGAAATAGGTTGTAGATACCACAGCTTAAGTCAATATGAGCTCAGAGTAAACAGACTGGGCCCCTAACCCAATGAGGCCAGAGAACTTCAGTAGTTGAAGGAGTCACACAGAGTAGACACAGCGACATTGGCCAAAAAGCTCAAAGGTACCCTATAGAAGGCCCTTAGCCACCAAGGCCAAAAGGAGTGAGGAAGGGTCCCCCAGACTGCCTGGGTCCAGCACTGTGAGGACACTTTCCTTTGCTCTGAGGCACCCAGGTTTGCTCTGTGAAGCAGCTCTAGGATGCCAATGGGAGAGGGAACTAGGCACGGGTGAAGTGGACCCAGTCCCTGACTTCCTGGGAGCATGGGGGTCTCTGTGGACATCTCCATCAGCATGGGATTCTGCGGTACACTTGTTTTCGAACAGGACTTTCAGCCAAACACTCAGTATACACTCAGTCTATTTAGGACATTTAGATAAAATCACACATACAATGGCTAGACAGACAATATTACTTCTGAAAATCATCAGTCCTACATCTTAGGTGTGGTTGCTGTTTGGGTTTAATTCTCAGCATCCTGGGTTTACTAGTGTCTCAAACCACAGTTCCTGGCTGCTACAGATGTCCGTGCCCACAAGGAGATAGGCCTGGCAAATGGGTGGTGCGTCTGTCCTTAATTCTGCTGAAACCGTGTCCTTGAGGAAAGGCAGCAGGGAGCTCCTTTGCCACCCTCCTTCCTCCCCTGCCTCCCTCGAGTGCCCACAGGAAAGGCCTCGCCAGGAAGAGGCCCTGTAAGCCTGGAATAATTCTCAGAAGGCTAACCATGCGCCCACCCTCAATCAGACTTCTGGCCTTCAGGACTGTGAAAAGAATACATTTCAGCTTTTTAAGCTGAGGAGTCCATGGTGTTTTGTTATGGCAGCCAGTACCTATCCACTGGCTAAAACTTCAGGTTGTCACAAGGCTAATCCAGCCAGGACCATGTGATTTTGGTAAAGATCATGAAAGTTGGACATGGCTGATCCCATAGGATAACAGCTTTTTCTGCCCTTGAGGCAGCCAATTACTGGCACATCGGGATCCATCAGGTGCCAAAGACCGTCTTATGAATTATACTATATTTGTTAACATAGCAGCCTGACTTTTAGCCATATTTAAGACATTGATAAATATTCAAATTTTTAATCTGAATATATTCAGAGGTGTGTGGATTAAAAACCAAGATGGCATACTTTCTCCACTCCTGGAGCTCCACTTCCTGCCACACTCTCGCAGCAGCTGTGTCTGCCTGGCCCTGACTGGAGGGGACATCAAGGAGTCCAGAAGGCTACCTTGGGAGGCACACGGGGGCCTGGAAGGGGGCAGTGGCTTTGGGCAGTCTGGTCTGTGCTCCCTCAGAGCCCGAGCCTGCGGGCATGCCCTGTGTACTGCCTAGGAGCTGTGAAATTATTGGTCAGGTTCCAGAGCAGCAATATGCAGTACACAGTTCACAGAAATGTTGGCAATGAGATCATAATCTAAGTTCACCTGATGTTATGGGCTGACTTGTGTCCAAATTCAAATATTCAAGTCTCAACTTCCCAATAACAGACTGTAATGCTGGGTAATTAAAGTAAAATGAGACCAAGGCAGGAGCCCTAATGCAATAGGACGGCACCCATACAAGAAGAGAAGTTATTTCATAAGGTAGGAGGGCCAAATCACCTTAAAATTTTATTACAATCTATTCTGTAGGCATTAAAATTAGAAGCATTTTAAACTTGAATTTTAAACTCTCCAATGAAGTTTGGTAAAAATGGGCATAGGATGTTTTTTCAGGAATACAAATTAGATGGAAGAGACATCAAAAGAATGAAGATATTCTGTACCCATGTACTGACTCCCAATGACGAATGCAGTCATTATGTACTGCAAACACAAACTAAGAGCATAAAGTTCTAAAAACTGAAAGATGAGAAGTTAAGGACGGAAGACCAAGTGACAACCAAAGAAGAAACCACCGTGCAGAGCTCAGGTTGGAGAGACGGAGCAGTCGGGCGCAGGCCCTCAGGAAAGTGCTCTGCTGCTAACCCTCCAGTGTGGCCCTCGTTCCCCAGCCTGGGGCACCTTTTCATGGTTTTCTTGTGTTTTGGTACAGCCACATAGCATGATACAAAGGCAAGTTTCATTCTAAAGGCACAGAGCGTGTTTCAAAAGGCCTGGAGTCCGGAGCGTAAAGAGCAAAGAAGCTGAGCCGCAGCGTTCTGGGCCCACATACGACATACGGTGACATGTGGAAGCCGCCTTCTCCCCTTCCCGCGGAATCTGCACAGTGCCATGAAGAAGTCTTTGATGCTAGGAGACACAGCGTAGTATTCTCGTAGCCATTCCCTTCTGTGTTTGCAGCTCCATCCACTCATCTTCATTGTATGAGTAGTCTCTTGGCATGGTCATAGCTTGGACACCATCCCTCCCAGTAACTGCAGCCAAACTCCTATGCCTCTACTTGGTTGAAAAATTAGATCTCTCATCTATTCACCCTTCCATCCTATTGTGTAAAGTAGAGGCCAGAGAGGTGACTGTGAGCACTTCTGCTCACCTCTGCATGCACAGCGCTTTCTTCTCCCCTTTCTCCTGGGGCTGAGTCAGCTCCCCCTGAGCCTCCAGGTGAGCTCAAGCTCTCCTGTTCCCTCTTAGGGTCCAACCACAAGGGAGGGTGGAGGGAGCTGCTCAGGGAAGGACACGGGAGGGGCTGAGGGGAAGCAGCGAGGGTGGACAGAGGTGAGGTGTGCAAGCCCCTGGGTGAAGTCACAGTGGAACTCAGCATTTTCTACCTTAAATGCACTCGTTATTGTAGTAACACCGCCGATGTCCCGCACGTTACACCTGCGCCCCATCTGTTAAGCACAGACTCGCAGGGCCCAGCCCAGAGCTACCAGAACAGTTCATCCTTAGACTGCTGGAAACCCCCTCCCTCTGTGCTGGCTCCTGATCTCCCCATCAGGCACAAGGCCTCCCCTCTCTGCATCTCCTGCAGCAAGCAAAAACTGCCAAACTGCATTTGCCTATGGTCCCCATCGAGCTGCCTCCTGCTCAGACCCCAGAGGGAGCAGAGCCTGTCTCAGCCAGCAGCACAGACCTGGGAAACTGCACCTAGCAAGCCCTTAGTAACTACCTGCCTTTAAACCCAGGAAGCTGGAAATGCCAGTCAGGTTCACTCTAGCGTCTAGGAGGGCGCAGTTCCGACTCCTATGAAGGTGCCACACTTCCTCCCTTCCAGGGTCCAGGCTAGAGGGTCGGTGGCACCCAGGGCTTTGGAGCAAAGCTCTTCTGCCTGCAGACATCTGTGACCTGGCTCAGACTCTGAAGTCCCTGTCCCACAGCTCTGGCCCTGGACAGTAATCAGGGCACAATGGGGGCTGTGGTGCAGGCACGTGGCCCACACACAGCCCCTGCCAAGCTCCAGCCATGGGCAGCTCTGAGTTTCAGTGCAGAGTCCAGGTAGCAAAATGAAGCCCGCCCTGCTCAATCTGCCCGTTTTGCTGCACCCTGCCCATGTGAGTACAAAACCACCGCAGTCCTCGACACACAGGGTGACACCTCTCCTCCCCGAAGCGTGCTGGGTTGGCCTCGCCCCTGGGAGCCCCCAGTGAGGTTCCAGAGAACTGGACTGTGCTGAGACAGGAGCACCGCTTCTCTTCTTCAGAGTAACTGCTCCCCTTCCACACAGTCCTCTGCAGACTCAGGCTGTGCAACGGACGGGTACTCAGCAAAGCCTCAGAACACCTATGCGAAACAGACTGCAGCCACCACATCCAAGATGGGGAAACCGAGGTCCCGGCAGGTGAGGCAACTTGCACAAGGCCTCACGGCTGGCAACTGGAGACCAGCTCCATGCAGAGCAGAGAAAGGGCACCACACGAGAGGGGAGGGAAAGGTGAAAAAGTGACGCCCACTGGGAATTGCAAACATTTTCTTTCCTATACCCCACCTAGGACAGGTAGAGAAGCTGGAAAACTAGGTTATTAGCATGACTTCATGGAATTAAAATTGGATAGTTATTTGAAATCTCTAAATTCATGTTTCATTTTCCATCAGAAACTAGTGCTTTACACAACTGTGTTTCTTTAATATTAACCTTTCTCCATTTTAATTGATCTCACTACTGATCACCATCTTCATGGTTTTTAAAGGACTCCATATGGAACCTTTAATATAGACACAGAAACAGCAGAGGCTGGCTAGGTGGTTTCTAGACTTAACAGAGGAAAAAATATTTTGAAAATGTGAAAACCAATCATGTTTAACGGTGAATCCCTTCTAGCCCATCAGATCTGAACACTTACCTCTGTCTTCACATTTTCCTGTGTATTCCTTGAGTGGCAGTGTAAATGAATCCAAAGCTCCTCTTATGTTCTTCCCCCCACCCCATGGTCTTGACATTGCAGGGGTTTCAATCAGCATTAGATTTGGGTGAGTAAAGAGTGCTTACTAAGTTTGAATGTTTGGGAGAGCAGAGTTAGTAAGACAAGGGTAAGAAGGTTTTCATGAGAAAGGAGAATTTAACCCACACGAAAAGGTAAAATGTCAATTCAGAAAACTGAAATTAGAAAGAATAACCTTGAAAAATAATAGTACTGTGGTCTTAAATTTCTGTAGCAGTGTAAGAAATTAATTCATCCGGAAGTATGTGAGCGCTCTAGAGCAAACGGACTTTCCTTGTGCAGGTGCCATGAAGTTCACAAGAGTTCGCCGAGCAGCTGTGGAGCGGGGCAGGCTGATGTGAATCTGCCATATATTAAAATAACAGTGCAATCTCAAAATTTAGGACTTAACTACATCAAGAGTTTTGTGATCTGTAAGTAAATAGCTGTGGTCACAGAGAAAGCATGGTTAGGGCGACTTTTTCAAAGCTCTTCATCCGGGCAGCTCCCCGTACTGCTTTGTCCTTCAGAGCAGTGCAACTTTGTGACACCTTGGTGGCAGCAGAGACACTACATTCTGTACGCTACAGCCGTTTTTATTAAAATTACGAAATCAATTTAATCTGAAGGAGGAAATGGGAATCCCATCACCTAACCGCCCACTGGTCTATGCTTGAAAATCAGGTTGCACAATCCTTATTCAGATTGATCTGCCACTGAACAAGTTATGACTGGTTTCCACACAGAGGACACCCAACACGGAGAGAAAAACATCCCTCCTTTCAAATACCCAAATAAGCATATCATTGCCATTAATATTCCCAATACAGTTACCATCAGCTGCCTGGTACGTATGACCTGCTGACGTATAGATATTTTTAAATATGTTTTCCAAATGTGTTCGTTTTCAAGAAAACATTGTAAAGCTGGTTTTCTTCACAGCTTACAGAACCAATAAAACTGAGAGTTTGGAAATAACTGTGCCAAATGACATCACAAAATATTACTAATGGGACAGGAGACAAAGACAATTTCCGACTGAGTTGTGGATGTGTTCCTGAAGCAGGGAAATAGGAACTCACAGCAGACCGAGGAGGTGGCTGTAACTGCATGTATTTCAGTTTTGAGTGAAGATCACAAAAGAACAGGAGTTTCGAACAGGTTTTCACCACTCCGTGGAGTTTTGGCATTGGGTAAATAAATTTGGTGTCAGTAGCTGAAAAAGTCTGTGATTGAAAATTTTCCTGTGGAAGAAGAAATGTCACAGTATTTTGATAAGCAGGAGATGAACTTTTTTTTTTCCCTTGTGCCATCAGCAAGACGAAAAGAACAAAATACATCATTTATAACCCACAGCTTGCCCATTGTCTCCTGGTGAGACACTTGTTTTAAACGCAGGAGGACCTTTCCTCCTCTCCGTGCAGCTCCGTCTCCCTCCGAGCCATGAAAGGGTTGACACCGGGCAGTTTCCAGGCAACTGCAGAAGGGCACACGTCACCCTGCAGGTCACAGGCAGTTCTGAAGTACAGAGGCCGCGGACGAGCAACACGTGTTCTCTGATCACCGATACCATCTGGACCCAACGCGGGAGAAAATCCTGCTCTTCTCCAAAGCTTTCCAGGCTCTCTCCCAACTTCGCCCACGGAGCCACAAAGGGGCCTTGCTCAAGTGACTGGTTAGAAGCTTTCTTGGTGCTGTCGTCGGACAGCGTACGTGTGTGTGTGTGTGTGTGCACACGCACGCGTGTGAGATGGTGAGAGCCACAGCGAGGCAGAGACAACTCTAGGATGCATCTGTGATGGTTGAGTCACGCCAAGTGGGGCAGAGAACACAGGAAGACGTGGCGTGTAGTTCAAGTGTCTTCCACTTTGCAATTCTGCAAATGCTGACTGAGCTCCGATGACCCCGCTGGGGAGTCGAAGTCTCCACTCTCAACGCGTGGCACTGTAGTGCACTCCCCAGCACTCACGCACTTTCTCCTCCCGGGTGCCCCTCCGTGATGCGGGGTAACACGTTCCTGGGTATTCTGGGTCCCGACAGAGATATATGTTTGACGTGGATGTGGTAGGAGGTTGGGAATTTCCACATGATGCTTAACACAGGAACTCTGGGAGGTCCAGCTCTAAACAGACGCAGGGAACAGGGATTTTCAGAGCTTGTGGCCAGAGTGATGAAGGCAGGGAGCCAGACCTGGTGCGTGGGCAGCTACACAGTCCTGCGTAGTCCTGTGGTGCTGTCCTGGCTGCTTCTGACCACAGGGCCCCGAGAGCCAGGACTCCGAGCTGCTGTTGAGGCCGAACACACAGAGCAGGCACACAGAGGCAACGTGTGAATGCACTGGTCACTGCGCTGATGACCTCTGCCCAGTGCTGTCAACTCTCCGGGGCCCTCCCAGGCCCCACTGCAGGGACTGTCCCCACACCAGCAGCGGGGCCAGCAGGGATGCAGGGGAGGGCATTGATTGCCAGATGCAGTAGAGCAGAGAGGAAATTACTCTTTCCGAGGATTTACTCCAAAGCTGTGGGGCTGTAATTCTCTGCTTCCAAAAAGGCGTAACCTTGGCATCATTCCTGGCTGGCCACAGCACGTGTGGATCCCAGGGCTGGGGGAGGGGAGTACAGCAGGGGGCAGTGGAATTCAGGACAACGGGGGACAAGCACGCAGTGTGGGAGCGGCTGGTCATGCCATCGCCATCCCTGAGTCAACTGCCCCACATTTCCCAATAGAGGCCCAGGAGCAGAGAGCTCATTCTCTCAGGGGGAGGTGAAAGGCAAAGTCTCCCCCCATTTGGACCTCAAAGACATAAATGTCTTTGCCAGTGGCTGAAAAGCATACCTGGATGGTCTTCCTCCATGACCGCCCCTCCCAGGATCAAAGATACCCCACAGTCCCAGCCAGTCCCTACAAGTGCCTGGACGGAACATCATGACATGCAAATTATGGACTGAATATTTTCATGAGGTCAAATCCTGGGGGATAGGCCATTTTAAGCCTAATACACAGATGAAAAAAACTTCACTGAAAGTAATTTTCGTCAGGCACAGTGATGAGCACCTGGAATCCCAGCCACTCTCTGCTGAGGCATGAAGATGACCAGGTCCGGGCCAACCTGGACAACTTAGCAAGACCCTATTCCAAATTAAAACAATGAAAAGGGTCAGGGATGTTGCTCATTGACAGCATGGCATCTGTGAGGCCCTGGGTTGAGTCCCCAGTATTTAAAATAAAAAGCAATTTGTTCAAATCAGAACCAGGGCCGGAGTCAGAGCTAAACCGGAGTCCGACTCCAAGAAAACACTGTGGTGTACTTCTACTCCTCAAACTGCCTGGGTGTCTCCTGCACAGCAGCTACTGAGCTGGGCAGGAAGGGAAGACAGCTTCAGGGTAAAAAGGATGAGTCTAGCACTGGGATTGAGTCAGATTTTCATGCAAAAGCTTTCAACTTGCAAATATGCGGAGACAATTGGAGGAGAAGGAAGTCACAGCTTTCAGTTGAGAAGCAGTGGCTGAACTGTATGCATGAACACATTTTCAACACTGTTCTCAACACAGCGATACAGAGGCCTGAACTCTGCTGGTGGACAAAGCACAAAGCTTTGATTCCAGTTTCAAAGATGCATCAACGTTCCAGTGGGAAACACTGAACACTTAGCTATGTGACAAGTCAAAGGTGCTGTGCTCTCACTGCTGTTTACTTTTCTTTTGCATTTTTATACAAATAATGCCTGAATACAGTCTTACAAAACTGTTCAAAACATTTGCTTTTGAAAGGTACCTGTCCTACTCCTCTCACATTATGAATAATTTCAGCTCTCATATAATTGTATTTATTCCCAAATGGCAAGCCAATTGACCAAATGGCATTTATTAAATAGGTTCTTCTAGTTACTACTCTCATATCCATTTATCCTACACTAAATATTTATATCCGCAGAGTTGATTTCTGGATAACCTCGACTTTCATGGTCCTTTCTCACACTAATGGCATCTAACACAGTGGTCTAACTACTGTCCTTATGTAACAGGTTTTGTGTTTGTAGGAAGAAAATTCCTCCTCATTTTTATCTGCTGGTTACGTCCAAGGCCCACATTTTTATACTGTTCTTCTAACATGTTTAGTTTTCATAATTTTCTACCAATTTGATGAATTAAATGTAATTTATTTTATATTTATAAAATAGCTTGAGGTCATTAATTACATATTGGAATTTTTGGATCTCCCTGCCACCATCACCTTTAATCCATTCCTCTGAATTTCACTGAAATGCTCGACTGTTTAATTTTCCCCCCTGCAAAAGATATCCAGAGCTATATTCTTTATTTTCTTCTTTTACTGGTCCAGTTCTTTTTACTGAAAATTGCTTGCAGTTTTGGGGTTTACTGATGATCCCCTTTCCTGTTTTCCAGTCCAGCCCACTGTGCGTGGACACCTCTTCTCCGACATTTCAGAGTCTACGCTGTGGGAACTGAGGACACGTGCTCTGTCTGCCATCCCAGTCCTGGTCCTGCTGGCTACATCAGACTTGTGCCACATATGTGAACTGATCATTTCGACACCATAACTTGCACAGAGCTCAGACTGGCACGCGACGCCGTCAGCACCGCCCTCTCCACGCATGGAGGCCCAGCCATCCCCATATGTCTGCCACCCCTAAAACTGTCCCTGAATCTTTCTCGAGTCCTTATCTAAATTTAGCCACTTTCCTCACAGAATAATGTACACCCTTACTGATCAGCCACACTTCAAAGTCCACTTCAAAAAGAGCCCCCTCCCCTTCCCTCTCAGAAACAGCAGCCCCCCAACAGACCTGCGGGGACACTTTCTCCACCGCGTGAATGCTCATACAGACTTCATAGCTTTTAAACACATTTTCTACTTTTCTTATTTCTCATTATTAAAACAGGAATTAGACTTGATTTTGTTTTGAACATTTTCCCTTTAACTATGCCTTATTACTCTGTATGTATTCAACATTTTGTTGTGCTTATTATCATCACCCATTGAGTAGTTATTTCCTTTCCCTTTGGTATGTTCTCTTTTATGACAGCAAGGTGCTTGTGCTCCTAAGAAAATAGCTTATAAAATATTTATGTTATAAAATCAGCTAATTTAATTAGAAAAAGAGGAATGAAAATATTAGGCTAGCAAAAGTTATTTTTTTAACAGTCATTCAAGCAATAGAGGTGGGTTATAGCTGTAAAAGATGTGATCAAAAAAGGGAATGTATAATGTTTTAGAAATAATGTTTTACAGCCAAAGGCACATAGCCATTAATTTTCCATAAAATATTTTCTCCCACTCTGAACACACTTGTCCCACCGTTTTGCCATTTCAAAGTGCAGTTCACGAAGTCCTCCTCTGTGTCTTTAGTTGCACAATCACAACTGCCTCCATGTTCTGAATCGATTTGAAATGTTTCCCTGTCGTAGCTACTGTGACTCTGGGGCGAAGCTGGAAATCACAGAGAGCCAGGTGCAGTAAAGGTGGTGAATGAGGAGGCAGCACCGTGTCTGCGTTTCCTGAGCTGGAACCCACTGTATTTTCTGTCAGAGCTCACACTCAGGAAAGAGGATTCCTGAATTGCTTCAAAGTGGCAAGAACGATGGGCTTCATGCTTCTGAAACGAGGGGGAAGGTTTTGAGGGATGAATGGGACTGTGCCTTCTACTGGAATACATTTTTAAAATTTAAACTACGACCACATATTTCAATTACACTTTGTATATCTCTGTAGTTACTGTAAGTATGCAACATCAGGTCTGAATATTCCTGAGCAAATTCTGAAGAACAACAAAAAGGGACCCATAATCCAGGCTTTCTTACCATCTTTGAGAAAGCAGAAGACCTCACATGATGCAGCCCAGGGCTCTTAGGCTGTGTCTCTGATAACTTTTTCTTTTTCTTTTTTTGGTACCAGGGATTGAACTCGGGCCCTTGCACCTGCGAGGCAGGTGCTGGAAACATTGAGCTAAATCCCTGGTCCAATAACTTTCTTTTTCATGTATATAAGTTCTGAATTCCAATTTATTACACCCAAAAACATCTGTACCTTGCCAGTGTACTCCCTAATTATTATGTGTTACCTCTGGTCTCTATTATGTGATATACAGTGGAAACAAATGCATGCGTGGAAATAGAGGTTCGGGATGATGTGCATTTGGAAGAATCTAGAACTCTTTATGATCGCAGTCTTTGGGAAGACAGTCTAAGATTATCTCACATTTTCCTTTTCCTGGCACAAGATAATTTCTCACCATTATTTTAATAATTTGAAACTACACCATCAACTCCAAACTATAAATAGTAGCATCTCAGGCTTATTGAACTACTACTGTTTTCCAGGTACTGAGCTAGGCATATTACCTGATTCAATACTTACAACAGCCTAGCGACAAAACCCCATGTACTTTTTGCATGTTCATATGATGCTATGGCTCCGCACATGGGACTGAAAAGCTGCACTGGCCATGTACGCCCCGGGTGACTTCAGACACATCGTCTGAGCCAACAGAGCCTCCATTTCTTCATTTATGAAATGAGGTGATAATCACAGATGTCCCACGTGGTTGGGAAGAATCATTCATTAATTTAGGTTTGCTCTTTTTTTCTTTGCAGAATGTGACATGGTACGCATGTAGACACATACAAGATACTAGCTGTATTTATTACTCTTGTCCTTAAATTCTAAGTAGAGTTTCCCTTAACTAGCAAATAGCAAAACACCTTCTCCACTCCATATTTTTTCTTGGTAGACAATTTCATCAGTTATGTCACAAGTAGCTTCCTTCAAATTCCCGGTCTATTTCAATCTCAGAACAACCCTGCAGGCTTCGTGCTGCAAAGCAGAACTTCGAAACAGAGCAGGGGCTTCAGCTTTGTCTTCCTAGTTTAGCATTAGCTTAAATGTACGTCCTGTTGAAAGAGGCTGTTCATACTTTCTCTCACAACCACTACATCTTAAAGCCCTTGTCACCGCTGAGCACACTTCCTTTCAGGCCAGCCCCTCCTACTCTTCTCTTCTGTCACAGCCGTTCCGCAGTTGCAATAACACAAAGAATCTCCATGATTTCGGTGCAAGACTCATTTCTAGCAAATCAACACACATTCTCAATTTTTCATGCATGAGAGATGTGTAAAACTATAAAAATGTTTGGACATTTGAGAAGACTAAATCAACAGAGAGTAAGCGTTTTATCAAATCTACAAGTGAAATTAAACTTTAATTTGAATAAATAAACTGCGAAAGGAAAGAGGAGTTGCTAGCCACCTGAGCGACAAAGATGAAGTGTAACTGTGTCTATGCTAATGGACCCACACAGCACACAGAAATCTCAGCCCCAGCTCCTGTTCGAACATGCTGATGAGTTCCAGGTGTGCGGGCAGGGTTTGTGAATGTGGATGGAAAGGGTTACCACCATGGTCTCCACTGTCCAGAAATTGCATGTGTTCTTCCAAACCCTTGGGTAGCTACAAAGGAGGTGTCTAGGAGAAGAGACCAATGTGATCAGTGCTCAGAATGCCTCTGAGTGAATACACGGAGATAAAATCAACTTGGTTCCAAAATCTTCAGGGAAAAATCACTCACCAATTATGTTGTTGTTAGCCATGTTATGGTGATAAAGTAAACATGGGCTAATTCTAAAGGAGGCACAAGCTATGAGGAAAATGTTCTCCCAATACCCAGATGTCAGCTCTGAGGCAGTGCGTGTGCTGGTCAGCTGCACTGCGGTAACCACTTCCCCGCGCAGATGGGGATGGGAAGTCACAGCGTCCAGCTGACATCCACAGTTCTACTTGTCCACTGGAGCTCAATAACGCTAGAAAAAGGAGTTATTTTTAAAATTTATATCAGATAGTCAAGAAGTATCACTTTCAGTGCAACAGAGTAATCCTAACTTTGTTTGACATAACTGAAAAAGTATCCTTACTACCAAAATAAGCATGCACTAAAACCAATGGGCTCTTTAAAAACATTTTTTTTAAACTTAAGACTCCCTTAAGGGAAATAAAGCAGGTGCATGAACTTAGGTACAAGTGTGACATGGTTTCTCTTACATGAGAACCCTCCAGTATAGAGCAAAATTAAGGACAGAAATAAGAAGTGGGAAGATGGGTCCTTCTCACACGAGGAGGATTAAGAGATGAAGGCACAAGTGGGGGTTGAAAAAGAGATGTGTAAAGCACATGCACCAACTCCCCACACGGTATGTGATCCCTGGGTACTTGGAATGTGTACCAAAGAAAACAAAACTGGAAATGAAAAACAAAAACAAAAAATGCTTAAATCCAAGATAAGGTTCCACTCTGTTTTCTTTGCTCTGAACTAAAGTGTTCTGAGCGGTCCCAGTAGACATGTTTTAAAAAACAAAAAGAAAATATCAAGAAATAACTAAGTTATCCAGGCAATGAACTGAAGGTCCCCTTGATCCCACAGTCCTACAGTTAGGAGGCTGAAATTACTACAGAGTTTAAGGAAAACATGTATTCCATCATCTCCTTTACAACGACTGGTTCAAAAAGTCCACACGCAATTGATGACATCATAAGTTAATGTCAAGACTGTAAAAAAACGCCGGGACACAGAGCCTGGGGCCACAGACCTCCAGCCTTCCCAGACACAGGACAGATGTGAAGGCCACGTGGGAGCCCACAGGCCATGGACCATCACGTGACTGACATGTGGAGCCCAGTGTCCCCCAAAATGAAATGGAAAGAGCATTTCCAAGAGCCCCCAAACATCTGCACGAGGAAGCTGGATTTCCTGAGACCTGTTGTCTTAACACATCTTCCTGTTTAAAACTGGTAACTACTTTTGCAGTGCAGAAGCTTTTTAATAAGATGAGATCCCAGTTGTTGATTCTTTCTGCTAGTTCCCATGCTACTGAAGATTTGTTCATAAAGTCTTTTCCGATGCCAGTGTCTTCAAGAGTTCTGCCTAACTTATCTTCCAGCAAATTTAGTATTTCTGTTTTAATTTTTAGACCTTTAATCCACTTGGATTTTAATTTAGTGCATAGTGAAAGATAAGGGTCTAGTTTTAATCTTTGGCAGGTTGAGATCCAGTTTTTCCTACAGAACTGAGAGATGACCTACAATGTGGGAAAAAATTTTACCAGCTGCTTCTCAGACAAAGGACTATTATCTAGAATACATAAAGAACTCAAAACAATCAGCACCCCCAAATATAAAGACCCAAATCAAAAATGGGCATCTGAAATGAACAGACATTTCTCAAAGAAGTAAAAACAGCAAGTAAATATATGAAAAAATGTTCCACATCACTGGTCATTCAAGAGATGCAGATGAAAACAACACTGAGATTCCACCTCACCCCACCAAGAATGGCTGCTATCAAGAAATCAAACAACAACAAATGTTGGCGGGGTTATGGGGAGAAAGGAACCCTTCTCCATCGTTGGTGGGAGTGTAGATTGGTGCAACCACAGTAGAAATTGATATGGAGATACCTCAAAGAGCTGGGACTAGAGGTTCCATTTGACCCAGCCACCCCTCTGCTGGGTATCTTTCCAAGAGAACTAAAAGAATCATATCACAGAGAAGTATGTGCACCCATGTTTATAGCGGCACAGTTTGTAATAGCTAAATCTTGGAAACAGCCCATTTGCCCATCATTTGGAAACTGGATAAAGAAGGTGTGGTTTTTCTATAAAATGGAATACTACTCAGCCATAAAGAATAAGAAATTAGATTCACTCATAGGAAAATGGATACATATTGAGGATATACTCCTAAGTGAAATAAATAAGTCACACATGTGTAAATACCAAAGAGTTTCTCTGGTGTGAAAAGATAAAATAGTACATGAGATCCTAATGAGGTAATTGACCATGTGAAATAGAAAGAAAAGGGCTAAAAGTGTAGGGAAAGTGGGAAGGGTAGGGGAAAGGTAATAAGGGAAAAGAAAAAAATATGAGAAAATAAAAAATGGAAATAAAGTGTTTGTAAATGGGGAGGAGAGGAGGGGGTGAAGGGAGGGCACGGACAAGGGGAAAAATGAGAACCAAGACCTGTCATGTAAAGGTACAAGATCCTAATAATGAATTTAATTGTACCGTATACCTAAAATGTACCAATAAACTCAATAAAAGAAAAAAAAACCCGATAACTACATTAGCCAACAGTTTAGCAATTTTGACACCTAACTGTTCCAATCAGCCGGTGTTGAAGGGACTTTGTGAGCAGCGTCCTCTCCCCTCTAGCGCCCCCTTCTCCCAGCACAGGCTTCCTGAGTGACCGGGATGCTGTGTTGCCCCGTGTCCACCACGGTGACACAGCAGTAACCACCACACACGCAAGCTCACCATCGACAGGGTACCTTCCATGCATACCTAAGAGCCCCTGTGTGCAGGTCCTACAGGAGCTCAGCACCTACATTTGTGAACAAACGAACGAGCCGAGAACACACACAGAACCGCACAACTGAAAAGGCCAATGATAACCAAATACTGGCACAGGCAGAAAAAAATCTGCACCTGTGACAGGCGCTGTGCAGGTGAGCGTGTGGCGGGGTGTGCGCTCTGGGGCTGGGGCTTGACAGGGACACCAGGGAGCCTCCCTTGGGATGGAGCTGGGCGTCTGGCCACAGTGAGCTCCAGGCCCTGCATGAAGGGCATGCACAGGTCTGACACATGCAGCCGCGAGGAAGGTGTCACTGAACACCTGTGCCCGAGGGTGGACTTGAGTTTTAGGGCTTCTTCGCTTTCCTGTTTTAAAGACGGAAGCGCCCCCCCACCCCGGGACTGACTCATTCCCACCTCTTGCGTGTATCCCTCAAGTCCACATTTTTAACTTCCCCAAGGTGCTTTCACATCCACAGGCTGAGCTGGTGACAAAGAACGCCCCTCCTGAAGGGACACATCCATCCCACCTCTAGAAAATGCTTCAACTCGGTCAGTCTGCACGCCAGGGAAACGGAGGATGCACTCCATACAAAACACTTCGCTACTGCAGAGCGGGGAATGCCCTTTGGAGATACGGCCTCAGAAATCCTGGTTCAGACACTCGAGGGGTTCAGACACTCCAGACAGGGAAGAGTGCTGAGGCAGAGTCAGGAGGGCTTCTGCCAGTCATCCAGGCACCCAGAAGGGAAGCTGCAGGGCGGCTCAGGTTCTGGCCTCCTCAATGCCCACGTGAGGAGCCCAGCGACCGGAGTAACGGGAAGAGGAGATCACAGAGGAAGTTTTTGTCTCCCACAAACTCCTTAAAAACAGGCATTGCTCCAGATCAGATACCCATTATCAGTTTGGACAGAGCATGTCTGCACCACCATTATCTGCAATGACTCATGAGTGCGGGTATTTTATTACCTGAGGATTTAAGAAAATATAAAAGACAGAAGCTGGAATGGGCCTTGAGAAATATCTAGGATAGAGGATTATGTCCAATCTAAATTCCTATAATCAAGAATACACAGCAAGCTTGTAATCCCATTACTCTGGGAGGCTGAGACAGGAGGACTCCAGTTGCAGCCCAGCCTGGGCAACTTTGCAACTCAATGAGACTGTTTCAAAGAATAAAAATAAAATTAAAAGGCAGGAATGTAGCTCAGTGCAAAGGCCCTGAGTTCAACCCCCAGTACTACCAAAAAACAAGCAAACGGAATATGCCATAGCAGTAGCTAAAATCTTAAGGCATAATTCTGTGACAAGGAATTCTTCCCCAACCCGAATAGTTTATATTGGACTGGACATGCTGGCGAAAAAAAAAAAAGTAAATTGAAATAATGTGCCCACTACAATCCCCCGTAGTGGACAGGCCAACAGGGAAGACGTGCCTCTGGCAGAGTTCTCAGGGTCCAGGCCAACCCCAGCTCTGTGACTGTGACTGTGGTCCTCCCCTTGTCAGCTCTGCGAGTGTGGAGCCCACACCCAGCTCCTGGTGGTGAGGAGTCTGCTGGCTGTGTCTGCACCACAGTGATGTGAATGTCAGGGCAGTGCAGCGGGAACAGAGTCTCCTGCAGGAGGATGGGTGTGCCTTGGCACCAGTAGTGAGGAGCAGGAGCTGCAGGGTCCGGGTGTTCCCAGAGGCTCACAGGCCTCTGCCACTGGCTAGGCTGCCAGGACTGAGTGTCTGCTGCCGCCGACACCAGGCAACACCCAGACACGGACCTGATGCCCCACCTCTGCACCAGGTACCCACCGAGGATAGGACAGGCTCCCTGCAGTGGGACACAGTCCTTCCCCAGTCAGTCCATCCTTGGGGACCCTGCTGGGGCCACGTGACGGGCAGGGCCCCACAGCTCAGCCCTGCTGCCTGGGCCACAGTCCAGGTTTCTAGCCAGTGACTCCACAGCCATCCTGGGATCCTGGGTGATTGGAGAGCCCACAGCTCTCAGCCACATGCGCATCACTGCGGTGTTGCCCCAGATATTTCCAAACTGCTCAAGTGAGTCAGAAAACTCACCAGAAATCCCGGAGCCCCCAGACACCCTCCCGCGACGCAGGCAGGGCTTGTGAGCTATTACTCTCTGCTGCCAGGGTTTCCTTAGGGTGAATTTCCTCCCAGGAGAAGATGCCAAGTGAAGCAACGCCTCAGCCACTAAAACGCTACCTGCAGCCCTCAGCCCCAGTGCACCCCAAGTCCAGCCACCCAGGCCCCGAGAGCGACACCCCACAGCCAAGCTGCCACTGGGTGTCAGCTGTTCAAGGTTTTTAAAGCTCGTTTTCATGGAGGGGAGCAGGCACACCTGGCTCTTTATGAGCCCCTAGTTCTTAGCAAGGCGCGGACCACAGCTTCTGCGGAAGGGGAAGACCCCACATGGGTCAGATGTGACAGGATGGGACGGCCATGGAGGTGGAGTGAGTGTCCTGTGTGCATGTGCGCGTGCATGTGTGTGCCTGGTGTGCAGATGGCTGGCCGTAAAATACAATAGAGAAGGGCCAGGACCCTCACCAGTAGATCAGTGTGTACAGCTTAAACACACTTTAAATATATCCTCCTATTTTACCTTCTGCACAAGAATTTACTCAAAAATGTGAAATTAGCTTTATTTTAGCAGTACCAACTATATTTTAATATAATGAAAATCTGTGAAACAGTTCATACTCACTACTTCTCTTCCCTCAATGACTCCTAGCTTAAAAAAAATAAAATGTGCGAAGAGAGCAGGAAAAAAGGATAATATAAAGTTCAGCCATCAAAAATGGCTTCATTAAGATCCTTAATGAAGCACACGGGAGCCATTTATTGACTCCTCAACTATTAAGACGGAACATTATTACTGCTTTAATAGTATCTCCATTTTCATTTAGGAAATAACTAATCAAGGGATCAATGTACCAAAGACTTTATTTTCCTTCCTTTGGGTCACGGCAAGTACATTTTTTTAAATGCAAAAAACGTAAGCGCAATTCCCCAGGGACCCCATCTCCTGAACAATTTAAAGAAATAACAAGAGGGGTGAAGGGTCAACAGCTCAGATCTGAACAGTGGAAAAGGAGGCAGCGGGTGGCAGGGCCTCCGGGGGTGGCGGGCGCCCCTCCCAGGCTTGCAGACAACCAGCCGGGCTGCTGTCAAGCGGGAAACATTTCTATTTCTTCAACTCCCTCCGAATGCAGACAACTGTTTTCCCGGTAGTTCTCACAGCTCTGCTTCCTTTGAGGTAGATGTGTCACCACAGACCCAATCAGATAAGGCCGATTTACATATTTATAAAGCTCCTGTCAAATCTCCTATCAATTGTCGCTGCTATATATAGGCTTTGAAGGGATCTGCGGGCCTGCACTCCGCACCGCTCCCTTCAGGACCTGATCTATCACAGGATGTGATTTCAATGTAAATGGGCCAGGGCACAATCGCCCCACTCCACAAACTCTTTTCTGCCGGGGCAGCTTCAATGCAAACACACTCCAGCAGCCCGCTGCACAGGAGCAAGATTCCTTCCACACTGACAAAAAATTTTTCAAAAAAAAATCCCAAACCCCAAACACAACAATGCCGAGGGAAAAAAATCTGAACGTTTTCTGCAGAAAGATGGGCCGTCTCCAAATCCTTGTGCCCTATCAGACAAATTAAAGTAAATCAAGCATGAAATGAAGCCGAAGAGCCCCGAGATAAGGCTCCTTTAAGTCGTTTACAGATTAGGACAGAAGAGGTGCATCTGGGCTCTGGCTGCGGGAGGAGGCCGGCTCACAATAGCCCCTGTGTATAGGATTACCTTACCTTGTCACGACAAGGAGGCAGCGCCCAGACAGCCAGCGTCTCACGCCCGGCCCGCGCTTTATTAAAAGTATTAATTGCTACAATGAGAAATACCTTTTGATTCAACAAATCGCCCCCTCCCTCCAGAAGCCCATCCTGCAGACTGATTTATGAACTGGGCAGGAGTAGATAAACTGGGAGCTGGGGCGGGGGTCTGCTACCAGCCGAGGAGCCTCTTCGTTATCAGGCAGGATTGTGCGGCGAGAGACAGAAGCTGATAAGTTTCCAACAGGAATTAGTGACACGGCCAGGAAAGCGCGGTACTGGGTGGACCGGAGCTCCGGCGGCCGCCAACTGGGCCTCCTCCTTATCAGATGGGGCTTGCTGCGGTGGATGCGAGGTGTTCTCCGGGAGAGCTGGCCGCGCTCTCCGGACGCTGTGATTAATGAGTCCTCCTGAGCAGGAGTGGTGGGCTCGTTGTCTTGGAAGCATCTGGAATTCTGCAGTGTCTCCGCGAAGACCTCTCCGTTCCTTGGCATCCTTCGCAGCCTGGAAACTCCCTCTTTCCTTCCTTGACAAAGAACTTTTGCTTGTGCAGTAAATTGTATTTAGACCTTATTTCTATCTAAGGAAGTCCTTCATGTTCCACACCCCTCATCAGCCATCGGCCTAATCCACTCAGCGTTTGGTTGCCACAGCCCTCACGGATCCAAACTGACCCAGGTGAGGGTGGGGAGAAGCCCCAGGAACCAGGTGTGCCGCGGGTGGGGCCAAGGTGCCTACTGCCTCCAACCAATGGCCCGGACTTTGTTCATCACCTCTCTTGGCCAACAGTTACTTTCTTCCCCTGAATGGCGCATGGCCTTTGCACAGCCTTGGGAGGTTCCGTCACTTTTCATATGTGGATGTCACTTTGAGATCAGCAATATCACCACAAAATTAGGACAAATAAGTTTCAACTGGAAGTGGGACTGGCCTAAACCCACCAGGCTGAAAACCATTATGTGGATGTCACTTTGAGATCAGCAATATCACCACAAAATTAGGACAAATAAGTTTCAACTGTAAGTGGGACTGGCCTAAACCCACCAGGCTGAAAACCAAAAAAAAAAAAAAACAAACCCAAAAAACAAAAAAAATCCCTGGCATGGTGGTGCACACCTGCAATCCCAGCACTCAGGAGGCTGAGGCAGGAGGATCGCTGTGAGTTTGGGACCAGCCTGGGCTACATAGTGAGTTCCAGGTCAGTCTCAACTACATAGTGAGACACTGTCTCAAAAAAAAAAACAAGAAAAAACAACAACAACAACAACAAAAAAACCCAACCAAACCAAACCCACCGGGCTGATTCCAGATGAGGAACCTAACCCCTGCGCGCCCTCCTGCTGTGTGACTCCAGCATCACTAACTCCCTCTCTGTGTCAGATGGCAGGCAGAGGAAGCCGTTCGCACCAACCCAGACCACCTGCCACCTGGCCTGCGTGGACGTGGATGGCACTGCTGCGTTCAGGACCTTCGCGTTAAAACTAGAAAAGCACCTGATTAATGACAAACATTTGTCTGAATGCACTTCAGACTGGGCCTTGGCGAGGCGCATATGGACCCTCTATAATTCCCTCTTCCCAGGCCACTTCCAGAAATCTCTTTCAACTTGGTTAATGCACACATTTTACCTTTCTGTAACTTCTGTCTGAATATTTATGACAAAATAAGCAAGTGAATATTGCATACTTTCTTCTAGGTAATAAAATATAGTGTGGGACATTTTATTCAATGGTATTTCTGAATGTATTTCCCATTCTGGTGGCAGAAGCAACAGAAAAAATATTCAACACAGAGAACAAAATATTTCCAAAGGAAAGTATCTCTGAGAGAGGTTTGGATGCTGAAAAAGTAGAAATTTAAAACAGAAAACAATTTTTAAACAGCTAACTGAAATTTTTCTCCTAAAAACCTGAATACAATATGCTACCTCCTAATGAAGAAAAATTTAGAGTCAAATATTATAAAACACTTGAGAAATAACTCATCTCAGCAAACTTTGCATGTCTGAATGCGGATGAAAACCCAGGGAAATTCACATGTTCTGAACATTTATGAAAACATCTGTAATTGTTTTCCGTGGAGTAGGCCAAAGATAATCCTTTGCTCAGACAGAACTGATATATTTACAAATCTGTGACCAATGATGATATCTAACAAGTGCTCACTGCTTGCTGCTCCAAAATAATAAACTGTCTTAAATTATGCCAAAAAAGATAAGAGACATGCTTTATTTCCCCATTTATTAATACTGAGAGGAGGTGACATTTATTCACGATATTTACAGTGTTTCTTTACACTTGACTTTGGAGAAAGCACTTTTTTTGTTTCTTCATTGTGTATGATTTGGAAATAGATTTATTCCTGCTTTAAAAAATATCATTCCCTCAAAGAAAGGGCTACAGTATGTTCTCTCTCCATAAAATATTTCTGTCAAAGACAAACCAAAATAATTTTGGACATTTTATATCATTTTTACCACTATTAGAATTAGAAACTTCAAAATTTCTTTATATAGTAGATATAAAATAGATTTATGGTATATTTTATTGCCACTTGTATATAGACTGGCCATCTATCGCACATTGATTAGACTTACTCATCATTTGGTTAGCTATTACCAATTTTCTTGTAAGAGGAATAACAATATTTAGGGTATAACCGAATACTTGCTTCTCATGTTAATTATATGATTTTTTTTAAAGGCAAGGTAGCCTTAAGAATTCTACAAGCACTAAAGGCAAATATTATAATTTGATTTTACTGATTTCATTAGCTTGTCCTAAGAATACAGGACATGTTTTGATGTATATTTGCTTCTTCAAGAGCTATTTCCCTTTGTAAAATAAAGATCTAAAAGAAGCAGTATTTTGAGTTTTCATCAACACGGTAAATGACTGGAGAAACAAACTAAATGTGCTAATTCTGTTTCTTTACACCCAACTCCATTTGCTTCAAAGCTGTAGGCTTACTTCCTGTGCTAGGGATTTTTACGTGATGAAGAGGTGTTACTGGAACTAACAGAAGTAGTATAGAGGATCTTCTGTGTGTACACATTTATTATGGGACGTTTGCTTCTACTTAAATATGTTAGCAGTCAATCTTGAGAATGGTTGATAGCTTTCATCTTACATCTCAAATATTTGAAGCTCAAAGAACTTCAGCAATGGCTATGAATGAGCCAGGATTCACATCCAGCACCCTGGGATTTCAAACTCACACTTTTCTGTGGGCTTTGTTTTTGGGCTTCTGCATGCACATGGATTCGGATGACATTTCTTGCCTTTAGTGAAATATGTTGCTGTCAAAATAATAATTAGTAAGTAATATCATTCTAATTTCTTCTTTTAAAATTTTAATTGTCATCCAAGTAAACAATAAGAAAATACTACTCCCACAATGATTTATGTGAAATACAGTTGGATGCTATTAAGTTGTTCTCTCTTAATTTTTGTCTTCCCTGAAAACCCAAGTAAATAAATATTTAGATCAATATAAGGTTGCACTAGAAGGTCAGTTCTTATTAGGAATCATTACAATATCTGGTTAGAAACGATTGCAATGCACCAGTTTACGTGGGGAGTCCACACTCCAGTCCTAAAACAGTCACAGAATGCTTTCTCGCACAACCCTCATTCCAGCAGGACCCATCAGCATCTGCTGCACTCACAGTGTTTTAACTCAGGCCAGGAACTGAGAATATTTTCCTAGAGTCGAACTAAAAACCAGTCTGGCCCCGGCTCGGTTAATGACACCTAGGAAAGCTCGTGCAGTTCCAGTGCCATCATTGCTGCGACTTCTCTCTGAAGAGTTTCTTATATGGAGGAAGCGCAATTTTTCTACACATCACTGGGAAGTTCCAAATTATGCCAAAGAGATGGAACCAAAGTCTGCAGTGCTCGCTCCCAGTGATGGCAGTTTGTCTGTCTTAAGGCCGCTGCCCCATCTCCTCTGTTCCTGCTATCAACTCCCCGTCAACCATATTCACTGAGCAATCTTGTGTTCCCCAGACTAAATAAAGACAGGATGATAATATCCCCCGCTAGCTTCCTGCAGGCAATTAGGCTGCATGGAATGGCCAGTGCTCTTGGCAGAGATCTGAGGGAGTGGGGGAAGAAAAATGCTTAAGAACCACTCCCTTGGACTTAATCCTAGGGGAGTTATCTCCAAGAAAGCCCTGCTTGTTACTTCTTGAGAATCCAGTGAATACAAACAGTTTTAAAATGAGGGCAGCTCCAACAAACTCTCTGCAGGGGAATGCTACTCATGAAACCCGAAGGTTCAAAGGTGCCGCAAAACACGATGAACAAACACTCAGCACGGACGGGGTGATTAACGGGCCCCCAAGCCCATCTGGTGTGAGCCAGAAATCAAGTTTATCAATCACTTCTAGGTCGTTATTAACATCGGCTCTAATTAAAACAAAACCTCCTCCTACTGTGCAAACTTTTCTACTCAGAGAGCTAAACAGCATTCAACCGGGCACGGGCATTATAAAAGTGGATAAACAGTACCTTCTTTAAAGTGTGCTTGTCATTGTGCAGCGGCACTGTGAGGTTTTATTATTTCCATTCTGTAAATATGTCTGCCCAAGTTGGGCTTCATAGTGTGCTCCTGCTCCTCATTAATGTCCTCTGACCCTGCTCCCAGTGTGTAGAGCCAGGCCAGTCTTGTCTACGAACTTTTATCGGCCTCATTCCCATGGCCTTTATCTTGCTTCTCTCCATAGACTACTCTCCCAAAATGTCAAAATTGTTTGGAAATTTCTTCTTATCTACAAGTTGAGAATCTTTTTTTAGTGCTCACAATCATGTGATCTGTAACTAAATGTCCCCAGATCTATGGTGCAGGGCAGGGTAAACGGTGGTCTATTCAGGTATTTAGGGATCATCACGAATAGGCATTGCTTCCTGATTAATAGAAAAGTTCTCTTCTACCTCCTACTTACTACCTTGGAGTGAGGCTTCTACAGCCTTTCAGAGGATAATCTACCCCCAGGAGCCGATCCGAATACAATACCGAGCTGACAACACTTACACACCACACACCCTGGAACAACGCAGGGCTGAGTGTTAATTAGCAAAACCCATAGTTCTGTTTTGCCTTCTCTTAGACATGCCCGTGGAGTCCGATATTCTGTACCTATTTCCCAGAGAGCTGGGCTTCTTGGTGGGCCTCTCTTCCAGTC
Organism: Fukomys damarensis; assembly: GCF_012274545.1. Taxonomy (NCBI): domain Eukaryota; kingdom Metazoa; phylum Chordata; class Mammalia; order Rodentia; family Bathyergidae; genus Fukomys; species Fukomys damarensis. Next base: position 2,372,673 of record NW_022900917.1, read on the forward strand.
CAGTACCATCTTCATTAGGGGAAACACACCTGACCTCACCAGGGACACCCTGTGGAAGGAGTCGGATCCACAGTGGGGCACGCACTCGTCCCCTGCACTATGGCCCAGACCTTATCTGGCGCTGGTGGATGAGAATGTCACGTGGAGAGGGCTCAAAAGCGCTCCTGAAGTCAGCAGATTACATCTATTGCTCTGCCCTTATCTACATGGCCTGTCACTCTATCATAGGAGGAAATTAAATTGGCCTGGCACAATTTGCTCTTCACAAAACCATGTTGGTCGCTACCCACTAACTTTTGCTCTTCTAGATGATTGCAAATTGATTGTTTGATGATTTGGCCTGGTATCTACCTTAGTATCAGAGTTAAGCTGACTGCTCTATAATTACCACGATCATCTTCTTCTTCCTGCCTTTTTTAGGGATAGCCACTACTTTCCCCATAAATAATGACTGTTTTCCCTCCCCTTTATCTTCTCACACATACCAATTAGCAAGTCCTTGGCTACAGTCTTCAGCACATTAGCGTATATATACCTTCAATTTCTACATTTTGGTTGCATGTGGTTTTTATACATCATACTTTTTCTACAGCAAACTCATTCTTCCAATTGGACACAATTAACTCTATTATAAATTGAACCTTGCTGGTAATTTCAGTACTAATAAAAAAAAAAAAACTTGCCCTCAAAACAATTTTCTAAGTGAGTATATCATTCTTTGATACAAGACTCTTGTTTGCAAAAGCCATCTTAAAGTTGAACAACTACTTTTGTGATCTCTTATTTCTGATATCAATTTTTACCTAGATTTTTCATTGCATGCTGTTCTTTACATTCTTTAGGTAGCGAGAGGGCATAGGTGTTTCACATGCAGTAAACTTTGATGTGTAATCACATATGTGGTGATGAATCAGAAAGCAGGTAAGGAATATATATTAGTGTCCTTTTCAATGAAAACTTTGTGTTGTTACTTTTAACCACTTAATATATATTTGGAAATTTTAAAAAGATCTATGTGAAAGATCCTTTATAATAAAGCTCATTTTGAGATGATAAACTCTAGAGACGTATGCAGAGAGTTCAACTAAGACACTTTCTAATAGACCTAATAAACATGATCACTAGAAAAAATTTAAGAAATAGTAAATATAAAGTATAAAAATAGCAATAGGATGATTCTTTCTTGAAAGAAATAGATTACAAATAGATCACATTTAAAACAAAAGCAGTTAGAAGAGTTACAGCGATCGCATTTTGCACTAACAGTAAAACTGTGCTGCTGCTGCTGCTGTGAACCTCATGCCTCTAAAAACTCTGAGAAAATACGCTATGCCCTAGAAGTGTGGGTGATGCAGGAACTCACACCCTTGCGGGGGGGGGCTTACGGGGAGATGAGAGTTACACCTGACTGCAGTTAAATGGATACATTGTACTACAACTTACAGCGGAGTGGATCAATGGGTTAAAACACATCCAAAGATTGGGTCTTTTGCCCACTTTTTACACAGAATCACTTATTTTATACTTTAAAAAATTAATGAAACCTTCTTATAGAGCTTATATAAATCATGTTATCATATCACTTAAGCTCCACAACCAAAACATTGCCCTTACCAGAATACTTTTTGTAGCAAAAAGAAAGCCTCAACGTGTGTGCACTACAAATTAAAACTGTTACAGTGACAGTGAACATCACAGTTGACTCTGGTCATTGTCAATGAATCACCTTCTCTGAAATTTTAAAAAAATTATTCTAGAAGCAAACATTTACTTTATCATTTTTATCAAGTCTTTAATCTTTATTTTCTTCTAATTGTATCACCCTGTATAGTTTTGAAAAGCACTAGCTGCATATATCTTTACCTTAGTTTTTGCCTATATCAAGGTTTTCTAAATTTGAATTTAAATGCATATTTTAACTGAAGCCCACATAGGAAATATTTTAATTGATTGATTGAAACCCGTTTGCAGAATTTAGTATTTTATAAGATCAAACGGATTTAAAAACAATATTAAGTTTACATGTAGAAAAATATTTTATTATAATATTTTCCTTAACACTCAGAAATTAAACTAACTAGTAATTCATGCATCGTCACTACTCACTCACACTATCACTGCTTTAAACCTAAAGTTCCATCTCTTGCTTTTTATTGTGTTCAGAGAAAAAAAATCTCAACTTGGTTATTTACTTTCAATCACTGTCAAAATTCTTTATCAATGAGAAATGTTATTATTCTAAGAAAAAATTATAAGTCATATACAATGTGGACACAAGCCAGAAATGACACTTCATTCAGCTGTAAATATAAAAATGCCACACACTCACAGTATTTAGAATAATTTGCAAGTGTTTGGTTTAGGCTGACATTCAAGCAATCTATGTTTATTCCCAAATGTGAGCAGGATACTTCCCTATCTTATGTTTAATAAAAACATTCTATCAATAATTCCTAATGGCATATACTTCTTACGCTGATATTTGGCATGCTATTCAGTGGACTAAACAATTTGCTATTTATTAGGTTCATAAAGGGTGGGTGATACAGAGAGAATCACTAAGTCATCAAAATTAAAAGCAGTGTAGCAAACGTCTGAAATATTCAGACATAATACACAGGCTATGATTTGCGAAAGGTAGAATCTGGAATGTAAGGGTCATAAGCAAAGCAGTAAATGTATTCTTTCCTGCAGTAATGGAAACAACAGCCATTTCACCAACATGTGTATCCAAGACTAGCTGCTGCCTTGGAATTGCAAATGGTTACATTTTCTGTCCAATTTTAGAAACTTCCATGTAAGAACTGCTCATTCTGAAGGAGCCTGGACTGCAGTCCCCCAATCCTGAAATCCTACACCTCCGTTTCTAGTCCCCTGAGTCTCCCCAGAAAGCTCTTCCTTTCTGCTCAGGCAATAGCCATTTGTGAGAAGTCCGGGTCCCTTGTCAATCAGTGAATTTTGGCTGGAAATGGAGGCAGCTGATACAGGGTGGGAAGCACGGGAAAGGAGTGTTTAGGAATAATGCCCTGCTGGTAATGTTATCTCTGGGCCACGGAAGAGAGGAAAACAAAACGTCGTGAAGAGCAGAGACAGCGTAAGTGGCGAGACTGAGGACCGCCTTCCGGCCCTGAAAACTGTCTCTTCTCCCTTCCATCAGCTGCGTCCCACACGGGTGCCCTGCACTGGAGGCCCGAAGTCCCACCTGCCACGAGCTCCTCTTTACTCCCAAGCAGTCTCTGCCAAAGTCGAACTTCAGAACATGAGGATCCACCTTGTCGCCTTTGCCTTCTTTCTCCATGAGACCCAGCAGAGGTCCCTTACCCAGAAGTCCCCTTGTCTGAGCTGTGGTAGAAAAGAGAGCAGCTGACACCCAGGTAGCAGGCGAATCAGGGAGCACAAAGACGGGAGCTCTAACAAGAGGAGCAGGGAGGGGTGGATAGAGGACTGGGAGAGAGATTCGGTACAGAGCCACCGGCCCTGCCCTGGGAAGCGCCCTGGAGGCTCTGTGCTCAGAGGCAAGGCACCTCTTCTGTGCTTCCACCCCATGCGGCCAGGTGTGCAGAGGCTCGGGAATTCGACTGCATCCCCATTGGCAGACTCTGCCACCACCCTTGGCAGGCGTTCCTTCCCTTGTATTAGTCCATGATTGCAGCAACAGCGGTCACAGCCACCTGAGAGGGGCTGGCACACCACATGGCCGCCGAGTCACTCTTCCTTCCCCCTCGCTCCCCTCTCCCGGTCATCTTGGGCCTGGATGGCTCCCCCACTCCCCCACCAAGTCCAAGCCTCCTGCAGGCGCACGGGGCCTTTCCTGTCACCCCAGCCAGCACCGAGACCAAAGGTCCCTCACTGCCCACCTGTGCCCAACGCCCACCGCCTGCTCACTCTCACTCCTCCTTCCCGAGTTTCCTTCCCCTGACAGCAGATGTCGGGGCTATGAAGATGAAAGACAGAGGCTTACGGTTCAAGGTAAGAGGAGACGGGTATGTAAATAAACTGCAGAATGCTAACAGCTGAGCTGGAAACCGTACAAATATGCTGGACATTAGATGTGTCTAATTCTTCCCCAGGAAATTTTTTCTTCCTTCCCAAGAGGAAACAGAAGCACCCGGCACTATGTGTAGGTGGTTCACAAACACATCCAAGGAGAAAATCAGTGAAAGAACATCCACGTGCAAGCTCTACTGAAAATTCTGCAAACAGCCCACTCCTTAGCGCAGACGCTCCTGGTGACAGACTGCATGCGCAGAGTGTCTCAGGATATAAGGAGCACCATACATTATTTTTATCTATCAAATTTACTTCAGAATTAAAAGTGCCATTGTTATTCTCCATCGAATGTGTAACATCGAAATGGACACTCAGAATGTCCCGTTTCCGGGCCCGGCCCCGGCTCCAGGGTCTCTTCTCCGAGACCGCCCTCCTCAGGGCCGTGGCCTCCATCCCCTGCTCCCTCCTGCCCTCCAGGACTGTGAACCCGGATGTCTTGATGAATAATGGCCAGCATTTCAACTCTTTCAGTAACTCGTGTTTGAAATAGGACCAGATGATGCCAAATTCTTACAATCAAAGCCGTCTGATTAATTATCTGTTTTTTACCCCCAAATATCTCTTTGCTGCCTACGGGTATCACACATTAGCATTTGCTGTTACTTGGGATTAGCTTAGAATCTTGGGGCACCCTCAGTGCAACCCTTGGCCTCTCGGTATCCCCTCAGGCAAGGGACCGAGTCCGTAGTCACCAGAGCCAAGAGTGCGAATGTCATGTGCTGCCTGACATGACGCGCTGGGAAACGCCCAAAGTCATTTCTGTGGGATTTTGCCCTAAAAGCCTTCCAGATCAAATCAGCAGAAAACATGAGGCAAACCCAACCTAGAGACGTTCTACAAGGTAAGTAAGTGCTACTCGGCAAGGTGCCCCGAAGGACCGGGAGGGCTGCGGAAGGGTCAAGGAGGAGATGGGGAGAGAGGGAGCCTCGTGTGACGTGGATTGTGGAGAGCTTCACATTAGAAGAGGACACAGCCGGGGCGAGGTCTGAACAAGTCGGCAGCCATCAGTGCACAGCACTGTCACCGCTCATCTCCTGCTTTAGAAGCTTTCTTTGTTTTACTGGTACTGGTTCTCAGCACATGATGCTTGCACCCTTTGTGAGGCGTCGGTTTGTAAAACACATCTCAATTCATCCCTTCCCTCCCTTCCTTCCATCTCTTGATCCCCTCCCCGCCTGAGAAAGATCTGTCTCCCTAATTCCTATTCTCATTTTTTTTTTTTTTTTTTTTTTTT
>NW_022900917.1:2378085-2413236 GCF_012274545.1 Fukomys damarensis
TCTTTTTTTTTTTTTTTTTTTTTTTTTGGTACTGGGACTCAAACTCGGGTCCTTGAGTTTGTGAGGCAGGCGCCAGAACCACTGATCTAAATCTCCAGCCCTAATTCCTATTCTCTACCTTTTATTTTTGTCTTTATTTATACTGTGGGCTTCACATATAAGATAAACCACATGGTATTTAAGATTATATATCTGGTTTATTACATTTAACGTGATGGTTTCAAAAGGCATCTATTTACCTACAAATGACTCAAGTTTACCTTTCTTTATGACAGAGTTGTACTCTACAGTAAAACAAAAACAAAAAATGTTTCTAAGGTAATACAAGATGGTGCCAGTACAGAAAGCTGGGCCCTGTGTGCAAGGAACTTTCTGTACCATTTTTGCTACTTTTCAGCTAGCCTAACACTGTTGTAAAGCAAAAGAGTTACACAAATACAGTGAAGTGATCCCAAAAGGCAGTCCATGATGGGCTTCCCTGGACTTCACTGCGGTGGCAGGAGCCTCTCCAGGGTGGGAGCCACCGGAAGTTCAGAGCCCCCGAAGGCAGACAGTGATAATCCATTTCCCCTCTCCCTCAGCAGCAAACTGCCAAGTCAACTCGAAAGCTCACACCCGCTAGAACCACCAGCTTTCTGCCCTGCTGTGGCCTCTGGGATGAGTGGAAGCAGATATTTCCTTAAACAGGAAATGAGTGAAATAAATGCCTACAGATGGACAGTTATAAGCCAGAAATTAGCCATCAAACAAAACAGCAAAATCCCACAAACCAAATGGCAATCTGTATTTTCCAGGGCATCCATTCTTTCCTCTCCAACAGAACCAATGTTTGCCAGGACAGGGACTGTAATTTTTGCCGAAGTAGATTAGTCTGATGTAATGAGCTGCCTCTAGGAGACTGAAAGGTAGGAAGGGAGGAGGACACAGAGAGGGCGACTGAAACAGACACACGCTCTTCCGGGGCACAGTGGACATGCGACTAGAGGGCTCAAGGCCGAAGGTGGTCAGGACAAGCCTGAGCTGTTGACTTTTGCAGATCCAGGAACAAAGAACGGGCTGCGCATTAGAGGGTAAAAGAAGAGTACCTTCATGACATGCAACTCAAACGTGTCCACAAATAAAGTTTTGACTCTCATCAACTAGAATCTCTGTGGACATCTGTCTTTTTCCATGTCACATGAATACCCACATAGCACCCTTGATTTTGCCTCTCGACTCACAAAACATTATTTACCGCATGGGTCTGAACAGGAAATTGTTGCCGACTCCGGGCTGAAGGCATTGCTTCTCGGATTGTGAGGCACCACAGGAATCTGAGGGGCCGCTCAGTCCCCGATGCCGGGTTTCACTGCTGCTGCGTCCATTCTGGGGGTTTACGTGGTGCCTGAGGGTTCTCAGCAGTCCCAGGCAGGGCCGCTGTTCCAGTCTGTTGTAAGACACCACGTTCTGGGCATCACTGGCCCAGACCCCCTCGAGGGCAAGGGAGCAGCTCAGGGCAGAGGGTCCAGGGGGCCTGGACCAAGGACCAGCTCAGGGAATTCGAAGGCAAAAATGACACCAGCCCCATTGAAGGCAAACACAGCAGGGTAGAAGCAGACTCAAGAAAGAAGTCAACTTCTGCCACACTGGTGCAGAGGAAGGAGACTGAAAGGCCAGGAAGGCACCAGGTGTCTGGCCCGGGCAATGGCCACACGGTGATGGTTTCCTCCATGTGTGAGACGAGAGGTGATGTGGGGTCTGCGCTAAAGCTCTGCATCTGGAAGTCACCGTCCTGGGGAGAGCCGCAATGCATGAGAAAGATGTGCAGAAATCCTGTGCAGGCACAAGAGAGCCAGAGCTGGAAAGAGAGCCACAGGGAAAGCAGACCTTGGGGTCAAGTGGACAGGAAAGAGAAGACAGCAGCAGGGCTCAAGGGTGTTTAGGGGCACGGTAAGGAGCAGGAAGCCTTTGGATTCAGGAAAAATAATTCAAAAACTCGAGTTTGTAACTGTAGCACACGCACAAAGAGGAGAAAATATAGTGAAAAACTTGGGGACACTTTCTACAAGAGCTGTTATACAGGGAGAAAACACAAAGACTCGCCAGAGAAGCCAGAAGCCCCGGAAGTCCGCAGGGGGAGCTGAAGTCCCTGGTGTGGATCCGCCTGGTAAGGAAGGGACGTCGGGCTGGGTGCTGAGCAGTGCAGCCCCCACCTCCTGCGCTGTCACCACCTGGGCATGGCATCACGGGTGACCCACAGGTGCAGCCATCGCAGGGCTGTGTCTCTCCCAGGGCGAGCTGTGTGGTGTGAGATGAAATTGCCCATGTTATCTGGAGCTCTAAGGTGAGCCAGGGCAGGGACTTCACTGCCCTCTTCCCCGGGGTTGTCTGGAAGCCACTGTCACTGCCACCTCCCCAGAGACTCTGATGCCCTCCACGCCCATGGTCAGAATTTCTAGCAGGGATCAGCACCTCCCAGAATCACTTTTCTTTGTGTACAGAACAGCTGCTAAGTTAACTGTGTGGGTGCCAAAGAGATTAAAAGTTAAAGACCGCCTGTGGCCAAGACATTAACTCAAAGTCTTGGAATCAAGCTGTGTTCTCTCAAGACCTAACAATTTTCAGTGGAAGTCTTGAGATAATTGGATTTATAGCATTTACAAAGCAATATGTATTTCAACACATTTATCTTTTGTCCTATTACTTCTTTGTAACTGACTTTCAGAACACGGGCGTGGGGGGGTGACTGCTGATTCATGGCAATATGCAGTTCAAGAAAACTAAAAAATACATGAGAAATCCTGCATACACTGAGGAAGCAAGTTCACTGAGCGTGCCCAACAAAGGCACATGTACCCAACAAAGGCATGTGCCCAACAAAGGCATCAATACTAAACATGAATGCATTCACTTCCCAGTGTCTCACTCATGTTTTTAAACTATAAAACCCTCAAAGATTCTTACTTGCATCTGTTTATACTAATTTGAGAACAGAAGCTACTCATCTAATTATAATCACTGTTAATCACTACTGCTTCAATGAAGGTTCATCACATGCCAGGAGTTTCATGAGTACTTAATGCCTTGAGCTGACCCAAGCTACACAAATAATAAACTCTCAGAACGCTTCTTTACTCGGACGGTTCTCAAATATTCCTTACCTTTGCTGTACTTGCCAGACACTCTGTTGGCCGTTAAGCGAAGGGCCATTTTCCTTTGTGTTATTTTTCAAAAAGTAATGTAAATGCTATTATTCTTAAGAAGTGAAACATGTATAAGCACTTCGTACAAAATACGTATTTTTGCAGGTTTTTAGAAAATTCTGCAATCTGGAATTTGGGCACCAGTCATCTTTAGTGGAGTTTCAAGTATCATCAAAACTCTGTAAAACTGAAAAATACATATGCAGTTGGCATGCACATAATTAGCATGTGGAAATCCTATATTTTTTAAAAGCACAAACAAAAGGTGCATTTGTGGAAACCAGTGTTTGAAGATGGATTCTAATTACTGTCTAATGTGGAGCTTACACGTACACAGGAAAATAGCAAACACATTTGGTTTTCTTTGCTTCAACAGTGTTTGTTAAGTTGATGCCACACCCTCCATAACAATCATCATGGAAGCCTGCAGGATCGGGAAGATGGGAATAAATACAGTAATGACTCGTAAAGAAGGGGGGCAGTAAGAGCTGAAGGACATCTGCATCGGCTGGAATTCAGGGCGTGTGCTGTGTCACACTGTGGTCCCAACAAATGTCTTATTTTAGTTCTAGCTCAAGGACTTAAATTCTACGTGCTTAAATACAGTGCGCTGTGCTACATTCTTTTTACAAAACCACCGATTTTTGCAACTATAACCACTAGCTCACACTTAACTGCAGTATTTTCTACAAGGTAGATAGAAACAAATTCTGTACTTAGTTCTGTTCTTCTGCCACTTAGAGTTAAGGGAAAAAACTGGAATCTTCACAAATTATTTGGCTCTATACAGCCCAGCTGCACATGGGAAGTACACAGCATTGTATCTTCCTTCACCGCTAACTACACACAAATTCATCTTTCTCTTGTGAAATCTGAAGTTTGTTGTTATTATGGTTAGATGAGTTGCATTCAACCTCCCACGACAACAAAAAGATGACACCAACATTGAAATTCACCTCACAGTCCGGCATTTACTTAACGGCCAGCCTGTGCTCTGTGATAAACAGAATGATGATCCCGCAACATGTCTTTATCCATGGTTTGCTTTAATTAACGCCAGCTTGTTTGTTGAAAAGATGATTAATATGCCAATGAAAATTGCATAATTGAATACCACAACACTGGCACAATCAGAAAGACACATGCAGTTTTTTATTAACATTTATTATTATTGTTGCTGTACTCTTCTCACTATGAAATGACGCGGTTCTTTACCAAGAGGTGAGGGGAAGTGGGTCTGAAGTCAGGGTGTCCAGGAGCAGAGGGAAAGGCACGGCAGTGCACTCAGAATGGAGCAGCTCTGTGGTCAGAGCCACCTTCGGAATTTCACACGGCGGGCACCTGTCCTACACACCCGTGCCAGCCAAGCACGATGTGTCACCGAGCGGCAGCAGAGCAACAAACAACAAGCGCTTCTGAAAACACAAGACATGTGCGCAAGATCGACACAGTGATCTCAGGAGTTACATGTAAACATGACCTGTTAATAATATATGGCTTTACACTAATATTAGAATGTTGGATACATATCACGTATCTTAAAATAGGGTCTTTCCAAATCCTAATGTTGGTTAGTTAGATGTAATAAAATGCTTTTAGTAAGTCATCCTAAGAAATCTGACGTATCTGGAACACGTTTTACATTACATTTTCAGTGTTATTTTTATTTCTTTCACTCAAAGAACAATATCACTCTGTCAAGGCAAAAGCAAATTCGACTTGAGAAAGAACAGGCATCTGACAGATTTGCGGACTTGCCAGGAGGTCATTCCCTTTGAGATTCTACTTTTAGGAGTGACAGAAAAACCAGGTGAGATAATCAGTTGTTCATTGCCTTTGTAAAAATATCACGACACTTGGTTTAGGCTAAAAACCTAGCTGTAAAAATCTGACAGAGCAACTTGAGTTTTAAGAGTTTAAAGAGGGGGAAGACGCTCTGAAAGCGGGAATGATGAAGTTCCAGATGTGGTGGGCACCATGAACTCACTCCCTTCATTTCCCTGCATCGTCCTGTCTTGTTCCAGTGGTTTCCAGCTGGTCACACGGCCGGCTGAAGCCTGTCCACACTGTCCAGCCTGAGGGTGCCTCACAGAGACCTGGACCAGATGACACCAAGCAGAAGGGCTGTGGCCGCAGGGAGCCATCCCCAGACGGGAGAGCGAGGAGCACCATCAGCTGGCTGGAGCAGGGGTGCAGAGCGGGTCAGCAGCCAGCGAAGCTGTGCGCTGGGACTGCAGGAAGATGGTGGATAAAAACCGAAGGAACCCAGGCATCCCAGGTCACCAACCAGCCCTCAGTGCTAACCCCAAACCTCAGAGATGCAACGAAAAGATAAACTGCCTTCATACAGCAGCCAGAGCCACTTGGGATTGAGTTCTCCAGCAGCTGAAACAAGTATCACTGGAGAAGCTCAATATGAACGTAGGCTTCAGGGATCATGGTGACAGGGTGGGCTCACGGGGCCCGCAAATGACCCGCCCCGGCAGGTCTACCTCTTAGGAACGGGGCTGCCGCTTTTACACACAGAGGTTCCTGTTGCAGAAAGCATTTACTGACCTGTCCCAGCGGGCCACACAGCTCGCACTCACAGGTGGTGACGGATCAGAACGAAACAAACCAAACAAACCAAGGCGTGCAAAATGGCAGGGTGCAGGTCCGTTTTTAAAACTCCACGGAGCAGGTGACTTAATCCATAGGAGAAGACAAGGGAGCACACGCGGGCGAGTCACGAGTAGGTGATAAGCCATAGCTCTCGAGGAAGCTGGACAAACTCCCCAAAGTTCACACAATTAAAACTAAACAGTGGGAGTGGCCCTCATCCTGACTGCACTATGCTGAGGGTGCCTCTACCGACAGGTGCCGGACAGGCGACCTGGGATCTCCACCTCTGAGCACGTGCTGCTCGCCGACACAGGGCCCACACATCAGGCTCTTGAGAGCTACCCTGTGGCCATCCGCGCCTTGGGTCTGGAGCTCCCTGTGCTACCACGCACCCACTCGCTCAAACGGCAATGTTCCTCCTCTCACGGAAAAGCAGGATTGGCACTGACCACAAAAGATCCCGACTCAGGTTCTACAACTGTTCCTTTTCCCCCAAACACAGCCAATGGCTAGAAGAACAGTGACTGAGAACAGTGACAGGACCCGTCTCCCAGAGCAAAGAGCACCTCAGCTCCCCAAGGTCCTGAGGAGAAAGTGAAGTCGGGTTCCCCTGTGAAGGTTCTGCAGGGCAGGCCCAGAACCGGGGCTCTGTAACATGCATTCAGCAAAGGCTCTCACTGCGTCTTAGGGAGCAGCAAGGACACCGGAGCAGGCCTGTCGGCGCTCACTGAGCTGGGGGCCTTGCACAAGGCCCTGTGACTTCTCAGGAGCTCAGCACCTTCTCAGGTCCAGGTAGACCGAGTCAGGCGGAAGGGAGAATGACAAGCAGAGAGATCCATTTCCAGGAGAGTGGTAAAGAAGAGGCCTCCACGTCCTCACCATCACCAGCTAGAAATCTCCTGCAAGCCTCAGAGCTCAGGCCACAGATCGGTCTGAGTGAGCCACAGCTCACTGGCCACACCCACGCTCACACCCCTGCTCCCCAGGTCCCCTGCAGTCCACACACTGGGCCCTCTGACCACATCTGCCTCAGACCAGGGCTCTGCAGGGCTGCTCTCCCACTGAGCCTCTGCTCTCCAAGTCCTAACAAGGTCCTGCGCCTTTTCTCCTTTCACAGCCCCTGCTGCTCACCTTCTCAGCTGCTGTGGCCCCTGCCTCACCCCGAAACCCGTCACCACTGGCTGGGATCAGCAGTGCTGCTGCCTCCTAACTCACAGGGTCTGCTGGGGATTCTCCTCTGTCTCAAGACAGCTGCCACACAATCTTTCTACAACCGACATCTGATTTTCGTATTCTAATTCAAAAAAGAATTGAAAATAGGAGCCGTAAACTGTAGACTGACGCCACCACCTTCTACACCGGCTAAGGACTCTGCTTGGTTACAATGGAGCCATTCCAAGAGGCCAGGCCAGCCTGTGGGCTGCACTGACTCATCCTGAAGTTTCAAGGAAGCAAGTGCGTCTTAATGTGGGACCGAGGTGATGGAAACATGAGTATTCCTGCAGAGAGCATGTGAACAGCCTGCCTCCCTCTGGGCTTTCTGTCAGAAGTTATGCCATCCTACTTCCGGGAGTTCCAACCTCCTCTGATAAAATGCTGAACAATCACAGCCCTGGCTGGCAGTGTCCCCATCTCAAAGGGCTGATGCAAATGCACGAGGTGCTCTGGAGAGATATTTCCCAAACTAGGTTCCATCCACAGATGCAGCCTGTAAAAACAATCACACAGCCCCCAGTTGGAAGATGGAGCAGATACATTCACAGATGCATTAGGGTAACACTAAAACAGGGCTGGCCTTTAGGAGCAAGTCCAGGTACCAGTCAGAGGACATTTCACCTGTGTGCATTAAACACTCACGGCACAGCGGGCACAGGGAGGAACGGTGACCTCTGCGCACAGCTGAGACGATGGATTATAATTAGTTGGAAAGATGACAGAATAAGTATATTAAAAATGATTAGTGATGTAAAAGAAGTAATCAGAGTCCATAAGGACAAAACACTGCCCTTTAGAATAAAATTCAGAATTGAAAGAAATTAACTTCTAGAAATGAATGTTTCAAAGTAAAATTAAACCAGACTGAATTGCAGAAGGCAGAACTAGTAAAAAGATTACAGGTAAACAGAGAATAGGCAGAGAGCTGGACAGACAAGGAGCAGGTAGGTGGGAGCAGAGTGAAGAGCTCACGTCTCTGAGTTCCAGTAGAAAAGTGAAGGGGGAAATATGCAAAGATCTGAAGAGATAATGACAGATTTTCTAACATTGAGGAAAGACATGAATCACCGTATATGGAAATCAGAGAAAAAATAAAGCACAGAGGCAGAACGTGCACAAGCGCAGAACACTGAAGTCAAAGAGAACATTTTAAATTGAGCAAGGAGAGAGGACAGATAATTTAAAAGGAATTGTAATCAATCGTTGCATTTTTTTCAATCGCAAGACAAACCAGAAAAGAATGGGAATGATGTCTTCCGAGATCTGTGACAAATGAACTGACAACATCAATCTTAATACAGCTAGTTTGTTATTCGGCAGTAAGACCCAAATCAGTTATTTTCCAGCTACAGAGGGCTCTGAGTTTGCTAAGAGAACAATGAGGACAGAGCTACTGATTTGCTTCAGGAGGAAGAAATCAAAAGAGTGAGATGTAGGAAGCAGGAAACAGAGAAGAGGGACGCAGGTAACAAGCAGGAGAACACAGGGACACCGAGGTGCAACACAACGCTTACGAATTCCTAAAAACCAAGGGCACGAAATAACGTCGAATCCCTGCAGCATCCAGGGAGGAAGTGACTCCAAAATCTCCGCACTGCTAGGGAGAAGACAGCACACTGAGTTCTGATGATCTTTGCTGTAGTGCGGATCACCAGGAGGAACATCTAAAGGAAGCCACTAAAAAGTAGAAATAAAAACATCTGTATCTTCCATCTAAGTAGGAGAGGAAAAAAGAATTTTTATGAATTTGTAAAAAACAAAAGTTTACATAAAGAGGAGGGAAAAAATCAACGACCACATACAACATCATACAGAACTGATCAGTACCACAATGAATGCAATGGAGCAAAACACCAGCTAACAGACAGGGAGCCCTAGCTCACAAATAAAACTCTGCCTATGTATTATCATTTGTGAGGTGCTCCTAAAATAAGAAAACAAAAAGGTACAAGGACAGAGAAAATAAACAAGAGAAATACTGTATCAACCTAAACAGAGTTTTGATGCAAGTCATTAAGAATAGAGTAATGAACTAATTACTGAAGTAATAATTCACAAAGAAATAAGATTTGAATGGCATGCACTTAACAGCACAGCCTCATACAGAAAGCAAAACGTCAGTGAATCAGAAAAGACGGACGGCACATTCGTGCTTGGAAGGGGAAATACAGACACCCTGCCCTAACCAGGAAGACAGCACAGCGTCAGGCCACCTAAACAGCCATGCTGGAATGTTGGGGCCAATGGAGTCGGCACCAAATCCCAGGAATACAGACCGTCCTGGTGCATGCAGGTGTGGGCACCCGCTCCACTCCGCGTGAAGACAAATGCAGACCGTCTGTCTCCCTATACTCGTGGGAACGAGACACTGCTGCTCACGGGGCTTTTTAAGTTTGGACAACGGAAGTGCCAACACTGCTCTGGCCACCACCATCAAATGACCCTCCAGTGTGGCCTGGACAGGGTTGCACTCAAGTGAGGCACTGCTGTGGTTACCTGGCAACGAAGTCACCTGACAGCACTGCTGCCAGCCCCACAGCAGCCCTGCAGCAGCTGTACCCCAGACCCATGGCTCAGCACCCGCACCCGTGACAGTGCTGGATAGAAGGGCTTTCTGGGAGTAACTGTGGTTCAGTGAGCGTGTGGCCCCCAGGTAGGGTCCTGATGCAGTGGGGTGAGAGTGATCACAGGAAGGGTCTCCAGCCTTCACAGCTGCACATTCCGAGTCAGAGGTGGTGGGGGGAACTTCTGCAATCAGGATCGGAGCTGTCACCACAGCCCTCAACAGACCACACCGGTGCCAGGCCTCAGGCTTCCTGACTCCAGCGCTGTGAGAAAGCCAACACCTCTTTTTCAGACACTCAGTCTAAAGTGTTTCATTATGGTAGCTCAGGGGAGGTAATACAGTGGCAAAGAAAGAAGGGAGGAAAACAAGAAGGAAGGGAGGGAGGGAGGGAGGGAGAATTGATTAAAGGAAAAATACAACCTAAATATTTTTAAAAATATTATTTTTATGCTAAAATGACAGTTGTAATGTATTCTCCTAGCTCACAGGAAACCACACCTACTCTGACTTTTGCTACTATTTATTTGGTGAATGGACACTTTGTGAAATGTATTCCTCAGTGCTGTTATTCATTAACTGGGAAACCTGTATTCCTTGGAGTTATTGAGTATGAAAATACTTCTTGTTGCAATGAAATTTTTTCCATTTTCTGCAGAATATGCCATTTTCCCTTAAATTACATTCCGGTACAGCACTTTAACACTGTAAAAACTCAGCAAATACTTATCGACTGAAGAGGAAAGTCAAAAAGCCCACCTGATGGCAGAGGTTTGTGTTTAAAAAGAAGAGCAGCGCCGCACCACATGTGCCCTTTTCTGAGGGGACACACGGCTGGGTCTGTGTGCCCCAGTGGTGCTGGTTGCTCAGACAGAGTGTGACTCATGGGGACAGAACTGCGCAATACAACTGCGGTGTGAGGGGAAGACACCTGTGTAAGTGCAGGCACAGCAGATGAAAAGGAAGAAAAACGTAGCGAAGTGACGAGGCACCGTGCTCCTCGAGTAAACACTGATCTTTTCTTTCAAACACCAGTCAGGACAGAGAAGTAGACATTAAGACATGCGGCAGCTCCCTGCAAACCATAAAGCAGAATTTAAAATTCGCCTTAGAAAGATGAAGCTAAGAGCAGTACCTGTGAGGAAAGCCGACGAGGCCACAGCGCAGTCCAGGCATCACCTCCTCCCACACCACATTCCCGGGGACAGCCGCTCCCAGCTCGGTCACCACCACCGGGGTGCCAGTGACTCACGCATGCTCCCGTGCCTCAGCCCATGCAGGATGAATGAGCAATGGGACACAGAACAAGACGAAGCCATGCAGATGGCGGGCACGCGGCAGAGTGGGCTGAAGCTCACGCCACCAGCCTGACAGCGCGGCAGCTATGGGCCCGAGAGGAAGAGGGGCCCAACATGCCAGCAGTCCTAACCCTGAAACAGGCCAAAAACACAACTCCACGTAGTAGAGAGCGATGCTCTTCTCACAAACAAACAAGCTTTCAATGGCTTCTAGAACATTATTTTATTCCCAAAAACAATGGCACCAATGAAATACAAGAAAACAACGAGCAACGAGTTCTTCCAGCAAGTTCCTCCTTGTTTAGAACGGCTAATTCCCAATCACTGTACCTCAAGAACGCTGGCTTTAACTGTTTCCTGGCTGCACTGACTTTAACAGCAAGTTGTTATGTGACCACACTGCTTAAATGATTTGGAAGAAGACAGACATTCAGGGGCACTTACTTCTGTGTATTAGGCATGGGATTAGTAGCCAAAGGAGAACAACTCAAGGACCAAATACTTAAAAAAAAAGAAAAAAGAAAATAAAAAGCCTTATTGAATACACAAAAACAGTTTTGAAAGAAAATGAAATACTTCCAAGAAAGCAATGCAGCACAGTGGAAGGCCTGCCTGTGTCTGTTCGTTTTCTCACAGAACATGAGCTTCCACAGACCAATGTGAATTTTAAACTTCACAGATCCTAAAATTTCATCAAAGTAAAACTGACCAGAGAGTAAGACTCATCAGGCCTCCCTCTAAAGCTACCAGGTCAGCTAAGAATGTGGTGCACAATTTTAGAGAATAACGCTGAAAAAGGAAAGCTAGACTTTCAAAAATATTTCTGTACTTTTTTGGGTTATCACCGTGCGGTTATGGAGAACCACCATTTCTTAGTCACTTTCCTTGTTTCTGGGACAAAATACTTGACACCCACAATTTATAGAAGGACAGGGTTATTGTGACACATGGTCTGTAGAGGTTTCGGCCCACAGTTAGCTGACTCCAAGGCAGAGCGGCACGGCAGAGAAGAAGCTGTTCATGGTGTGGTGGACAAGAAGTAGAGGGAGAAGAGAGGAGCTGGGGAGGGAGACAAGCATTCCAGGTCAGGCCTTCGGTGACCCTTCTCTTCTGACCAGACCCCGCCTCCTAACAGTAAGTCATCCAGGGTGTCCACATAATGCAGCCGTCTTCTGCATGCATGAGGCATTGGGGACCACTGTAGATGTAAATCCTAACACCAGAAAAGAGGTGGGGCCAAAACAGAGTCGTCTTGTTAGTGGAGCTCAAGGAGCAGCTTCCTGGGGCTTACGCAGAGGGTGAGGCAGCCCCGCACTAACCAGGACTCTTCTAAGGCAGAGCCTCTGGCACCCCACGGGTGGTCACTACAACAGGATGGGGGACCAGCAGGAAGGTGGGTTCCCAGACCCTACTCGGTTCTTGCAGAGGTGGCCAGGGAGTTTACAGCTACCTGTGTCTCTAAGGCTCCAGCCAATTCTATGACTCACCCTTGGAGTTTATAAAACTCAGTACTGCATTTTCATTAAGGGTCCTGAAACTGCAGGGTAGTAAGGAGCTGCTCCAGCAGCCTCCCATACAACCTTGCAGGAGGCGAACACAGGGTGGGTGACCCTGGCTGGCCCTGGCTCTGCAGTGGAAGGACAGTCTAGCCATCTAGGGAGGATGGAAGACAGTCACTTCTTCTGGCATATTCCATTCTTTTTTTTTTTTCAGCTTTGAGTTTATTGGTACATTTTAGGGATATAGTACAGTTACATTCATTGTTGGGATCTTGTACCTCTACATGACAACTCTTGATTCTCATTTTTTCCCCTTACCTCTGCCCTCCATTCACCCCCTCCTCCCCTCCCCATCTACAAACACTTTATTTTCATCTTTCCATTCTCTCACATTTTTTCCTTTTCCCTTTTTACTCTTCCCCTACCCATCCCACCTTCCCAACACTTTTAGCTCCTTTCTTCCCATTTCTAAATGTCAGTAATCTTATTAGAATCTTATGCATTGTTGCAGATTATTTACACCAGGGAAACTATTCGGTATTTACACATGTGTGACTTATTTCACTTAGGAGTATATCTTCAATATGTATCCATTTTCCTATGAATGAATCTATTTTCTCATTCTTTATGGCTGAGTAATATTCCATTTTATAGAAAAACCACAACTTCTTTATCCAGTTTCCAACGGATGGGCAAATAGGCTGTTTCCAAGATTTAGCTATTACAAACTGTGCCGCTATAAACATGGGTGCACATACTTCTCTGTGATATGATTCTTTTAGTTCTCTTGGAAAGATACCCAGCAGAGGGATGGCTGGGTCAAATGGAACCTCCAGTCCAAGCTCTTTGAGGTATCTCCATATTGATTTCCATAGTGGTTGCACTAGTCTGCACTCCCACCAACAATGGAGAAGGGTTCCTTTCTCCCCACAACCCTGCCAACATTTGTTATTGTGTGATTTCTTGATAGCAGCCATTCTTTGTGGGGTGAGGTGGAATCTCAGTGTTGTTTTCATCTGCATCTCTCGAATGACCAGTGATGTGGAACATTTTTTCATATATTTTCTTGCTGCTTTTACTTCTTTGTCTGAGAAATGTCTGTTCATTTCGGATGCCCATTTTTGAATCGGGTCTTTATATTTGGGGGGACTGATTGTTTTGAGTTCTTTATATATCCTTGATAATAGTCCTTTGTCTGAGGTACAGCTGGTAAAAATTTTTTCCCACATTGTAGATTGTCTCTTAGTTCTGCTAATGGTTTCTTTTGAAGTACAGAAGCTTTTTAGTAAGATGAGATCCCAGTTGTTGATTCTTTCTGCTAGTTCCCATGTTACTGAGGATTTGTTCATAAAGTCTTTTCCTATACCAATGTCTTCCAGAGTTCTGCCTAACTTACCTTCCAGCAAGTTTAATGTTTCTGTTTTAATATTTAGATCTTTAATCCATTTGGATTTTAATTTAGTGCATGGCAAAAGATAAGGGTCTAATTTTAATCTGTGGCAGGTTGACATCCAGTTTTTCCAACACCATTTATTAAAGAGGCTATCTTTCCTCCACTGAGGATGGTCAGCTCCTTTGTCAAAGATGAGGTAGCTGAGTACATCTGCATTTGTTTTTGTGTCTTCCAGTCTGTTCCACTGATCCTCAGGCCTATTTCTTTGGCATATTCCATTCTTAGAAAGCCAGATGAGTGGAAACTTGGATTTTTTTAAAAACAATAGCTAAATAGTATTTTCACAGTACAATTTATATGGAGTTCAACAGATATTATGAATCCGTTTTCTAGCAGCTTTAGCCGACATTCGATGTTACAACTAAGGGAATGTTAGACTGGAGAAGCTAACGTGACTGCCCAAAGCCACACTGCCTGAGAGTTGGGCTGGGCTAGTGTTGCAGCTGAAGTGTGACAGCCCTGCCAGGTACACAGCCCATGCATGTACAGAGAGGAACACATCTAATGCAGAGTACAAATGGAGCAGAGTCCCGCTCACACTCCCTGGTGACCTGCACGTCTGGATCAGTGACCATGCTCCAATTTTGGAAAGACCCCACCTTTTCTTATCACCTGGGTAAATACACTGTGCCTTATGGAAAGAAATGACAAACAGATCCCTAATCCAGTCACCGAGAATTACAAAGACGGGAAGAGAAGTGGAAAGAGGACAAGAATTTAAAATTAGTGGGAGACCCAGTTTCCAGGCCTAGACTTGCCACTAACTAGTTACAAAATCTTGAGAAAGACATGTAAATTATTTAGATCAGAGTTTCCAGGTTGGGGGAATGGAAGATCCATTACCTAATATGAATGCATGAAAACACTGCCGTGCTATCTCTCCCAAGATCATCACTAATAGCTCTGTCTCAGGAGAAAGTATAAGAAAAATGCTACACATTCTTCCATAGAAGCATTTTGCTTCTCCTACTCCCAGAGGCTCAGTTTAATTTGGAGAATCCAATGTGGACAGCCTCTAATTCCTCGCCTATATGATTGTTTTCAGGGTGAAATCAGCTGGTGGAAGTTATTTCGCTGTAGTTCATATCAAAAACAGGTTCAACAGTTTCTCAAGTTCTTAGAAAATGTAGAGTCCTTCTCAAAGTCCAGAAAATGTACGAAGTTCCTCACTGCTGCGTCCCGTTATCGCTTCAGTGCCACAGAATATCCTGCCCTCCTGTGTAGAAACGGTATCCCTGAAGAATAATAAGAACAAGTTGGGGTGACAGGCAATCTTTGCTCATCTTTGTCACCATATGCAGCTCTGAACTGGTCCGTGGCTTCCTGAGGAATCATACTTTAAATGTGTTGCCTGTGAGCACATACAGGTCATCCCCACCCGCAAAGCCCCTCTGCCCATGCTACTTCCACATCACTATTTGAGCATGCTGATGTTAGAAAGGGAGATTTTCTATACAAAATTACAATGCAATAGGTTCAGTTCTTCACCCATCCCATAAATATCAATTGTCTGTTCTGAGCCATCCGCTGCGCTAATCACTACTAATAATGCACAAAGCTCAACAGACAGAACTGCATCCCCCAGAGCTCAGTTAGGGGAAGACTGAGAAGTTCTCACAGCCCTAACATCCAGGACAGACAGCGTCCAGTGAGACTGCCCCTAGCGGAACACCGGGATGAGAGAGGTGATCCAATCACTCTGGGAGAAACATTTTAAGATCAAATAGAAGTCACATTTGTCTTGCAAAATAGTAGCACAGGGCATTATCAAGAATACATATGCATGACCAATGCTTTTGACTCTTAGATGCACATCTAAATCTTCCATAGCGAAACAGCAAGATTACCAATGCCGTTCCATGAAATTCTGACCACAGCTCTGCTCGGCTGTTGTGCAAACCTGCAGACAGATTTATGACTCTCATCTGCTTCTGAGTACCACTCATTCCATTTGTCCTTTCAAGCCTCATTTTTGGAAACTCCTGACTCTGAAATGAATTCCACAATTACATGTGAAAGTTGACTGTTGTTTTGTATGACAAGAAAGGGTCCTGTAAATCTGGATGTGAACTGACAGGAATTCTTCTGTGAAAAGTTAACAGTAGCTGAAGAATTTTGTTTTCACCACTTTCTTGCATGAGAAACCATGCTCTAATGACACCAGAGATGGTGTTAAAAATGCTCTTCGGTTTCTCCTTGAAATCTGTAAACATGCATACACAAATCCTCTTCAACCCGGGCCAGTCACTTCTCAGCTTAAATCTTTTAACACTTGCAAATTTTCTTTGGCCGTGTCATTGTAACTGGACACTTAAGATTTCTCAGCAAATCAGGAGCACTGGGCTCTGGTAACAATCTAAGGTTTCTGTGAAACTTGTACTCTCAAGCCCTTTAGAATTGATGGTATTTATTTATGTGCACAGAGTACAAGAGGAAGCACCAAAGTGTTTCCTAATTTCTAGGTCAAACATAACTTCCAACTAGACATCAGTGGAGGCTGTAACAATGAGAAGCAGAAAGGTATTTTACAAGGGGTTAGGGATTCTCCTTGGGGAGGTTGTCTCCAGGTTATAAAATTAGAACGAGGGAAGAATTAAAATGATTATGCTCTAAAAATGACTTAGTAGATGTGGCAGGGTTGTTTTTAACCTAAATATTTTTTAAGTACCAAATTTGTCACTCCTCTGAGTTATATGTTACTAACTGTAAAATCTCTTTATTGCTGCCATAAAAGAAATGAAGTACTTTTAGCCAGTGTTTTTCAATAAATCAGGAACTTTGTGTTAAATCCACATTTTATTTGCTTATATGGTGTTATTTTGACTGAACTGGCGAGACCAATGAATCCCAGGGCTTCTGAGAAGCTCCACTACAGTGCAGAGATGCTGTCCCTGAGGACCACAGGCCTGGGAAGCTGAGGCCCAAAAAAGATTTTTAAAAAGTAAAAGCAAAAGAAGCAAAGGGTGTTTTTGTTGTTGGTGGTGTTGGTGTTTTTCGTTGTTGTTTTGTTTTTGGCCTGGATTGAGGTGTGGTGTTCATTCAAGACAGATATGTGAAAGACCGCACTCTTCCTATGATTGCTTCTACACTCAGCCAATCATAAGATAGTTTTAATTGCCTTGGTTTTAAATATTCACCTATTAGGCTTGCAAATTGTTTTGTAATTGCATATTAACTAAGGGATGACAGTTAATGGTGGATATACAATTAGATGGTAACAAGATAAATGATGTGCATTTCCCATAGACTCATTATTCTGTTTTAACATTTAAGGGTTATGTTTTTTATGGTAGCTGTTTCTTGTTTTTTTTTGTTGTTTTTTTTTTTTTTACCTATCAATGACCTCAGGAAAAGATAGGAAACAAAAGGAGGAAAATTGCAAATCTTTCCAAATCTTGCTTCTCATTAGGATCTTAGTTTTAAAATGTTAATAATGCTTTGAACAGCTGTGCTTGTGACTTTACCCATAGCAGATTTATGCTCTTCCTGACCCCAGTCAACCAGTAACTGAGAACTTAACTGTAGCCGAGTGCTGCACTGAAGACTTAAAGACTGTCAACACAATAACTTTTCATCAAATTTAAAGCAAAATGACTCTAAATACATGAGCATGGTCCATTTCCCCTGCCACAGAAGCTTAAGATGGGACGACAAAAATACAGACAAACACATAAGAAGATCGAAACCAAAAACTAGAAATAAAAATCTTAGATTTCATATAGGTGCACACCGGTAGTCAGGAACTTAGTCGCTTCCTTAATGGACTATCAAGTATATCATCATAATCCAATATAAATCAATTACGAATGAACCCCACAGCAGTAAAACTGCCATATGGCAGGGTAGCCTGTTTAAGGCAACAGAGCCCTGTTTAAGTGCTTTGGAACCTTTCCAAGCTATGCTGGAAAACTAAAGAATAAGTCAATTATATTGTCTCCTGCTACTGAAAGCTTGTGTGTTTAAAGACGTGTTTGTGTGTGTGTGTGTGTGTATTACATATTGCTTGTGTGTGTGTGCATATGAACAGAGAGATAGGTACACTCATACAAAGTCAGTTTTCTAAGTCTGGGTGTCTGTATTTCTCAAGGCGTGGGAAGCCAGATGCGTTCCTTCCGTTCTGTTGCTCTATGGGGTTACATAAAGAAAGCTCTCAGGGACCTTTACACCTTCATGCTCTCTCCAAGCCTTCTGGGGCAGAGCTGCTTGGTTGCCTTCCTTCCTTCAGACCCATCGGAACGGAGTGGACCTCAAGTCGCTACTGACGGCACTGAGGCCTCCTGGTGGGCACCACAGGCAGCATGAAGGGGCAGCAGACAGGGAGGGAGCAAGGCCAAAGCCCGAAGACCAGCAGGCCCGGAAACATCAGTTTACAACAATGGGAGGTCACATATCATGAAATGACACTTGACTAATTAGCAAATAAACTGTAAGAGCCCCTGTTCCCACAGGAGCCCCTAGGAGAGAAAAGGACCTTACAAAACCTGACTCAATCCTGAAAGACAGACGAGTCAGGCTAGAAGAGGGGAAGTAGATACGAAACAGGAGCAGTGTGCAGGAGGCACTGCTCTGTCGTTTTTCATATTTAGATGGCTTCCAGCTTAGTGACTAAGTGGGCTCCAGCCACGAAGGACCTGCTGGCACGCCTTCCCCGGTGTCCACAGGGACAGCGCTCTCTGCGTAACCCACCAAGGACACCTACTCGGCTGATGGCGCAGGGACAGCTTGCTTCCTTCAAACTCCCCTGGGGTTTCCAGATTCTAACTCGGTGACATCGAGCAAATGAGAGGACACCCTGCTCATGCTGAGACCCCATCCTGCATCTCACCCTGCCGCTTTGAAGGCGTATTGGGGTGCGGACTAAAAGGTACCTTTTGCTGTTGTAAGCGTTGCTGAGGCAAGTGGGAGGCTGTTCACGTTCACTAGTCTCCCATTTATTCTTCAAGGTGTGTATATAGGTTCTCAAAGATCACTGTGCAGAAAATTTCAAGGATTTTATGACTTCGCTTATCCAGGAAGGTGCTCAAGTAATCCGGTGATCACATTTTGTGAAACACTGGCCTAGAAAATTGGGGTCTTGGGTAATAATCCAAATAATTCTGTGAGAAGGTCAAACCTTGGCAGTTTAATCTAAATTATTTTTATGATAAAGAGGCTATGCAGGTACATCGAATTTAATAAATGGTTTTGATAAAGTTATAATTAAGCAGAGTCTCTGCTCTACTCAGAGCTGAAATTCCCAGCACAAATGGAGAGGAGCTGATGCTAGTGCAGAATTTAAAATGAAGTGCTCACCAAGCGAGTTTCCACTTGGGGACCACAGTCTGAAAGCAGCCCACTCATGCCTGGCCAGCCACGGCCTACACACTGACCACAGGCCTGCAAGCTGTGGATCCTGCCAGGGTCAACTGAGTAGGTGTTTAATGTGGAAAAGTGCTACCATGTTGGGCTGCAGAAGACTTCACTGCCATGGGCACTCCTCAGAGAGTGTTAGCCAGGATAAATCCAGGTGAGGCACAGCAGACCTCAAGTTACAATCAGCCTGACATAGGAACAACTTGGGTTACTACCAGAATTCTAGTTTTAACTTACAACCGAAGTCTTGAGTTACAACCCAAATGCCAGCCACTCGTGCTTCCACAAGGTCTCAGATACAGATCGCACTCTTACAGAGCTCTGGAAGGGACACAACCGCACCCTCTCCTGTGTGGGGTTCACTGAGAAGCTCCGGGCCAGTGTCTCTCTAAGAATGCTGAGGTCTGCCTGTTATAGGAGAGAGACTGAAGGCTCCGCAGAGGAGCCTGAGACTTCACTGACCAACCTGAGTTACAACCAGCCCTTGGGAACGGATTGAGTTCATAAGTCAGGGGTCCACTGCATGTTTCTGGTTCTCCCAACCTAGGCAATGAGCAACTTAAGCTATGGTGGCCCACACCACTCCTCTCTGAGTGCCAATCCAACAAGTACACAATAAAAATGTCCTAATTACACGGACTTATCACCTGCTCAAGTATGACCAGAGGGTGGCACTGAACATATTCATAGTTGCCTGTGAAACTCAGGGATAGAAAATACCAAATAAGAGACTGTGTGCAATGCCTTGTAAAGTTACAAACAAATAAACGTGACAAAGGAAGAAAAGTTCAAGAGTTAGTCAGAGCCTTTCTAATATCATCTGTAAACCATTTCAAGCCAATAATAAGCAGTAAAACCCACAAGAGCTGTCCCTTATGAAGTGCGAATAGTGAATTTTTAAAAAAACTATGAGCCATTATTAATATATGACTGAACTTTCTATAATTTAAAATTTAGTAATTCTGAGGAAGAAATCACATACAATACAAAACACTAAATATTATAAAATTAACAGGAAATATAGTGCAAAGTAATCAGTATTAATCCATAAAATATACCTTAAAATTTTCCCATCTAAATTTGCTGTTAATTTTGTAAAGAAGGAAACAAGCTACCTTTTCCATTGTGCTCAATACTCCTAGACACAATTCTCCATGCACGATCGCATGGAACACTCCAGTAGCCCCAGGAGGTCAATATATATTTGGCACATTTTGCTGACCAAAATGCCACAGCACAGCAAAGTTAGTTTCCTTATCCAGGGTTGCCCAGCAAGAGACTGGAGCCAAGATGTGAAGGAGGCTGAGCCTGGGTCTTGAACTCAGGGCTCCTCCACCTCTCTCAAGAAAGGCAATGAAAATAAGAGGATGAAGACTGAAAAAAAAAAAAAAAAAGAGCGAGGGAAAGACAGAAGAAGTCCCCTTAACACTTCTGTGCTGCACTGTAAGTTTCTTTAGGATTCTCACTCCTTGCAATGTGGATTTCACACTCACAGCTTGCAGAACAGCATCTCCCTTGTGACATTTAGGGGCTCACTGAATACTATGTGGAGGTATCTGTAACAGTCACGCCTGTGCTGGCGATCTGTTCCAGAGCCTTTGTTTCGGACCTGCCCTCAGCTAAGCACTGTGTGTAAATGAACTCACCTAACCATCAGATGAGCTGTGTGACTTTTCCACACTGCACAGAGGATTGAAACACAGCTCCTTGGGCCAACATGGCCAGTCAGTGTCCCAGCAGACTGCATGAGTTACGACGGTAAACTCACGTTTAAAACTGGCTGGAGCACAGGAAGTCCAAAGCAAACTGTAGCTATTCTCGTTTATCATTGATTTAATCACTACTATCCTCAGTTGGCAGATGAGGAAACTCAGGCACAGGAGGTTAAGGGTCTTGCTCAGGCTTTAGAAGGAGGAGACGACCAAACCAGTCTTTTATGGCACAGCAATACTCTACCTTGTGTAAATTCCACAGTTTCTTATCATTCATCTAGGAATGGACACGGGGGCCACTTCCGAGACTTAGCAACTGTGCTGTGCTGCTATACCGATGGGTGTGCACGGATCACCGTAATGTGATGACTCACTCAGGAAGAAGCCTAGAAGGGACAGCTGGGTCCCGAGGAATTTCTAATCTCCACCAGTCTGGCCTCCACCCCGCGTGCACAGTAAACGTGCTCCACGTGTGCAAGCAACAGGAAACAGGTGAGTCACTGAGAGACGGGCAGGTAAGGAAGCAGCTGAGCAGGTGGAAATTAAAGATGCAAATCGAGCGTGGGATAAACGGAGCAGGAGGGTTGGCGACAGGAAGGCTGAGAGACGGCACGGAGGTGAAACCCCAAAGGACATCGCGGCCTGAAGGCCTGCCCCACTCGGGAGGCCCGTCAAGCACAGCGGCAGTCCAAGACATGAGGAGACATGCTGGGGAAACTGAGGCAGGCTCACCTGGATGCCGTCCGAGAAGCGAGCAAAGGCCGTGATGGGAGCAGCCTCTGCACCTTGCTGTGGCCGGGCCCAGAGCCAGCACGCTTGGGGACCGGACCGGCCAGCTGCCACGGCCCTCGAGCCTCACCTCGCCTCCTGCGAGATGGCGGAGTCCGCGTTCGAAACGGCCCCAAGAAGAAATGCTCACGGGAAAGATGACCCGTGTCCCATGCCCCAGAGAAGGACACCATGCGTGTCTGGGGGACAGACAGACGCTCCCTCGGCTCTCAGAGCGCGCTCTCTGGGACTGCGCCTGTAGGGTGAGGCCCGGGGATGAGGCCTCCCAGGGCGTGCGTGGGCACGGGGCCACGCCCATCCTCGCGGAGACTAAGGGGGGAGGGGGGCTCAGAGGAGCCAGGAGGGCGGGGCTCAGAGAGAGGAGGGCGGGGCTCAGAGGAGAGAGGGGGCGGGGCTGGGAGACCCCCGCTGACGCGGAAGTGACGGGGAGCTGCGAGGCCCACAGAAAGCAGGCTGTGCCAGGGCAGGGGCGTCTGCAGGCTGCAGGGGTGACGGCAAGTGCTCAGCGCCACGGGGCCACCGGAAAAGGCACTGAGGCAGGGAGTCCAGTGGTGGCAGAGGCAGAAGTGGTACTGGGAAGGGAGACTTCTTTCCCGAAGGTCCCAGGGCAGCAGTAACGTGGGAAGCGTTCAGGGCGCTGAGGGTGGTCACACTGGCACCAAACCATCTCTTCCCGCCTACAAGCCCAAATCACTCTATTTTCTCCAGAGACTCAGCCTATTACCCTTACAGTCATTAAAAGAGCATTGCTTTCAAACTGATTTTAAAGCCCGGTGTGCTGGTGCACGCCTGTCATTCCAGCACTCTGGGAGGCTGAGGCAGGAAGATCATAGGTTCCAGCATAGTCTGGGAAATGTAGTGACTTAGCCAAGTCCCTGCCTCAAAATCAGAATTAATTAATTAACTAAAAAAAGCAGTGAGGTAGTTCAGTACAAAGGCCTTCAGCTCACACCCAATCCAAAAACAAAACAAAACAAAACAAAAACAGGAAATATCATAGTGATTAATGATTTCAAGGCTGTCTAGCAGAATTCCTCTTTACATACAGAAATTCAGCAAATATTTGCTAACTCATTAACATTTTCACCCAAAAAACAAACAAACAAAAGCTGGGCGTGGTGACACAGGCCTATAATCCCAACACTCAGGGGGCTGAGGCAGGAGGATCACTGTGAGTTCGAGACCAGCCTGGGCTACCTAGAGAGTTCCAGGTCTGTCTCAACTACATAATGAGACCCTGTCTCAAAAAACCAAAATCAAAACAAAACAAACATTTTCAAAAAACCAATCTTTGGGATAAAAACAGCACAGCAATGACTCTTTGTAACCAAGCACCTCCCTGTGCCCTGCTCCTGTAAGTGGCACTTGCTCTACTCAAAGTTGGGCCCGGCCCCAAGGCATGAATCAAGCTGGCCCGAGGTGCTGTGACTCTGAGAGTCTGCTCTCCACTCTGTGTGGTGGGCAGTGCAAGAGGGGGACACGGTGGGGGTGGGGCGTGGCCACTCTAATGGTCAGGGAGGCTGGACAGCTCCCAGGAGGCCGCTGTCCACCCCTCCCTGCAGTGTGGCCAGGAAGAAAGACATCTCAAGTCTCATTCTCACCCCAAACACCAACTTAGACACTGAAATTCAGAGCCATCATGCAAAACTTCCAAGGTCAGCCCATCTCGGAAGTTACTGAACCGCAAGACAGAAGCGGAACCCAGCTTTACGTAAAATACTATAGTTATTTTCTCTATTACTCTTTTCATATTTCTTTCTCAGTGCTTATCCGCTGCTTGTCTGCTTAACAACGTCCTCAACATAAGAAAATGGAGCGGTTTTTAAAATCATGTCCTTCAGCATCACCCACATGTGAGGTACAATGATATTACTTTCAACAAACATACACACAATTTAATCTGCAATCTGAAGTCCCAGCATCTCACTGTAAGCAGTGTGGGCAGCTGACAGGCCTTTCTGGATCTTATAAACCTCTGTGATATAGAAGGATCTACAGAAACAACAAGGAAAGAAAGTGTTCAGTGTACACATAATCAAAAAGGTGGAACGGGAAGAAATGGAAATAAAATAACCAAATTATTCCTTTGTTAAATATGTAAGTTTAGCTTTAGAATATTGGACATCTTAAACATAATATAGGAAAATCTATAAAACTCATACTTAGCTGGCAGCTTGTAGAAATTGTCTTAATTTATATTGTTTTAAACTGCATAGGCAATATTCAATATATATTCATTAAAATAGTTTAGCCCCATAATTTCTTATCATCTTTGACACTACTAATGAATATGGTTTAAAACTAATGTTTTAAAGATGAAAAATGACATTTTCCATAGATTAGAAAAGATACCACAGCTACCACATTCATAGCCCTTTAAAAACAAATTAGTTGGCAAATGAACTGCATTCCTATTAAAATATTAAACATAAACATAACATCCCAAAATCTCCACCTGAGGAAACCATTGCCCTAACCTACCCATCACACAAACCTAGTGAGACACTGTCTTCAACACTGGTGATTTCCTACAAGAGAGGTGACCAGCAGAAAGTCTTCATTTTAAAAATACTCCTACTTGGGCCAGGGATTTAGCTCAGTGGTTCCAGCACCTGCCTCACAAGTGCAAGGCCCTCAGTACCCAAAACAAAACAAAACAACAACAAAAAAACTCCTACTGGAAGAGCTATGCAAACTGTTCAAATTAGGAAAAAATTTACTAAATTCTTCTAATACAGTCATATTTTATCTATCCACAAGCACGTGTTCCTTAAAATGTTATCAATCTCTTAAGAAACGCTGAAAGTTTACTGACAGATGGTTGGGTCAGTACTTTGTCTCCTAACACAAAGGTTTCCAGCATTACATCAGGTGCCAGCTCCATTCCATACACCTGACCTTGCAAAACTGCCAAGCACCTGGCAGAAACACCTCCCTGGATCCCCTCAGGTTCAGTTCTGGCTCTGTAAAACTGTCATTAAAAATCTCTATGTGGTCAGCTTTTCAACTTCACAATTCAAAACTTGTATATTTTAAATGGATAATACAAAATATGAGAATATAATTTCTAGAAATTTAGTTTCCATATTTCCATCTTTAGGGTAACTTAAAAATAATAATTTCATTTTTTGTAAATTAAAAATTGCATCTGCAAGGTGGAAAACTAGTGTGCTCCTCCTTATCACGTGGATACATGTGCAGATAAATAGTCCCAGACAGGGATATAGTTTTTCACATTAAGTTTGCCCAAAACACTTCTGTTTTGGTTTAATTTAAATGGTTGTCTCATTTTAGAACTAATTTTAATTGTTTTATGATTCCATAGTTTATTATGTGTTAGGAACATTACAAAACATATATACACCTGTGTTTGCATTTTTTTCCCTCGATAATCAAGATATTCTCTCGTCCTTTTGAAGACAAGTGTACCCAGGTGGTGAAAGTGAATATTTCCTCGAAGGGCAAAATCAAGCATTGAAAACAGATCAGGTGGGATTTCCCTGACGTCCGCCGCACAGCTGACTGAGTCCCTTTCTGCCCCTGGAGAGAGTGAACCTCAGCCTCGCTCCCGGCAGCGACTGAGCGGCCACAGCCTCCTGGCGACGCTGATGGTCTCCAAAGCGGACATTTTCCCTTCCGGACACTTTGTGTTCACAGCTTGCCAGCATTCGGTCAGCACTGCTTTGATCTCGGCTGGAACTGTGATTATTTAACACTGTTACATGGATTTCTATAACCCACCCACCTGATTTCGTTCACAGCCCCGTCTCGGCCTAATAGCATCTGCACACTGAGCGTGTGTGTGCCCACATCTTGACGGATGGTTTTCTCTCCCCTTTTTACCTCTAATGAAATAATTTTCTTACAAACTGGTATCTGTAAAAATGCCTCATGTTTGGAAAGGGGTGTACTGAACATCACATCGCCAGTGCTCACTGCCAACTTGCCCAGTCCTTCATTTATCGGTGAGTTTAATTAAAATAATGATAAGCCCGTATGAGACTTTTTAATAAGTACTTTTTTTTTTTTTTTTTTTTTTTGGTACCTGGGATTGAACTCAGGACCTGGCGCTTGTGAGGCAGGCGGTGGAACCGCTGAGCCAAATTCCCAGCCCTTGTGACTTTTTAATGATGGAATTTCTGTCTGTGGAAGCAACCTAAATAGAAAGAAGCACATGTCTTTTGGTTTTGGTTTTGGTGTCTGGAGATGTAAAAGGGAGGAGTTCCTGGTATCGCGTGCTTTCTTATTTCACCTCCTCAAAGTAGGCCGAGCAGCTCTACGGGACAATAAACCGAAGCCACATAACCGATGGAGACCAGGATCACGTGCAGGACCACCAGGCATGTGTGGCAGAAGGCAAGGAGGAGGGAAGAGAGACCAGGGGGAGACCAGGGAGACCAGGGAGAGACCAGGGAAGACCAGGGAGGCCAGGGGGAGACTAGGAAGAGGCCAGGGGGAGACCAGAGGGAGACCAGGGAGTCCAACGGGAGACGAGGGAGACTGGAGTGACCAGAGAGACCAGGAGGAGACCAGGGGGAGACCAGGGAGACTAGGGAGAGACCAGGGGAAGACCAGGTGGACCAGGGAGACCAAGGGGAGGCCAGGGAGACCAGGGAGACCAAGGGGAGGCCAGGGGGAGACCAGGGAGTCCAAGAGGAGACCAGGGAGACCAGGGAGAGACCAGGGGGAGACCAGGGAGGCCAGGGGGAAGAGAAGGGAAGAGAGGCAAGGGGACAGCTGGAGCCAGCAGGAGGCTCTGGGGACCAAGACAACGCGGGGAGCCCGGTGGAACGGCGCTTCCTCACCCAACTCTCGCCCAACCCAGACGGCGGCTCCTCGTCAAGGTGCAGCTGGCTCATCCTTCACTGACCCACGATCATGTTGAGGTGAGGGCAGAGCTGCGTGTGAGTCAAGGATGGCAATGCTGTATGCAGTCAGTGGTGGAACTGATGAGAATACTTTTTTTTTTCTTTTTTTTGGAAAAGGACAACTACAACCTTTTAAAAAGTCAAAATTCTCCTTCACATTCCTCATCAAGAGGAGACCCAAGACTAACTGGGTGAACTTGGGTCTTTTCATTTCAGGCATGGTGGTGCCCAGCACTTTGGAGGCTGAGGCAGGAGGACTGCCATGAGTTCCAGGCCAGCTTGGAATACACAGTGAGTTCAAGGCCAGCCTAAATCATCTAATGAGACCCTGTCTCAAAACAACAACAACAACAACAACAACAAAAACCATGAAAGCTGGAAATAAAGAGATTTGGAAGATAGCTATTTGTTTGCCAATTTGGTCACTGAGAGGTAAATGAAGAATTTGCCCTCAGTTAATTGTCACTACCCTCCATAAATTCCAAATTTTTATTCCATCGCTATTATTGTAATTCTGCTACAAATCTAATAAAATGTGGGAATTCCTGTTTTTGTTTTTTGTTTTTTTTGGTACTGAGGATAGAACTCAGTACCTTGTACTTTTGATGCAGGCAGAGGAACCATTGAGCTAAATCCTTGGCCCTAGAATTCCATTTTACTTTGAATATCACATGATATAATTTTAATATAATTACCCATAATATTGATCAGTTTAGAAATGAATATAAGGACATACTTGCAAAGACTGGCAACAAGGAAACTTAAAATTTTACTTTTAACTCATTTTGAGCAACTCTTCTGGATCCTGTGGTCTAGCTATCTATGTAATTATAGATCTTCTGTTCTATTATTTTCCATCTGTTTTCTTTTATCTGCCTTAATACTTTTCCATCATTTCATATTTCAAATTTGAAGTCACCCCATGTGCAATGAGGCCGAGCATAAGAAGCAAATGCCTAAATTATTTTTTAATGTAAAATATTTTAGTACCTGAAACTCATCTGAAATACTGAAATTAATTGTCTTACTTTAATCAAGAAAGCTGAATCCTAGAAAAGACTAATTTCCTGAACAAAAGAAATACAAACTGACATACTATTTCTGCAGCCAGGAAGAAAGGAATGGAAACAAGATCGAAGGGAGATCAGAGACAGGAAAATCTGGGCACGAAACCAGAACGCGGCATGGCGGGCCGGCGCGGACCGTGAGGGAGTCACGTGTTCGCCACTTGCAGGGGACTCTTCCGCTGACCTCTGCTCTGTGATCCTCGCTGAGCCCTGGGAGGCAGCTTTCAGCCCTGCCACTCAGAGGAGGAAGGTGGCGGGCAGAAACGCCACCCGGTGCGGGCTCACTCTCACCTCACGCCCTCTCCCATGACTCCTGCTCTCTCTCCCTGGAAGCAGCCGAGTCCTCGGCGCCTCCATCTCACCTGTCCCGTCTCACTTTCAGCACAGGTTGGGCTCCTCTCATTCCTGTCAGCCCAAGACTAGGTAAGCACCCAGTCAAAGGCTCACCTTCTGAGCTGTGCAATGAGGACAGTTCTCAGAGAACCAGCGACCACTCTTTACGGGCCTCCACACTAGACACAGCATCCCCTGAAGGCAAGCGATCAGAATCCTGACCAGATCCCTTTTCTGCTCGTCACCAACTTCAAGACCTCAGCTTCTTCAAATGTAAAATAAATGACAGCAAATGGAGGCTGGGGTCTCAATGAATGTGGATGTGTATTTTCCAGTCTGGGGACATGTAAATGATGAATTAAACACAGTAAACAAAATGTTCCACTCTGGAGAGATGTCTTAGTCACTTTCTTGTGGCTGGGACAAAATACCAGACACCCACACTTGAAAGGAGGGAAGTTTGAGCTCACACTTTCACGGGGTGCATTCTATGGTCAGCCGACGCCATGGCAGAAATGGTAGAGGGGTTGGCAGAGGAGAGCTGCTCATATGCTGGGGGCCCGGAAACAGAGAGAGAAGGGAGGAAGAGGGCAGGGAGACGCACCCTTCCAGCCACGCCCCAGAACACACCTCTGACAACATCACATTCAGTGCAGGTTCACCCTTGGATGGACCCACAGATGAGTGCAGTGCCAGTGCTCTGGTCGCCTTCCACAGGCACAAGAATTTTAGGGTCCCTTCTGGATCGAAATCGTAACAGAAGGAAACCTCAGATTTCCAAGGAGTTCATGATATTAAACTCAACAAACAGTTACAAAGAAATATGAAACATATTTCTCCTTGCTTGATTTTTGGAGAAGGGATAGCAAACTATGGCATTAAATCTATCAAGAAGGGCTCACTGCATGAAAAATACAGAGGAAGTAAGTGGAGATGTGTACGGTATCCAGCACAGGCTGTTTGATTTCAACTCCAAGTTACAGGCCACAAGATCCGAGCAAGTTACTCGTAAGTTACTCAGGGTCCCCAGCCTCGATTTTCTCACAGTCAGGACGGAATTATACCCCTAGAGCTGTCAGGAGGAACAGCACTGAGGGATTGTCCTTGTCTTCCGTGCCCCTAACAGTAAAAGACACCCAGGAGACTGGCAGTAAATGTGAGGGGTGACGAATATGAAGGGAAGTCACGGGAGTGGAAGCAATGCCCACAGCAGCGTCGCATTACTGCAGCGTTAATTCTGTCATTTTGATTTTGATCATTTCAAGAGAATAACGCTGAAAAGCAATGCCCTCCATACTCCGAGCTGCCGAGTCTACACTTCTCCACCGTTCTGTGTGAATGATCCAGATTTCTGAAATGACGGTCACTGTCTACTGGACGACATTTCTGGAGCTACAGACTGATTACTTTCCCAAAGGGAATTCGGAGCTTTATTAATCTCAGGTACTTTTAAGCTATGGTTAAAATAGCTCATTCATTTTTCTTGTAGTTAAATACAATGCTGTCTTTATTTTACTATAATAAAATAGCTGACCTGTTTTTCATTTTGCTATATTTACCTTTAAATTTAGAGAATGAATAAAATATGGAAAGCTGAACTAACCACCTCTTTTTTAATTTTAAAAATGTGTTAAAATATTCGACTATATATTAATAATGAATTATTGGCACGAAATGTTAGCCTTAAGCTATATGAGTTCCTAAAATAATTTGCTTCCATTTTCTAGGCAGAAAACCCTATTTTATAGGAAATTAATTTTGCCACATTATTGTAATTATGATTTTACAGGAATGATTTTAGCTTTCTAAAAATATCTACTTATTATCATCAAAGCATTTTTCCTGTAATACACATCATTATGTCAAGAATGTGCCTTTTATGTGTGTGCGTTTTAAAATTTCGTACATATCTTTTAGTTTAACTTAAATGTAATCACTAAATTTATCAACAAAATAGTTCCACTTTTTAAAAAATGAGTGAACCACTTGGCCCTCACAGAATAAAAGAAGAGTTTGTTTTATTCCTGCACCTGCAAGGAACGGGCCTGCAACAGCTCATGGAAGGGTCCGCACCCACGCATGCGCACATGCCCTGACTCGCCTCATTCGCTCCCACCGCCCAGAGCATGCGCAACCGCACACGTGGGCGGGGCCCACCTGGAGGGGTCCACCCTACCTTGCACCTCCACCCGCTAAGCCCACGGGGGACCAGAATGCATGCCCAACGGGGTGGGGGCGAGGCCGAGGCCAGGCCTGCCACAGGAGTGCCCATCGAACCTGGCCTGGGCGCCCTGGCTCCTCCGCCTAATCACAGGGGCCACTCAAGGCACTTTTTTTTTATAACAACAGTATTAAGATTCGTTTTGTTCAGTTATAGTATTAGAAACGGTGGACATAATTTTAAAATATGTTATTTATTGTGCTATTAAGCAGCTGCTGCTTTCATCACAGTACTGTAATTACTGCTTCACACCCGTGTTCCCTTTTATTCAGTTTACAGGGTAATGAAAAAAGCTGTGGACTTAGGAGTAACATTCCTGGGAAACACCTAATTTAAAGGACAATGGGCGGCCAGCGGCCTCAAAGAAGGCCCTGCCTAGGCCTCCCTACACCCGCTGGGGAACTCGCTGCTCCCTGAGAATTATCGCTGCCACTCCGGGCCAAGTGCAAGGCAAAGCACTAAGGGCCAGTACCAGTGAGGGCCCCACTTGGTCCCGATGCCGACCTCGCTGGGTCTCTTTCTGTCCCTCTGTACCGTCTCTCAGCTCCCAGGCCAATAGTGGCCGCACCCCCGGAGACAGTGATGCCTGCCCACACCCTGGCCTGTCCCTGGGCCTTCGCTGCTGCCTTCTCTGGCACGTTCCCAGAGCTGTTCCGAGAGGCTTGGAACTTGGACAATATGGGCCCTCTGCCATCCTTGCCTCTGGACCTTACCTTGGGGCTAAGTCACTTCTCCATCATAACCAGATTGAGGCTGGCTGCGCATGGCTGGATCCTTGGGCCCAGCCCGTCCTCCTCTCAGCCTCTGGATCCAAAGGAACCACTGCAGGAACAGGCTCTGGTTCCTAAAGCTGGTGGCCCAGCCTAGCAGAACCTTCTTTTGCAGCCCAGGATTGGGCATGACCTGGTGTGAGCCCCTGTCCACCTGCTCTCTCCCACCCAAGGGTGCAGCTGCCCAGAAGATGGCAGGCGAGACGGAGCCTGGACCTCTGGGGCAGGAGGGGCAGCCTTCAATGGCAGCTCATACCCCACCTTTAAGGGCAGGGATGGATCTTTTCTAAAATGTTATTACTAATGAATAAGGTCTATTTTCCCCCTGGTGGGGAATAAAGGAAAATGGGTTGAGAGGAAAAAAAAAATCAAAGACCATAAATGAAAAAACAAATGCTTCCTGCTCTTTTTTCTTTCGGTTTGTTTTTTCTTTTAATTATTTGATATAGAAAATATAATTAAAATGCCATAACATTAAACAATGCATTTTTGTTAAATATATAAACTGAAAATAAGTGTTGTCAATCTAAGATATACAATCACGTTTATGTTATTTGGCTTATAGCCTAAAATAACACACTTCAATTCCTATTAAAACACACTTTGTTTTTCTTTGCTCAAAACTACCTATAAAATGTTCGTTGTGTACCACTCTTTTTCTCTTTCTTTTTTTTTTTTTTTGTACTGAGGATTGAACTCGGGTCCTTGGGCTTAGAAGGCAGGCGGTGGAACCACTGAGCTAAATCCCCAACCCAACCAATCTTAATATGAAAAAAGCAAAATGGGGAGAAAAACAAAAGAAAAAGTTGAATTTCAATCAAGAAGGTGTAAGACTCTTCACACAGGGCAGCAGCGGAAGTGAGTGTTGAGCTTCCAGTTACTCAGGAAGCATCAGGTTGGGCGCGGTCACACACACCTGTGACCCCAGCTTTTTGGGAGGCTGAAGCAGGAGGATCACACATTCAAGGCCAGCCTGAGAAAGGTAAGACTGGGCTGTAGCTGGGGCTCCTGGGTCCGATCTTAATACCACAGGGGCAGGAGCAAGAGGTGAATCTGCCATGGAAACAAAAAGTGATTTGCGGTTGCTTGTGCATTTGCCAAAGTATATATTTAGGTTAGCTGCCAAAATGTCCTTTTCATTACTTCCCTGCCTGTGACAATGCATTAAATTAAAAAAAAAAAAATTAAAACAGCCCTTTGCACTTTTCTGTCATGGCCAACAGGATTTTCCTAAAAAGGAGGCTGGTGAGCAAAAGTTCCGGCCTCTCCCCTGGTGTGCTCCTCCTCCTTCTGGCCCCCAGTCCTCCCAGAGCCTCCAGAGCCCAGCTCCTGGCGCCGACGGGCCCAGCCCTGCAGCCAGCTTCCGGCATGCAGCCCAAGCTCTCCACCTGCTGCCACTCATCCAGCCTGCAGCGGATCTTCACCCTCATCTCTGGAGTCCCGTCCTCCAAGGGACAAGGGTCGGGGCCAGCGCCTTCAGGGGACTCTGGACTGCGGTGGCCAACGGAGGAGAAACGGCAGGAAAGGTTTTATCTTTTTACTAAAAACTGAACACTTTCTACCCAAGAAAAGCAGCTTCCAGGGGCCCAAGGGGGTGTTATCACCCTGTCCGGGGCCCCACTCAGGCTCACTCCACGGCACAGACCCCTCTGCGCCTCCGCCTGAGAAGGGAGCGTCCTCTTCCGGTCTCCTCCAGTGCACAGGAGCTTTCCGAAAGTGCCGTGGTTCTGGGTCACCGTCTCATCCTGGGAGCTGGGCGCACAGCTCTTCTTCGATAAATGCCTGAACTAATTACACTGATGAATTCAGTGCGGGTCTGCCAGGGTGCAAGGGAGGCAGGAGAGGATCTGGCACTCGTATGTAAATCTTATTTATGCAGGAATGAGCTGCCAGCTCCAGGAGCAGGCATTGATGATGAAGACAAAGACATCCTCACCCCAAGGTCCAAGTGCACTTCCAGGGCTAAAGAACAGAAAGGGCAGAAGCTCCACACCACGGTTCCCTGTTCAGCTACCCGACAGGAGGGGAAACCAAGCCTCCCAGCCATACTGCGTGCAGGCCGCACTTCCCCTGAGCTGCTACCGACGGACTGAACACACAAGTGGAAATGAAAAACCTCACAAACACAAATTAACCCAAGCTGCCAAGAGATAAAGGTTGAAATGATGAAACTCAAATGACAGACGGGTACTACAGGAAGCCTGAAGCCATCACAGGGGAAACAAGAACAACTTCCAGTGATTTGGAAAATTGAATGGGTAGTAGATTTGGAATAATGGGACATCAGAACAAATTTCTCTGAAAGTGTATTCTCAAAATTCTGAAGTTTGGAAACTTTTCAGGGAGGAATACGAGGTACATGTAACGAATGGCTTACCAATGAACAGCGTTTCAGGGAAGTTCAAGTATTTACTCAGGACACTCAAGAATTCCGCCACTGTTTACAAGAGCTGAGAATGCACGTTCACTTCCCCCTCACGCCCTCCCAGCTCAGCCCTCCAAGATCAGGGAGACCTGCAAGCCCCAACCACGGAGGAAAGTCTCCCGCCTTGGGCGGACCCCAGCAGCACTGGACCCAGCGCTGTGCCCCTGCTCAGGTGGAGCCCATTCTCCCACCTCCTCACACTCTCCGCCCCAGCTCCTCAGCTGTCTCTCCTGAACGTCCTCAGTCCCTTCTGCAGGGAGGCTCATGGATTGGGGTGCTGCTTGCAAACAACATTCACATGCATCATCCTGGATTCCAGTTTGTGTCCCCAATGGGGTGGGGATGGAGAGGCAGCTTCAGAGCCACCCAAGTCAGTCCTTAGGCGCCTCTAGGATTTCCTGCTGAAGCACGTTCAAGTCCTTTTCCCAGTCCTAAAATGTTAATGATGTTCCTTTATCAGGCCTTTCTGAGGTTTCACATCATTCTGATAGAAACCAGGTAACTAACTCTTTTAGAGACGTATTTCACTGGTTTAGACATTATTTAAATACCTGGAAATTTACAGCAAACATCCCTGGCAAACAGTGAGGACAGTGTCCCTGCAAGGCCGTCCTAACTCTGGACCTCTGAAATCGTTGGCTAGGGCCACCGTGACCACACCCAACGCTGGTGGCTTCAGTAACAGAAATCCACTGTCTGATGGTGGGCCAGATGTCAAGGTGTCAGCAGAGACAAATGGGCTCCAGGTCACTGTGTTCACTTTTGGGGGCTCAGGCAACCTTGCGCCTCAGGTGTCCAGAGGGAGCACCCTGGCCTCCACCTTCATGACCACAAGATGTTCTCCCCTGTGGTGCGTTTGTCCAGGTGAGTTAGAGAGATCTAATGAGCCTACTCCAGGACGCCCTCGGTAACCAGTTAGGTCCTCAACAACTCGACTTCCAGGTAAGGTCATGTCCCGAGGTACAGCACCAGCAGGTCGGGACTGAATGTGTTCATTTGGGGAGGGCGAGCTCGACCTGTAACAGCCTTGAACAGTGAGTTTTAGAGTGCAGAGGAGGATGGTAGTTTAGTCACTGGAGCTTCTCCCATAATAGCTGAGTTCTGAATTTTACCCTGGGGGTGGAGGGTAGGATTGAGACAAGAATAGACTTCCAGGCCTACAGTGCAGTCATGAAATTCGGAATTGTATTCATTTTGCAGAAGCATATCTAAGAAAAAGGTCATTGCAAGGAGAGGCCCAAGGAAAATTAATCTTGAAATCACTATCCTTCAACTCAGATTTCTCAATTAAATTATATAAACAAATTAGGTGTTTCAAAATCTAAAAGAAGTCATTATCTAAATACCCTGAATCCCCATTCTTGTGCAGCTCTTGGTGCTGAAGAACTATACCATGTGACGATTCAGTGGCATGCTTCATACAGCTCTTTATACCCTGGAAAGTCGAGTGTCTTTCCAAACAGTCACCCAATCTACTGTTATGTTTTATTGAGTCTGAGTGTCTTAATTCCTTAAGACAGGGCACACTGGATAAGGGAAAAAGATCAAGAGAACTTTTTCACTATGTTCATGCAGCATTCTGTTCTACAAAGAGCAAGGCTTTCATCTTTTGATCCAATATCCACTTAACTACACTACAGAAGATTTGTTTCTACCCCTCTTGTTTCATTAAGGGCTCAAAGGTTTGTAGAAATGTTTGATACTTTGTTATAATATTTCACCATCTCTCCCCCCACATACATGTGCACACACACACACACACACACACTTATGCGTACACACACACACACACACACACACACA
>NW_022900917.1:2413502-2452992 GCF_012274545.1 Fukomys damarensis
CCCACATACATGTGCACACACACACACACACACACACTTATGCGTACACACACACACACACACACACACACAAACAACTACTCCTCCAGCCTCATTTTCATATGGACACAAAGCCTGGGATAAAATGATGGTTCATTACAGTGGTACAGAGCTCTTATCTTCATCCGGCAAGAGTCATTTCCTTCCAAAGATTGAAATGCAAATGTGAAAATTAATGATAACTGCATTATCTGATAGCAGAGATAATACCAATTCACTGTCAGAGTAATACACAGCCATTCTACGATTTCCCCCGCTTCTCACAATATTCTTCTTACTGTCAGACTGTATCTATGCTTAACTATGTTTCATAGGTGTCTGTTAATTTACTTCAAATGGCATTTCCCAGATCTTCTATCTACCACATTTTCCCACTCAAAAAGGAAACGAAATCAGCACTGTAATCTTCAAACCCTTCTTTGGACTAGTAAAGAGGGGTAAAAAAAGAAAAAGAAAAACTATCATTCAGAATGTGCTATGTGCTTCTCTGTCACCGAGGTCCTCTGGCTTCCGTTCCCCTTTATGCAAAATGCTCCCCATCTTCCCAGTTCAATTTCAACACAAAGCAGACAAGTCCAACCCACTGCCTGTGCCCCAGAGAGTTCAGACCACCCCTGGTCCACACGCAACAAGTACACGAGTCTGACTCCAGTCTCGAAAAAGGGCTGGTCATGCTTTAGATCAGGTAGAACTGAACACAGTAAACATAATCTGGTGATTTTTACACAATAAAAGTATTTTGGAAAATTAATTCACCGTACTTTCGTTCGAGGATGATGTGTATGGAGGGTATTGCAGTGCCCACTAAGGCACAATTGCAAAAATAACATTGAGAAGGAGCTCTGAGCACCACACCTCGTGTGTAGACTCTTACTTATCATCAGCCCCTCCTATAAACACTGAGGCCTCAGAGTATCAGCAGCCCACTCAAGTCACACACAGTAAGTGACAAGACGCACACAGAGTTGTGCTTCCCTCCCGTCTGCTCACTGCACACCCAGTGATGACTTGTGAGGTAATCAGATCATGTTTATCAGGTAGTTGCAAGTTCTGATGTCCCACTATATATCATTTTAGTGGCTCCTAATTCTATTCCATTAATTAATCGAATCATCAATATGGGGTTTGATTTTCTACTGTATTTTATTGAAATGACCCAGGGTTATTACATAAATATCAAAACCTATTGAAATAGCAGTATATACTTGTCTTGCTAAGTTGATGTCAAAGAAACTGCTCAAACTTTATGTTTGTGGATGTGCACACAGATATACATCACTTGTGGGTAAATGTACTTATTTACACATTTGAGTCACATACTGAAATTCTATTTCTAGCTGCTTAGTCCCAGGGTAAGAACACATTCATTCAGTACTATACCAGACACACCCAATTACTTTTCCAAAGTGTAGGAAGTAGCCAGGCTTTCACAGGAGAACCCAGAGAGGTGTCAGGCATGACCCCTAAGGAGCTTATTTCCTAGGCCAGGATGGGTTTATTCCCTTGAACTTGCTCCCCTCATCTCCTAACTCCATGTCCACAGGACGCTTTCCATACCATGTCCAGGCAATATGGCTCTGAAGAGTTTCTGTAAACACTGTTCTCAGCATAAGACCAACATTCCAACCACCGCTCAGTGTGAGAAGACAGACTGAATAGTGTTTACCAGGATTTGGTCCAGGGTCAGGGAAGGCCATCAACTTGAAAAAGTCCCATGTTCTCCCAAGCCCTGTGCTGGATACCACCCAGCAACTCTTTCAAATTCTACCTTCACAACGGTATGTCCAAGGAGGTATTATATTCCCATTTCAAAGGTAAGGAAACTGAGTCTCGGCTGTTTAACATGACAGAAGTCATAAGGCTGTAAGTGGTGCTGAGCAAACAGAGACTTGGACTCTGAGTCTGACTGCATCTCACTCTGGGGCAGACGACTGGATATGGATGGCAAACCCTTGTGGAAGTGAGTGAGACCTGTCAACCTGAGAGACACAGCACATGCACAGAAAAAGTCACAAGCCCAGCACCTGGGACCAATCAGAGAATGCTATCTTCAGTTCTCACAAGCGGTCAAGCAGGTTTCTGATAGGACAGCCTAGATATGACCTCAGCCTGGGGAGCGGGGGATACAAAAGATGGCCATCACTGGCTCTCGGCCACTGTCAGCTCTCAGTGGCCACTCCACTCTCACACAATGGACTTGTTTTCCTACTTGTAATTGGATCTCACTCTTCACAGCACGCTTCTTTTCTACCTATAATATATTTAATAAATGTACAACCTCACTACCTTTTTCCTT
The DNA here is from genome assembly GCF_012274545.1 of Fukomys damarensis. Classification (NCBI taxonomy): domain Eukaryota; kingdom Metazoa; phylum Chordata; class Mammalia; order Rodentia; family Bathyergidae; genus Fukomys; species Fukomys damarensis. The sequence continues at coordinate 2,415,838 of NW_022900917.1, forward strand.
TGTCTTGACCAATTCTTTTTTCAGGACAGCAAGAACCTAAAAAGCATCTCAAGAAGACCCCAGAACTTTCCACAGTTGTAGCTGCACAAAAAAACATATTCGAAAATTAAATGCAGGGAGGGCATGGACAAGAGGAAAAAAATGAGAACCAATACCAGTCATGTAAAGGTACAAGATCTGAATAATGTATGTAACTGTACTGTATACCTAAAATGTACCAATAAACTCAGTAAAAGAAAAAGAAACTAAAAGAAAAAGAATTTCCATAAACTGAAGGGTTTGTGAAGTTGATAAAACATGAACCTTATGAAGGTGAAAACCAAGAGGGAGTAACTTAAAGAGGAAGCCAATGATATAAGAAAAGCTGGGGCAGCTCCTTTGTCAAAGATGACGTAGCTGAGTGCATCTGGAGTTGTTTTTGTGTCTTCCAATCTGTTCCACTGATCCTCAGGTCTGTTTCTTTGCCAGTACCACTAAATTAAAATCCAAGAGGATTTAAAGTTCTAAATATTAAAACAGAAACACTAAACTTGCTGGAAGTTAAGTTAGGCAGAACTTTTGAAATTGGCATAGGAAAAGATTTTATGAACAAATCCTCAGTAGCACGGGAACGAGCAGAAAGAATCAACAAGTGAGATCTCATCTTATTAAAAAGCTTCTGCACTGCAAAAGAAACCATCAACAGAACTAAGAGAGAGCCTACAACATGGGAAAAAATTTTTACCAGCTGCTCCTCAGACAAAGGATTATTATCTAGAATATATAAAGAACTCAAAACAACCAGCCCCCCCCAAATATAAGGACCCAATTCAAAATTGGGCATCTGAAACGAACAGACATTTCTCAAAAAAGTAAAAGCATCAAGTAAATATATGAAAAAATGTTCCACATCACTGGTCATTTGAGAGATGCAGATGAAAACAACACTGAGATTCCACCTCTATCAAGAAATCACACAATAACAAATGTTGGCACGGTTGTGGGGAGAAAGGAACCGTTCTCCATTGTTGGTGGGAGTGCAGACTGGTGCAACCACAGTAGAAATTGATATGGAGATACCTCAAAGAGCTGGGACTAGAGGTTCCATTTGACCCAGCCACCTCTCTGCTGGGTATCTTTCCAAAAGAATTAAAAGAATCATATCACAGTGATATATGTGCGCCTATGTTTATAGCAGCACAGTTTGTAATAGCTAAAACTTGGAAATAGCCCATTTGCCCATCAGTTGGAAACTGGATAAAGATGTGGTTTTTCTATAAAATGGAATACTACTCAGCCATAAAGAATGAGAAATTAGATTCATTCATAGGAAAATGGATACATATTGAGGATATACTCCTAAGTGAAATAAATAAGTCACACAGGTAAAAATACCAAATAGTTTTTCTGGTGTGAAAAACTGTAATAGTACATGAGATCCTAATGAGATAATTGACCATGTGAAATAGGAAGAAAAGGGCTAAAGGTATAGGGAAAGTGGGAAGGGTGGGGGAAAGGTAATAAGGGAAAAGGAAAAAATATGAGAAAATGAAAAAATGGAAATAAAGTGTTTGTAAATGGGGAGGGGAGGAGAGGGTGAAGGGAGGGCAGGGACAAGGGGAAAAAATGAGAACCAAGGCCTGTCGTGTAAAGGTACAAGATCCCAATAATGAATGTAACTGTACTGTATACCTAAAATGTACCAATAAACTCAATTATTTAAAACAACAACAACAACAACAACAACAACAACAAAAAAGCTTGGGCAAATCCAGATTAAAAGGTAGAACTGAACAGTAAGTACTCTAGGAATTAGAATCTAAGCAGGGGAGTGCCCAGGAAATTTTTATAAAAGGAAAAATTGACAAAGAAATTTAAAATTAGATATGGGAAAACTGAAATACGGAGGGAGTGACTTTTCTATTGGCCTGAACCCTTCTGGCTTACTGTGCATCTCTCTCTCTCTCTCCAGTCAAAGGGTACAAGATTCAAAAGATTTAAATAATAATTGCATACAGTCGGGCATTATGTAATTTTACCACAGAAATATTTACAAATGGAAGCTAATTTTCCTAAAGACTGTTTAGGCTCTACCTAATCATTAAGAGTTAACAATGGCCTTTGCAATTAAGATTTCTGAATGTACCTTTTCACTGAATAACAAATAAGGGAAAAGGCTTTTCACTCTAAGGAACTTGCGTTTGATAAAAATAGAACAGTCAGAGAGGAGTTGATTCGTTATTGAATGAGCCATCAAGGACTTGCTGTGGAGGCGTCTTCAATCAAAATCTTCAAAAATAACATAAATCCTGATCCATCTTCAATGAAGTCAGCTCTGCTTGAAATTCTTTAGATAATTTCCTCATCTTTGGATTCTGTTCTATTTTTAGAGAAACTGTCACTCTCAGGGCGACTCTCGGGACTGGACACCAGGGCCTTGCAATCAGCAGACCTTGAAGTCACACCTGGCTCTGACCTCATATTTCAACCAACAATTTGTGATTAGATCCAAAAGTAAAAGTTTAGTACTACAAAAGTTTGCCCTGTAAAGCACTGGGCAGACTAGCCATTAAAAACTCTGTGCAGGATTTTTTTTTCCTTTTTATCCATTTTATGTGAAGTTCTGTGGTAAAGGTAATACAACAATGAATTTAGTGTTCCTTGTAATCTATTCTGGCTAAAATAAAGTTAAATATGTGATAAGTAACTTCTTCCTCAAGATGCACTAATTCCAAAGACACAGGAATCATCACCGATTTTATGTGTATTATGTGATTCACTTTTCTATAAGTTGGCACTATTTCATTCAATGTTTCACAAATAAGATACAGCAATTTGCTGCAATCTCCCTGCAAGGGAGGGATGGGCACCTACAGGACACAAACGCAATCCCTGGCCCTGAGCCCACACTCCCCCATGCTGGGGACAGTCACCAAAAGCTAGTTGTTTCCAACTCTCGCACATACATACAAAGTCCCAGCACTGTCTTCTGAATAACAAAAATTCAGGTAACAATCCTGAAGCAAACACTACTCATGCAGCAGTAAAAGTATAAAAGTATCTTCCACACTTTCTCAGAACCTTTTGAGTGAAGCAAATCAATGAATATTCTACCTTAAAAAGTAAGAAATATGCAAGAAATACTGTTTTGTTATGAGTTAAAGTCATGAATTCAGAGAGAGTAAATAATAGAACTTTTTTCTTCTTTTTATTCCCGATCACCTAAGGAGAAAAATGTGTTAATAATTGTAATGCACACAGAGGAAGAATTTTCTTCCAAGTGTACCTAGTTAGAGTTCAGACATTTTTCCTTCAAAGTTTTGATAAACCCTCACATCATTAGAACGGGGTACAAACACTTGCACCAAATCCAGGACATAAAAATTATACTAAATAAAAGACACAAGCAGAAGTGAACTGAAGACTAAAACCTCCTCTTGATGCCAGCATGATATGGTTCTTTGCCTTGTTTACTCTGCCTTTTCTTCCTTCACATTAGCCAATAGTTCAACTTTATTTCTGGAGACGCTTCCTTGAAAGAGTGGTTAGGTAATTCCTCACTTCCAGAGTTCCCTTCTTCCTCACAGATCTGGGAAGTGGGAGCCCACGACACAGAGTCAAACCAAGCCACAAATTTTCCCCACCAGGAGGGACTACAGAGTGCAACTTTTTTGCAAGTAGACTTATCTAAAAGACATCTAACCTAATTTTTAAATGTGCGAAATCTTCTAAATGTATACATATTTAATGCCACGCACAAAGTCTTTGTTTCTAATTTTTTTAATCAAGGGAATTTTCCCCACATTGATAAATCAGAAGCATCATTCAATAAGGGAAAAATATCAGAAATATATCTTCTTTTAAGCCCTTAAAATATGCTATTATAGTATTTTAAATATAATACAGTTTGACCCCAAACATTGAATAGTGTTGTATAGTGTACAGAATACAAACATTTGTATCACGAATAACATTAGAAATGACATCATAATAATCAGATATACTGTATCTTCATTTTTGTTTGCATTATATTTTCTAACTGCTGACTTCAGAAAATTGCCACTGTGTGCCTCTCTTCTTCATGCACAGCAGAGGGCAATTTGGGAATTCATGCAAGGGTAAAAGTGTGATCTGCACACAGGGATCTTTCTTAATGAAAGATGTTACTGCTTTGGAAATTATGGCTAAAACTATTTCAAAACCCACTTATATTTTTAAGCCTTATGACGGTGGTTTCCATTCATAAATATACTATCAACAGTAAGTTACTTAGTAGCAAATAGCAGGTTATTTACCACAGAGTTCTTACAAACATTCTGTATTATATAAAACTATATTAGTGATTTGGAGCATTTTAGATCAGTGTTTTTCGTTTGTTTTTCCAGAAATGATTAAATATTGGGCTCCTTAAATAAAATTTAATTTTATCCATAAAAATGGAAATGTTGCCAAAACCTTGAATCAAAAGAGGGCATCTTTTAATAATTCCTAAACTTCTAGATAGATGCCGAGGTCCGATGTATGAATCACAACTTGACTGACCTGAAAACGACAGTTCTTCAAGGAGTACTGTGTCCGACTCACTCGCAGGCTTTCAAACTGCCCAATCTGAATTTAGACACAGTTTAAAGAATCTCTGTTCAAAGCAAAAAGGGCAAATAGAACTAATTTTATGAGTATCAAAGAAAAAAAGGTGGAAACTTTGGTTTTATGTTTATTTAACAAAGGAATAAGTATCTTCTTTAAATAGTGATATAAACAGGAAACCAAAACTATGTATATTTTTAAATCAGAGTTGAGAGATGGCGAGTTTCCCAAGTTAACTAAATTTTAAGGCGGAGAAATGTAGCTTCCCAGTACAAGCAAAGGATGGCTGAGTGTCGCATTCTGTGTCCTACCTGGGCCGTCCCAGTCCTCCATCTCGGCCCCCGGTGCCCCTGGTTTCTCGGGCTGTGTGTCCCCATCTGACTCTGCTGCCTCCTGGATTCCATCATCGTCGCCTGAAAAACACCAACGTGGAGAAATAGGAAGTGGTCATGGGGAAGGGTCTGTGACGCTCAGTCCCTATAAAGGGAAACCCTTACTATATGTCTACTTATTACTTAATAGCTGTTGTGGCTCCAATGGAAATAAACTCATTATCAGTTATTAATAATTAAAGTTAACCACTGTAAACAGTAAGTGCACCTCCATGCAAGCTTTCCTCTGGAGTCATTACTAAATGTAAGAAGAAAATCAAATGGCAATATATAATTTTTGTGGTATTTACCATACAGAAAGACAACTGACATAGTTCTGTTTTCTTTCAGTGCTAGGGAGGGAACCCCTGAGACTGTGCACCAACCCATTTTGAGACGAGGTCTGGCTAAGTGGCTAAACTGCCCAGGCTACTGTTCTCCTGCCTCAGCCTTCCACAGTGCTGGGATTAGAGGTGTGCACCAAATTATAATTTTTATACAGAGAAGACAGATGAGAAAATAATGAAATAACTTAGGCTAAGATTTTGTTTCTGTTTGTGATGAGTTTCAATTACTTTCACGATTTTTGTTTGCCCTCGCTCTGATCTCCCTAAAACCTGGTGTTGTTCCTTCCAGGCACAGGAGGATGTCAGATCGCCTCCTCAACACAACTGTCACAGGGGAGGCAGGAAGCCAGGAAGCCCCCCTCGGGCTCAGGTAAGTGCAGGCCGTGCTTGCGACCCCACCCCCTGGACTCTCATGTAAAAAAGAAAAAAATGTGTTTTGAGCAACAGTGGAGTTACTGTCAAGGAAAAAACACACTCACAATGCAAGCACGTTGTAAAGGTAAAAGTCTAATTTATGAACACCTCCATTTTCAATGATAATGTAACAAAGTCATGCTATTCTAAAGAGCACAATCTTTATTTAGCATAGTGCAGAATCAAATAATACCAAGCTATAATTGATGATTGATGGTAGACAACAGAGCAACAAGAGAGGGCGAAGCCATCAAAGAAGCCCAGATCAGGGTAACTGTGCCTTCAAGCTCACTGTGCCAACATTTCAGAGCAAATGGCCTCTTCTCTCTGAACAGGCAATGTCCATTTTCCACGAGCTAAGTCTCTATCACATTTATATCTTTATAGAATTTAACAAAGGAAAAACACTGAACTTTTGAAACTTCAGAGAAATTTTCTAAGAAATCATTATCACTGAACAGGACATTCATCTGATGTTGATCTGTTTTGAGCCTTCAACCACATGTATTTCACATTCACTTCTAAGTGCAGTGTTGGAAAATGAATTATTTTAGAAATTGGAATAAAGGTAAGGAGAGAGGGCAGATGCCCAAGGAGAGTGCCACTGAATTCTGTTTCTCTCATGGGAGAGCGCTGTCCGGGTCACAGCAAGTAGAACACATGATCAAGCCCAGCCACTGAAGCCCACACCTGGAATCAGGAGCTCTTGGGGAGCAGAGCTCTGTCTCCCTTCACAATGGCCAGACTGAATGTGAATGAAGCTCTCTCCAGAGAGAGCTGTCAGAGCAGCACACCTACCATGGAAGGGACCGCGGTAGGCGCTGCAGGACATTTGCAGAAAATGCAGATCCTTCTGGAGCTGCAGGACCCGTGCGGGAGAAGGTCAGAGCACCAAGGGAGGCACAGAGATACGTTTTCACCCTGCTTCTTCTTCCAGGTCACGGGAACAGCACAGCCATAGGACCATATCCCTGAGGCCAGGGGAGGAGCTCTGCTTGCTGGCCCAACAGGAGCAGGCCAGGGGCTGAGGCTGCAGAGATGGCTTCTGGCCTTTGCCACTCGGAAACGCAGATGCCCTGAGCTGACTCCGCCTGTCCATCCCTACCCACGGACCCCACTGAGAGATGCGGGACAAAGCCAGGTGTAGGTGTGCAGGGGACTCCTGGCATCTGCACTGGCTCGGGGTTCAGCACTTCGTGTGTCACCCTGCTTACAAAAGCATCGAACCAAGGCCCAGAAGTGGCGCTCCCCTTGCAGTCTCCCTGGCTAGAGCGGAGGATCTGAAATCTCCCGGATCTCTTCCATTTGTCCCTCTGGCCCTGCTCTGTCCCCACGGAGTCTGACCCCTATGACTCCGTCCCCTTCCTCTTCGGCCTTCTCGCTGAGTTCAGCCCAAGGCAGCAGAGCAGAGGAGCACAGGGCAGGAGAAGAAAAACCTACTCTCTGCGTCCAGCCAGCTCCTGACCCTCATTAACACATCCATTTCTCCCCAGAGCCTCTGTCGACTTTCCCAATTCAAAGCCAGGCACCACGTCAGCCATGTCTCATACAGTGCTTTCTTTAAGTAGACTCTCTTTTTATACCTTATTTTAAAAATTTAATTTGAAAAAGGAGTAAGTGGGCCAGGGATTTAGCTTAGTGGTTCTTCTGCCTGCCTCGCAAGTGCAAGGTCCCAAGTTTGATCCCTGGTACCCCCCAAAAAGCAAGTTTAAAACACAGAAACTTACCAGTGGAAAATCAAAATCACATGCCAAAAATAGGAGGTAATCAGAATGACAGAATGCATAAAAATACAGACAGTGCTATCAAATTCTAGCTTTTACTTCTGTTGAGACTGAGCCTTTGTTCTCACTGCCTTGGATGAGAAGGGAAAGCAGGAGAGTACGAAGGGAGTATTTAAGTCTCGGTGCTATGAAGTGGGGGGTTTCTTCTCTGGCACGAAAGGGGCACCTGAAGTTGAAAACTTTCTCCTGACTGACACCACTTACTAACATACCAGTCAGTTGGCGGGGCTCCTTGGTCTCTGTCGGCCTCACTGGGACGCCGCTGCTCGGGGGAGACACTGGCCTTCCTGACTCTGTCTCCCAGAGGCCAAAGCACTCGTGTCATCCAGACCCAAGGAGAGGACCTTCTGGCTCATGCCAGGCTGAGAGGTGCTCACGCTGGGGTGCGGCAGGGCAGGCTCCCAGGAACGGGCCACAGAGCCAGGCAGGGCACACAACCCATAGTTTCTAAAGAGCACCCAGCTCATTTGAATCTGGGAATCCTGAATTAGGGCTGTGAGCTCTGGTGGGGCCTTGGAGGGTGTCTGTTTCAAGGCAGATGGATTTCCGGTCCAGGAAGTTAAAGTGCAGCCTGGGGCAGGGGTGCTTTCATGTTCCCACAGCCACACTAGTGCTCTGGGCGGGATGAGGCCCCCACAGGCCCGTGGCGCTGTTTCTGGGTGTGTGTGGGGGGGCAGCCTTTAGGAGGTGGGGCCAACTCAGGGTTTCCAGACATTGCAGGTGGCACCTGAAGGGACTACTGGGACCTGGCCCTCACTCTGCTCTTGCCTGGCTCTCCCTTGGCATGGAGGAGAGGGCTTCTCTACCACCCATTCCCACTGCGACACCTGCCTTCCCACAGCAGCAGCCCGGCCAGCCAGAGGCTGAGACGTCCACAACCGTAAGCTACTACATACCCCTCTTTCTGGGCTGATTACCCCGGGTTCTGTCACAGTAATGGAAACATGGCTGGATTTGGTATCAAGTGCTCAGAGCCTCTCCCAAATCTCCCAGGCTTCAGGAATAGGGGCTTCCCCTGGTCACAGCACCAGCACACCAGGCAGTTGTTTCTAGTCTCCTTTCCTCAATGAGAGAACAAGGGCAGAGGGCGTACAAACGCCACCACCAACAGCAGACTGGACAAAGATAGAAGTTTTGCTTTCCCTCCCTTCTGCAGCTGAAGAAAGACCATAAACACCCAAACAATAAGAGTCCCAGAGGGGCCCATTCATGAGCCAGCATGAGGCTATGCTGTTAAAAATCATCCATCCACGGGCCCAGGGAGCAGATAGTAAAATGCTGAGCAGAACCACTTAGAGGGGTTAGGTTTTACATTAAAATATTAACCACATTATCCTTCTGTTCACACAAAGGAATAAACCTTCCTGCATTTACTATACCATTTTAATTGTTGGAAATATGATGCCCAGGCAAAATGCAATTGATCATTCACATTTATCACGCTTATTTTTGAAGATATAATAAGAACTATGAAAATGTTTTACAAATGCATTTTCTGTTAAGGACACTATAATCTAGTTGAAGAGATAGCCAACACACAAAGAGCAGCAACCACTGATTAAAAAAACCACAATTAAGGCAGCTCGTGAAGAGTTCTGAGTGAAGAGACATAATGCATGGGAAGTCAGAGGCAGCAGCACGGAAGGACCCTGGCCAGGAAGAACGTACATAATTAACATCAGGTGCCGGCCTTCATGTTGAAGTCACCTGGAGACCTGGAGGTACTTCAGTGGGGCTATGATCACGTGACACGAACAAACACAACAACACATATTTTCGGGGTTTCCAGGGCACACCTGTCGGCTGGTCTCTGAGTCTTCTCCTCCTGGTTCCATAACCACACTGGCTGATGTCTCAGAATTCCTATCAATCTTTGTGAGGCTATGGTTTCATCTACTCTGACAGATTTATTAAACAAATTATACATTTGGAAGGAAAAATAATAATAGAAAAATTGTGATGCAAGGAGTGTTTGGAAAATACATTGCAGAAAAAGATAAAGCATTCAGTTGAATAAAAAATATGAATACCTAGGGACCAGGGATTTATCTCAGTGGTTCTGCCACCTGCCTCACAAGCGCAAGGTCCCAAGTTCGATCCCCAGTACCAAAAACAAAAACAAAACCCTACTCTGAATAGGAGCGATAGGAAATGTTCTGTAGTTCTGTACTAAAACAGGCCCTGAGCATGGAAAACAGGATGGCTCGTCCTCTCATACAGTTCCCAGACCAGGGAGGCCAGAGTCAAGAGCAACTGTGGCCCGGCAGGGAGGACGTGGACAGGAGCTCACGGTGGGCGCGGCTCACGCGGACAACAGGGCCCAGACTGACCTAAACCCAGACCGCGCCACAGGAGCACCCTGGAGTAGGGAGCCAGGAAGACCCACAGTGCTGGAGGCACCATCTTGGACAAACAGTGAAAGCTGTGCATGCAACGTCCTGTGCTTTTACAACTAGAAACAATTCCCAGACTAAAAGCAGGATCCATCCACCCAGAGAATCCCACACACAGAAGATGGCAGTCACGGAGATTTTATGAGGAAGCAGTGCACCCTCAAGCTGGCAGTGAAACCGGACAGCTCAAGTGTGCAAGAGCTGCCTTCAGGCCTAAGCTCCAGACGCTCGAGAGAAACAGAGCGAGAAATGCTGCAACTGCACTACGACTCAGAGAACCCTTTCCTCTTCCGGTATGGGCCAAGTCTACCCGTTATCATTCTCATCCAGCCTCTAAGAGAAGGAAATGGCCAAGTGCCTATAAATCTCTAGCAGATATTGGTTGCAGAGAAATTTAATCACTCAAAATGAAAATATTATAATTCAATATTATAACTTAACTAGTAATTTCAAATAACACACTTTCTTCGTATCATTTAACAGCCAAGTCAGAACTACAGGCCTTTCAGCTAGCAGGTACCCACATCTGCAGCAAAACCAGGTATGGGCAATCCCCACCCGCTGAGTGATTTGTTCTTATTTGTTTCATCATGCAGCACGCAGAAAGAGAAATAGTGAAAATAAATATCATTGCGTATTTAGAGAAGCACTATGAAAACAGGCAACTGCACACAATTAACAGCTCAAAAGAAATTCATTTTGCACCTGTCTTAAGCTATTTATGAAACAGGGTAAGTATGCAACATATACCACATTAATAAAAGTAAATTCCAATAGGGATAATAGTTTAAAATTAAAGCCTTTAGTCTTAAAAACTATTATTTAACCATGTTTTCTTAAAGAAAGAGTGCAAAAGAGAAAGATGACTAAAATATAAGAATGTCCCAAGAAGACACACATGGATATAGAAAATATAACCGAATGCATTTTATATTCATTTTATTATCTGCTCGGCCAAGTCCCGGAGTCATAAACACGGAGAATGCGTAGGTCCTGTCCGCAAGCTCAGGTTGTGCACTCAACCCGTACATGACGATGCTGTGCACCACACACGGGGCCCAGGTGGTCACGCCCAAGGACGGCGATGTAGAGGCTGCCTGGGCCCTGCTGGCCCGCAATAGAGATGAGGCCTGACCTTGGTCGTGATCACGTAGCGCGCTCTCTGAGCCACTCTGGGGTCACATGACGTCCCCTACACAGCGGCAGCAGGGGCAGAGCTCTGGGGGCCAAGGGGGTCCCCCCACGCACAGGCCCCTCCCTCAGCCTCCTTCTGCCGAGCGGAAGTGCGTGGACTTAGGCCCTGTGAGAATTATATTTAAGTTCCCATCATCCTCAATGTTTGGGCAGACGGAGTACATACAGATGTGTAGTCAATAACCACTGTTCGCTACCCAGCTAGAAAATTAGACCTTGATTTCAATTTATCCATTATATCATACAGTAATATCATTACATTTGCTAATTAATTGCCTTCTGCATGTTATTTCTAGTTCATAACAAAAATATGTCCTATTGTTCAACTCTTGTACCATTCTTCTGGCTAGGTCTGAGAAAACTAATTCTCATTTTCATGGTAATGTTTTTAGCTAATTCATTTTTAAACATTTTATTAATGAAAATGAAATGATTAAAATAATTTAATCTAATACGAAATCTCTGAAGTACTTTTAAGAAATACACTTTTTTCTTCAGTGCTAAGACTTGCTGGTTTCACTTCAAAATATTCATTCTGGCGGAAGATTTGTAAACACAATTTTATTTTGATATAACCCAATTTCAGCTCTTGTTTTGTGAGTGGAACTGACTTTATTGACAATCATCTTGTTTTCACTTCTGTCCCTTTCCGATTCTCTCACGCTGGAAATCAGCACTATGCAGCAGCTTAAGAAAAGCAGCATGAAAAGTTAATAGCCAAGATAATGACACATTGGGAATGAGCTCCTTCAAAGGCTTTGTTGGCAGGCAGAGGGAAGGGTGCCAGGACAGAAGGGCCGAAGACGCAGGGCTGTATTCGCTGTGCAATTGTTTACTGTGTAAGTTCCTCATTCACGTGTCTCTCAATAGAAATTTCAGTGTATTTGCAGTGCAGCACAAATATCTTTAATGGGATAACTACTTCCTCTATCCAGAGACCAACTCACAAAGTGATGAAACAGAATAAATGTCACGCAGCCACAAAACCGTAATACTTCTAAAGTTATGGTTATCGAATTAATGGTTTTCCACTGCAAGATTAAACTGTTCTGTTGTTCTTTCAAAAACTACCATAGGTACTTTCTGGGCCCTTCTATTTTTCTCAGTCTGCCTTTCAGGGCCCAGGGAGCCCACAGGAGAAGAGGTACATTACTGAACCACATAACGCACACCGCACCTGACCCGGGCACGTGAGATGTCTGTGTGCTTGTGGAGCAGTGGCTTTAAATACCATGCCGAGGACCGTCAGGAATGGCTCTCCTTACCAAGCAAAAATAATTTCAGAAGCGCAGCAAAACACCTTTTCCCTGAAAGCTGAACACTCCTGCAGAAATTAAAGATGTGCGACATTCTGAGAGCATCACTCTCAGCACAAAACACCAGCAGTGCTTCGTGTCTGAGAGCAGCCATGCAAGCAGTCGGCCTTGCTCAACCCTGCTCTTTTAATCCATGTCACTCCTATCAATATTAACCTCTTACAGAAATTCCTGCACAGTGTAACTATTGAACTTCCTGACTAGGCGTGCTCCTGGAGCTGTTCGTCAGCCCTAGAATGTATTTCCCAATCAGCTAAATCATCAAAGTATTTTTTAACAATGAGCAGTTCAGGAGTGACAGATCTACTTTCTTGTTCACAACTGCTTATCGCAGAATAGATATCACATGTGTTTTCCAGGTGTTGCCTATAGTTAGGTACCTTCACAGAAGCCGCTCATGAAAGATAAGGTCATGAAAGAGATGAAAAATGTGTGCGCTTCATACACTTATGGTTTTATCATCAGACAAGATAGCTCTGGGTAAAGGACTGCAGTCAAAAGCAGAAAACTGCAGCTCCCACTGAAGGGCGAGGACACTGAAGTTTAAGGTGCCGTTTCCATTTGCTTTGCCTAATGGCCTCACCTAGCGTTTGGCTATAAAAAATTGTTTAGTTATAGATTATTCAAGAAATAGTGTCGGGTTAGATTAACCCTATTTTGCCAAATTACAGCCCTAGTTATATATACACCAAGAAACAAAAACAAAGACCCACAAGTGATACCCCTTTATGAAAATATTGAAAGGGAAACATAAACATTTCAGTTGTTTCAAAGGAGCAGGTCCATTCTATTTCAGAATTCTATCAGTGTCTCTGACTTGGCCTCTCAATGACTTACGATATACAGAGTTTTTCTAAGTCCTAGATAATGGCATTCAATGTCATTATTTTTTAAAAATAGAAGTGATGTATTTATTAACTAACTGACTTGGGCTTCCCTCTCTAATTGTCATTATTTCGAGAGTACTTCTTTTGAGACCGCAGTATATGAAAGGTTAAACAGATCAAAAGTATTTGAGTATGAATTTCAGGTTCCAGATGAGCACTCAGTACTGAACACCTGATAACAGCAGTCTGGGGTTCAGTGTGTTATTCTGAGGAGAAACTAAATATCTACAGTTAATGTGTGCAGCACTTTGCAGGGCTTTATCCTAGCTAAGTAAGGGAACTTTATTTAAAATACTATGGGTATGTCAATTACATCATACAACAGTCACAATTACAGTATTGATAACTTAGGAAGAAAGAATGGTATTTTAGAAATCCTTTCTACAGCTTCTTCTATATGTGAAAGTATTTTTCCCAAAATCTGAGTTCAGGAAAGATCTCAAGCATATAGGAAATTTCCACATGACAGAAAATAAGCCAACTTCTCATCAGTATATCATTTAATAATTTTCATTAATTCTCTTAATGGTCATCTGGAAGGGGAACTGTTATATAGATAACTGTATGTATGAGGGAGAGAAAATATCCTTTAAACACACAATGCTATGTTTAAATAATTAATTTTCTTACTATCCTATCCCTTCTCCTGCCACAGAAAGTCTCCGGGCAACTAGTATCACTCCAATCAGAGGATGCCATGGACCGGACACCTGTCACTCCAAGGGAGAGATGCCGAGGCCTGAGGTGCGGGGACCAGGGTGCTCTGCACGGTACCGGACTCATTCTCAACATCCTTCTGCCATGTGGTAATCACTACTCCTTCAGTTTGGTAACTAATACCCACCCCAGAACATCAGCAACATCATCACCATCATTACCGTCATCATCATCATCACCACCACATCATCTCATTAGCATCATCATCACCATCTTTGTGATCACTGTCCTCACCACCACCATCACCGTCACCATCATAACCACCACCACCATCACCACCACCACCACCACCATCACCTCCACCATCCTGGTTGCACAGAAAATCATACTAAGAATCAACAAATGGGACCATGTCAAATTAAAATGCTTCTGCACAGCAAAAGAAACAACCAACACAGTGAGAAGACAACCTACAGAATGGGGAAAAATTCTGGTTATTCCTCAGAGAGAGGAATAATATAAAGAAAATATAAAGGATTCAAAAAATATTAGTCCCCCCCAAAGTAAGTGATCCAATCAAAAAAGGGGCATGAATAGACACTTCTCATAAGAGAAAGTACCAATGGCCAATAAATACATAAAGATACACTCACCACCACTGGCCATTAGATAAATACAAATTAAAATAGCCCTCAGGTTCCATCTTACCCCAAAAAGAATGGCCATCATCAAGAAATCAAATAATAACAAATGCTGGTGAGGCTGTGGTGAAAAGAAATCCTTCTCCACTGTCGGTGGGAATATAAACTAGAACAACCACTATGGAAATCAGGGTGGAGATTCCTCAAAAGACTAAAACTAGAAATTCCACTTGACCCAGCTATTCCCTTTTAGGCATCTTGCCCAAAGAGTTAAAGTCATCATATTACAGTGATCCATGCACACCCAAGTTTACAGCGGCACAATTCACAACAGCTAAATAATGGAAGCAGTGTCTATGTAGAATGGATACAGCAGAATGGACTGAAGAAAATGTATTTACACACAGTGGAGCTACTCTGCCACAAAGAAGGATAAACTTGAATCATTTGTAGGAATATGAATGCACTTTAAGACCATAAAGTTAAATGAAATAAATCAGACACAAGATTAAATATCACATGGTTTCTCTGATAGGAGAAATCCAAAGTATAAATAAAGGGCAAAATAAACACAGATAACAGAAGTAGGGAGACAGATCTTTCTCAATGAGAAGGGGACCAGGAAATGGGGGGAGGGGAAGAAGGGAGGGGCTAAAAATGACATGTCATTACATGCAGCAACTCCCCAGAACGAATAGAATCATTCTGTGCCACAAACATGGACTAATGATAAAAATACTCTTGAACTATCACTTGGTACAAGCATAGTTAAATGACTGCGAAATGAACTAAAAAAAGAGAATGAGCGTATCTAACACTTATCTGGCAATAAGTGTGAACGTGTGATGAGCACTTCCTTTTTACCACGCCTTCCTTTTGCCAATGCTCATGTATCTTCTGGGTCCTCTAGGACTTCCCAACCCACAGCCAACATCTTGGAGACCATTCCTTGCCCAGCTGTATTTCCTTGGGCTTTGCCCTTTTCCCCAGTATCACTTCACATGCTGAGGCCTGCTGTTCTGCTGGGCTTCCCTGCGTGCAGAGCTCCCTCAGTGCACAGACAGTGAGCAGTCGGGAGCACAGCACCTGAGGGTTAGGTGAGGGCACACGTGCCGGGGATGCACACAGACTTCCAGCATCCCCACCCTCACACACCGGTCTCACTCGTGGATGTCTTCACATTTCCCTCCTTCATTGCTCTATCCTAAAGCAGTGAAACATTCTGTGTGTGTGTGTGTGTGTGTGTGTGTGTGTGTGTGTGTTCATGCGTGTAATCTGTGGTGCTGGGGATGCACCCAGGGCCTCCGCGCTGAGCTAGTTCCTGCCCTGTTTCATCTCTGAGAGAATCTTGCTGGTTTGCCCAGGCTCTGCTCCAACTTACGATCCTCTTGCCTCAGCCTCCTGAAGAGCTGGGCTGTCAGGCATGTGCCACCAAGCCCAGCAAGAACACGCATGAGACAATCCTTTCCTGCCTCTAAGATGCATGGACCTGTAGGATCAATGATGTGTGTCCATGCTTACACAGATGAGAAAAGTAACATAGCTTCTCAGTGTCGGTGACCAGCTCGGACCACAATCTGTATGGAAACAAAGAGTTTGTCAAGACTCCAGAGTGATGGGTGCCAATTCTATGGCAGCCAAAGGAACTGCACCAATGGTCACTGTTAAACAGAGGGCAGTGCTTTGCCTGCCTGCGCCCCAGATTTCCACCTTGATAAGTGCAGCCTCTGAGAATGCCCAGACCTCTTTCCACTGTCAGGGCAAACTCTTCCCTCGGTGCAGATCCCTCCCTCTGTGCCTGCGCCGGAGACTCAGAGATAGGGTCTTGTCAGGCTTCAGAGCCGCTCCTGGTCTAATCTTCCCACTTCTCCAGATCTCAGATACGGAACCTGCTAGAATGTACCGCTTACTTCCCAGTGCCTGTGTTTATCTCACTTTTCCTCTTGCCATCTGCTGTACCGCATTTCCTTCAGAAGTGAAAAGTTTCCACAGCGTCCAAAGCTTTCCCTGCAAACAATGCCCTCTTCTCCTCCTCCTTCCTTCCTTTCTCTGCTTTTTATTCAGTCCTGTTCTGTTAAGGTCAAAGAGCTCTAAAGGGTTCACTTTGCAAACATTTCTAGGTGAAAATGCCTACCCAAACAGTCGGGATGGATGTGTAAAATCCCTGCTGTGGATGACCAGTGTCTCCCACGCATACACACGCTGGCTGGCGTGTGGCCACTCTGCTCACCCTGCAAACGACACCCAAGCAACAGCCGAGAACCTCAACTACCGCGTGCCGCTGCACAGAGTCCTAACCACCCGCTTAGTGCAGAGTCTAAAGAGCTTTCAGTACAGCTGCTGCCTTAGCTCAAAACACCAACTCTAACTACTGCAAACTTGGTTATGCTGAGGGACTCCACAGAGAGGTGTAACAGACAGAGACATTTTAAGCGCGGTCCATTTCCTCTGCCTTTCTGGTTATTTTTCACACCCCTCGTTCATTTAGCCTTTGCACTTATTTCTTGGTTGTGTACATGTCTATTCTTGAGTGACGCAGCATGTTTAAGTAAACGTTCACTAAAGAATGCCAGGTTAAAAAATACCTTGAAAAAGTGAGTTTTACACTTGCTATATCAGATTATTGGTTTCCTGCTACCAAAACTGTGCAGTAATGGGCATCACAAAACAAAATGATTCTTCTGTTTACTAAGTACCAGGAACCCAAATTTTAATCTGGTATTAATCTTCAGTAGTTTCATGGCTTTAGCCAAAGTACTGAACAGGAAGTTACAGGTGAAAATAACAACTACCCTACAGGACGGTAATCTGATTAGCGGTGATTCGTCTACAGCAAGATGCCCCAGGAGCCGGCAGCGGGTGAAAATTGTGATTATCGCTACTATAATTACTGCAATGGGCGCACAGTCCCAGTGCCGATCTTAGGAATCTCACTGAGCTACAGAGAAGAAGCTGAGACAGCAGTTTGCATTCGCTGTCAGTATCACTGGGGCAACACATTCAGTTGTTTTACTTGATCTTTTCAGAACAACAAAAAAGTGATTGACTTCATTACTGTAATTAAATTTGTACCACAGCTTTCTACATATCCCAGTACACATTCTATGTTTAGGCCTCCCGGAGGTGAAGATTCCCTTTGGGTAATGGGTGGGCAGGTGCTTAACACTGCCTGTTGCCTCCCAAATGACATTAAAAACACACAAGACTTTTACACAGTCATGGAAAATGTAAATTTTATGAGAAGATTAAGAGATTTCAAAATCATATTTGATTTAAATTTACAAGAGGTCCATGTAGAACCAAGAAGATATCTGTGTGTCATTACTAATGTTTAAGGGTAAAAGTAAAGGAGAAACAGCTACTTCCAAGAGATGTCTCACCAAATTCTAGCATTTTAGCTCATATGCTAATATGATAAACGGTCAGATTCAGAGTTGTCAACCATGTTAATTCCATATGATTAAAATAAACTAGCTACCCAGGAATCCTTATTGCCATTCATGCTTTTAATTTCTCTTAAGTAGAAATCTAAGTTAGGAGTCAGTAGATTAAATGGCTGGCAGACATGAGTATAGATCTCCATTCAAATAACAACTGGAGCAAAATAAAATTGAAATAGCATACCTTTAACTTAAAATACCTATTTATATAACTGCCACTTGATCACAGAAACAGGCTCTTCACTGAGCCCAAAACATTACTGAGAAAATGAGGAAATTAGCAAGGGCTTATAAATAAGTTGATCTCTTCTCTATTACTTGTCTAACTTTAATAGTTGTTTAATTAATTCAATATCTACACTAAAAGTCAAAAAGCAAATACAAAATTCAGATGTTTCCTAATATCCAGATGCCTATATAAAATACCACATCAAATACATTCTAATTTTCCTTCTGATGATCAACATTAAAAGAAAACAAACCTAAATAAAACCTGGAGCTCAAAAATATTCATGGGACTTATTAAAAGTTTAAACATAAAACCCAAAAGCTCATTTCTCTAACACAGTAATTTATATTAATTTTAATTTTTGTTATGTATAACACTGCTGAGGCAAAATAAAGATACAACCGAAAATAGGCAGAATTTCCCAACACCTTATATATTCTGAAGATACAAACTGAATCTTTCATGCTACGAGATTATTTGAGAAACTGTCCAAGAACTGGGCAATTACATATGTTCCTGACTGTTGGTTGGTCTCAGCAAGACCTCCAGTGAACAGAGCAGGCAACCACGTGGACAGTCAACCCACAGACCGAGCAACGAGCCGAGTCTACCACACCTAAGCACGCAGCACAGCCATCACCGCACCTCACATGCTGTACAAAACCAATCCTCTGGGCTTTGCTGATATTCTCGGTAATACACCTGGGGTCAGAGACCATGTAGGCCAGTCTCCAGCCCTTTCACACAGGCAAAATCTATACAGCCTCTAAACCCAGAAAATGCTGGCTTTTCTATGAGAACGAAGTTAGCTGACATGTGCTCTTGCTTCCAGCAACTGTGGTTTTAAATAAATTCAGTATGATGCCCAACAAGAACTCTGTTGTGGAGGTTTTCAGAGAACTACAAAAAAGTGACACAGAGTATAAGGTACATTTCTTTCCCCGCCCCGGTAAGAATACAAGTATTAGAACCCTTATTTGTATCTTCGAAGAATAACTTCTCACTTTTAATTGTTGGATAACTCAGGTAAGAAACACTAAGGATTTTTAAATATTAAAACAACAAAAACAAAACACGAAGTGGCAATGGGTCGAGCAAAGCAGAAGGTTTGCCAAGGAACAATAATGCCAGCGCAGGCAGGGAGGGGAGGTGGCGGGGAAGGCAAGCCGGGTCCGTGCCAAGCAAAGCAGGGCGTTCAATCAGCCCTATCAGCCTTCCATCAGTGTCTCCACTCCAGCCAAATCCAGAGGAAACAAGGAGTCAGAGACTCAGGTCAATAAGCTTATAGGCGATTTGCACAAACAGCCCCTCCAGCAAGGTAAAACACAAAGTCATATTGGCTTTTCCTTTCGCTCCTTCTGTTTGAACTCCCTGCTCCAAATGCACCCTGGAAATGTCAATGTTATATGCAAGACTCTAAAGAGCTGAGCTTCTTAATCCCGTTAAGAAAAAAGCCACAAAGTTGCCTGTGAAGATCTTCTTCCTCACTGGACTCAAAGCCGTAACGGTCGGGCAGGGCCGCAGAGTGCCGACGGCCATTCCTCAGCCCAAATCACAGAAGGCAAAATCATGGCATTGCAGGCAGTTCCAGGGAGGCATGGACCTTAGGTGCAGCGACAGTGATAGGGGAGAAGAGAGCAGGAGAGCAGGTGGCACGGACACGAGAAAACCCACCCACCATGCCCACAAAGGCCTGACACTTTTGTTTTTTCTCAGACTGCAGGACCTACAGCATAGTTTTTTTGTTCTGCCTGCACGTTTGGTGAGGGGGTTGCAGGAGATTGGTACCAAGTCAGGTTCGGATTTGCTACAGGCAGTCCTAGCACAGCTAACGCCTTTCCTTCATTTATAACAAAGCCACAGACCATAATGGCCAGGCTATGTGGCCCATGGCCTGGACGGTCCAGCAACGGTGGGCCTGGTCCCGCCTCTCTGATTCCTGGTGGGGACAGACACATACAGCACACAGCCTCAGTCACCCAGCTGGGCGGCTGCTCTGGACCCTCAGTAAGGAGATGGAGCCTTCTCAAGCCGTGGGCCGAGGGATACTTCTGACTGGCTGATCTGTAGTCCCCCATCTCCCTGTATACCTGTTTCACTTTCTGTGCTGACCTCCACTTCCGCTGTTCTGCACCTGCACAGCCTGTGACCTGGCCACACTCTTCTCCCCGCCCTCCTCTGTGGCTCGCAACCCTCTCCCCACACAGGTCGCAGCTCCACCCACACACAAGGTCTCTCCACCTCCGCACCTGCTGTGCTCCTCCTCACCGGGCTCTGTGACGTGAGTGTGATCCACTGCTCTGTCCTCCTGCAATGGGGACTGAGTGACATCACGCTGTGCCCAGCATGACTGGGCCTGGCACCCACACCTTGCTGACCATATGGTGGAGCGCTACTGACTTCAATCTACTGGACAGGGCTGGAGGCCCTGCCGGCCCAGTCAGGGCCTATTGGTCTTGACTTCTGCTTCCACATCAACTACTCGGGCACACGTGACCTAGGCTTTCTCTATTTTCTGTAGATACTGTGCATGTTCCTCTTTTAAAGAATATTTAACATACCTGCCCCTTCTGCATGCCACCTCTGTCGGCTCCTTTGGGGTACTGTGAGAATGTCTAGCACTCTATCTTCCTTTGTGAGTTTCCATCCAGGCCCACTTCATCAACCCTGATCTTCCCAGACCGAAGACCTCTATCTCTTGCCTGCATCTAGTGTGTGCATGGTATCTGGTGATTCTTCCAGTCCTTCTGCAAATTGATACCAAACCAGAAGTATGGTGGTTTTTTGCCTTCTAAAATCAAATTTAGCCTACTCAGGGATCATGACTTCAGTGAACTGCAGACAAGGAGCTCGGTGACTTTCCTGGATCACTGTTACCATGACTCGAAGTCCTCATGGCCAAGATGTTTGTTTGGGGTCATTGTTTCAGTAGCACTCCACTTTGCTAGTTTACAGGGACTCTTCCCATTCACATACCCTGTGACACTCCCCTGGAATGCTTCCCCAGACATGCTTATCTTACTTCATTAGCAAGCTTGAATATTTCAGTGAGGAAAGCAGTCACGGTAACAATCGCAGTAGCAATCATAGTAAACACTCATAGTAAGCAGTTTTAGAGCTGCTCTACAGCAATTCCACTATGAAACGCCCCAATTTTGAGTGTCTCTAAGAAATGCTAATGCACAAAAGGGTTCCTTCCTCCTCCCAGAGACAGAACTCACTGGGAAGGCTGCCTTCCCAACCACGTGTGTTTCCATTTCTATCAGCTTGCTTATTTCCGTGTATGCACAGAGACTTCAGTGTTTCATGCAGAAGTCAGAAGAAAGGAAGATAGAATAACGGAAGCCAATAACTTAGTACCCCAGGAAATATGCAGCGCTATGGACCCAGCCTTGATGTCTTCGTCATCTGTAAATTCAAGGAAATAATTCTTGCTTGTTTCCTTCCTCTTGGAGATATTGGGAAGGCAAGAGGCCAAGCAATCCAAACTCATGAACAAAAGAAGATGATGGAAATGGAAATAACTACTTTACATTTCCCTCAAATTTTTAAAAATTTCAGGGTACCACAGAAAGCCTACAGAAGTATCTTTTCATAAACACAGTTCATTTCTTTTTGAAGATGAAAAATAGGGACATAAAATAAGCAACTAGTTAATGAATAATGTCACAGGAGGAATCAATAGAATTGCCACATTCAATTTTAGGACTGCAAATATTACAATATCTCTGGGATAGGGTCATATAATTAAGAATTTTATACAGTAAAGCTAGCAGACCATCATTTTTAGGTATTTCTGTGGAATCTTACATTATAAGAGTAGAATCTTACATTACAAGGTCATATTTAACTATATGCTTTGTGCAATGACCAGTAACTTTACTACAATTAATGAATGCTTTAAGACTTGCAGAAAAATTTTCCCATTAACTAGAACACAGGTAATATCAATGTGGAGCCAAGGAAAGTATTATGATACAGAAGTAAAGAGTCTTTCTAAAACGTCCTACATAATAGAGAAGCCATGCCCCAAAAGGAAGCAGGGACTTGTCTCTGATGATAAGCTCTATGTTCACCAATGTACAAATAGAGGCTTTCATTATGGTTAAAAAGTTACGATAGCATATGATAGTTTTTATACATAATCCAGCTATTAAAATATGAACACAGATAGTACCTCTACATGTTTCCTCAGTATTCTCCCCCAGAAATGTGGCAAAACATCCTGTGAAAGAATTTAGATATTTTAGCCGTGTTCTGTGGCATGACATTTTAAACTATCATTTTAATTTTTTTAAAAAACACTTACTATTCAAAATTTTCATCAAATGGAGCCATTAAAGTAACCAGATCTTGGCCTTTAGACAAAATAAGTTCAAATAATCCAGTTCATCTTCCCATCTATACTGACACATTTTAAGTTGTCATCAATGGTTTAAAATGTACAAAAAGCAACTTTCACTCCCGAATCCTGAGTAACAATATTTCACTTGGGATGAACATTTCTTATGTTCTTTTCCAATCATAATATTGACAGCATTAGCTCTTTAAATACTTTTGTTCTTTTAATTGCTAATTATCATCTCTCCATCACTGGCAAAATAAAACATAATTGTGTGCCACTGAGATAAATGTGAATTTCCAAAGAAATATTAGGTTCTAATTTTCCAGACAGAAAATTTTCTCTTCCTATTGTAGCTAATCAACTTAAGTGAAAAGTGGGTAACACCTTTTGTGAGAACTCAAGGGGAGACAGCATCTATTACACCGCGGTCTTCCTTCCCATCACTTCCGGCTGAGCTTCTTTGGGAATTCCCTGGTCTCATATTCTACAAGAGCAAAAGAATAATTTCTTTTCTATGACACAGGCCACAGTCATTTGAAATAGTTACTATTAGCATCTAACCTGAAAATATGACATGGAAATAAGAACTGTGATTCTCACCTACTAGGACTTTCTAAGTGCAAAGTAAACACCACAGAAAATTATTTTTACAATACATGTATTATGTACTTTTAATGTGGTCTCTGTATCCTATTAAATATAATTTTGTGTAATTTAACCTTTTTCAAAATCCTTAACTGTTTGTCAAATAATATCCACTGAATCCTATCTGTAATAATTGTCTTTCACTGTCCTTTCTTAGCTCTTAAAGACCTGTCATTAGTTATTTTTCATGAATCAGGATTCTGAGTAGTATAGATGGAGTTTATTGTCTTAAGACTATAGTTATTGTCATCATGAACACGTCACCGCAAGTCTGTTTCTGTCTGAGAAACTACTGACTTAAGCAGCACTCACTGAACATAAGCCTTAAGCGATGATCTTTTCAAAATTTAAAACGTATCTAACGATAACTGTCAAGCCTGCCTCCTTGGAGGAATTCAACTGACAAAAGTCTGTCTGCACCTTGACTCCTGTAGCCGTAACAGCCAAAGGAAGAATAGTCCTAAGGGCGCCCGTTAGCTCCTCCCCGATCTCAGTACCACGGCACAGGGGCGCTGCAAGGCTGCGCTACAGCGTTTCTCCTGGTAAAGCAGGGAGCGAGATGGGCCCAGGGGCCGCTCTCCCGTGCACTGCCAAGGCTACGGGCCCTCGCGAAACCGCCTGGGCCACCGCGAGCAAAGGCCTATTCTGTCCAAACTGTTCTCATTTTCAACCGAGGCTGTGGCACAGGAGAAGGGCACGACGCCTCGCGCTCCGGAAAGCCCAACAGGAAAGCTGAGAAGCAGCCGTTCCAAACCCAGGAAGGGTCCCCAACTCCTGTGAAACCGTGCGCTGGTGTGCAGGAGGTGGAACATGCACCTCACCGGCAGAGACAAAACGGCCGAATAAAAAGAATCATAAAAAAGAATCACAAGAAACCCCGGACTGCCTTTTGGCGAAAGCGAGCAGATGTGTGCCGGCAAGGACGGCGCTCCGAGTCAGGCTCAGAGGTGACCAAAGCCCGGCTGGACCCGGAGGGCTGCGCATCTCCTCACCTCACATCCCTGGAGAGGCCCAGCCCCGGGCCTCCTACGCGAACACACCCGCTGGAGGATGAGACGAGGCGCCTCTGAAATGGGGCCCTCCTTTTGTCCCGCAAAACAACAACTTCACGTTTGAGAAATTAGCACGTGTTCTCAGCCTGATGAATTTCGTCTCAGACTTGGAGGACGTTTTTCTCTCCCACCCTATGGTCCATTCTTTAAAATCCGCAAAGTGGACTCACGTGTGACATCCAGCCCCCGAGGATTACCTTTGCTACGAAAGTATTCCACGTCTTCACAGCTCAGCTTTCCGGTTCCAAATCCTGAGGGGAAGTTTTCCTCCAGCGGAAAGTCTCCTCTGGAGAGGACGTCGGCCTCCTCTGAGGGACACTGGTCCTCCTCGTCCTCGATGGTGTCTTCAAGCGGCCCTTGAAAGAGAATCAGGGTCACTGTACCAGACACATCCAAGAAGAGAGCGACACAAAATCCTCACACAGGGTCTTTCTGATGCCAGCAGTGAACACAAGGAAAGCCACAGAGTCCCACCAAGGGGCCGACTCCACACCCAAGTCACTGGAAGTGCGGACCCAGGTGAGATCGAGGGCACCAGAAGCAACCTGCACCTCCACACCCAGCCCTGAGCCCCAAATTTATTTTTCATTCTCTCCTAAAGAGCAAAAGTGTGTATTTTATGTTCATTTGTTAGAATTAACTGCCTGCTAAAGAGTACAAGTCTCTTTTACACTGTTGGACAATTTTACCTGAGATTTTAATAAAGATTTAAAGTAATTGAATGCATTTTAATTGAACTGAGATTTTAATAAAGTCTATACATTTAAAAATCCATCTTAAGAGTGGATTCCAAGAAAAGATTTCATTATATGTGTTTGAGGCTCGAAGAAAAATTACATATTTCTCTCCCTGATGAAAGCATAACCCTATTCATAATTAATTGAATTTTTTCTGAAATGAAAAGTAGTTTTCTAATGAAAAAATGTAATTTGTATTTATGTGATACTTTTTCAGTAGTAAAAATACAACTCCCAGGGAGAGAATGAGAGCGTGGTACACTACATTAATGGACCTATGTCGCTGAAAGGAAAGGGGGGGCTGGCGTTGTTCAGATGGCTCTGAGGTGGACGGCATGGGGCAGCGCACTCTGTGAGCCCCTGGCTGCCTCTGAAGAATCAGTCTGGACTCAGTTCACTAAGCGGAAGTCCACATTTACTCCTAACGAAGCACTGTGGTGCTGGGCCCAAAGGACCCAGGCTACTTCGTACGGTCATTTCAGACCACTGGACAGGCCAGATACATGAAGGCCCGGAAGCCTCTACCTCCCAGTTCTTAGAAACAGGCCAGAAAGGTTCAGGCAAAGAGAAACTGCAGAAAGAATTTAGGACAATGCATGCGGTACAGTCTGTAAGTACAGGGCTGCAGTCAGGAACGTGTCCCCACACGCACCTCGCCCACGTGCAGCGCCCACGCTGCATTCTGCGCAGGGCCAGTGTGCAAAGGACTCACTCAGTCTGGTAAGTCCATACGGGCAGTGTTGGTTACACAGGTTTAAATGAAGGAACGTGTGAGCGAAATGTTTCCTTCAGAGGCTCTTGGTCCTTTTTAGGACAAGAGATGCCCGGATTCCAAGCACGCTCTCCCCATTCTGCCTTTGTACACATTTTTTATGCTCAGGGCTGGGCCGAAAGAGGCGTCCGTGGGTCAGGGTTTGCACAAGTCACATTCAACTGGCACAGCTCTCCCATCCGCTTTGCATCTCTTATTAATGATTTCAAATTGAACATTTATAATCTCCACTTTCTATCAAACACAAAAGAAACACATAAACTCACAATAATATAAAATATTACAATCCTTAAAGTATTTATTTGATATTTTCAGAAGAGGGTTTAATCACTAATGCACAGTCTAATGAGGGCACTGATGGTCTTTCCTTTATTTTTATTTTCAAACAACTTCATTATGGTAACGAGATGGGTCAGAAGACCTGTGGAGATGTCGCACATGGCTCACGCGGGAGTCTGAAATCACTTCCTTATGTGATCTCTAAAATGACCCAGGGAGGGGAGTATCAGGCTTGTTACTATTTTCAGTTTCTAGATCTGCAAAGTAAAGTCAGGGGTCAGTTAACAGAAAAAGGTTGCAAGCTAATAAATGAAAAAACTGGATTTGCAAACTCAGCATTGCAATAGCCTTTATGAATATAGCACTGGATTGTAAACCATTCTCCACTCACTGTGAACACAATCCTTCAGAAACAAACTGTAACACACAGATACCTCCACAGCACAAGGCTCAGAAAATCAGTAATTCATACTTCGTGCTTGTTTATTTACAGATGCTTAAACATCTACACTAAAAAGTGACAAATCTCTTTCTGCTCTTCTTGGATTACTGAAAACGAACCAAAATATTAGATTTCCACCTCTCCACTAGAAGGAAGATCATCTTACAGACTTACTGAAACTGAAATAGTGAGTTACTAATACTTAATATTGACATAATTTATACCTACAGTGAATAAATCTGAAAACTAACCACTGCAATATCAACAATATATACTCCTTTTAGAAAATTTTTTGAGAACAGACTGTGTTTTGCTAACAAGAAGTAAAGCTCCAATTGTAAAATAAGTATTTTAAATGGCATATATAAAATATGAAAAATGGAAATATTTGCATATATTAAAGAGAAAATGTGTATAACAATAAAATTAATAGTAATAAAATGTTTTCATTTAAAAATGAAATTTTGAACATATATAATATTGTTTGAAGAGGCTTTATTTAGGATGATATGTAATTGATAATTATTTAAAATAATGACAGGAAATAACCTTTTGTTATGTGACATAAAATTCAAACTTAACAGTTGTATTAAAGGTTAAATAGATGCGCACATGAGAAAATCAGAAAGAAAACAAAACTACAAAACACTGATTTATGCTGAGTAAACCTCAAACCAAGTAAATGTTGTGTGTGTGTGTGTGTGTCAAAGCCTTTATCTCACAGTTTATCAGCTCTTAATTGACAGCCTAGTGTTACATATTACAAGCCTTGTTTTTGTTTATGTGTTGGCTATCACTTTGCAATTCCAAGAATGGAAATGGAAAAAAAAAAAAGCACTTATTTTAAAAAACAAGCCACAAAAATCAAAATAAAAGGTTCTCTAAAAAACCGTTCTCTGAACTCATTTGTTCAAAACACATGTACTCTCACTGCCAATATTTAGCATGGGCCAGAAGCAACTGATTAATGGCCATCTTGCATTTCTCCCAAAGCAAATGTCAGATTTGTATAATTTGCTGTACTTTAAAATGTGAAATTAATAACCACTTCCTTAACCATGCCATCAAATCAGGCTCTGGGAAGACAGCTTCTCTTCAAATGCACAGTATTTATGGTTTCAGATCTGATCGCCCTCTCCTCTCTCTATTTCGTGTTTCTTTAACAGAAAATCCTAACAGATAATCGGTGGCCATAAACTAACATTTTAAAAGGGTAAGAGACACTTGAAGCACAAGGGTAATTAACAGCACCAATGAAGGAGGGAATGAAGGAAACTCCTGCGGATGGATTAGTGGGCACAGAGGGCCACTCAGAAAAATCACCACCCATAATGTGACACAAATAATAATATCTACTCAGAAAAGGCTCACGACTGAGCTCCATGTGCCCTCATGGAGAAAATTACTTCTGATTGAGACCACTTGGCAGGCAAGTGTGAGGAAATCTGAATTTCTGCTCTTCCGCTGCCTCTGATTTACAGATATCCAAACATACTTGCCAGAATTAATCGCCTCGATGTTTGTAAATATCAACGTTTCCCTCATGTTTAAATGCCAATAATTCACTGCACACCCAAAAACTTCGGATCTAACCACGGTGCCGTTAACCACCTCTCAGCATGAATGAGTGGCCCCTCATGATTTACATCAGATGCAGATGCGGAAATGTGTGGACTGGGAAGCTGGGGGGGTCCAATGAGCAGTGCAGGCTTTCGGGAAGAGAGGCAGCGGTGCACTGGGGACCCATCCAGAGTGGCTGTGGCCACCTCTGCCCTCCAGGGATGAAGCGGAAAAAGGAAGGCTCTGCACATCCTGACACCAGCAATCGTGGTGGGCAGACCGCTGCCTCCGCCCTTCCACCTCACCTGCACCAACAGCCAGCTGCGGTGGGAGTGGGGGGTGGGGGTCTGAAGGTGGACACATCAGAGAAGTTTCCATCTGGGACTATTTCAACAACCCAGAGTCGATGAAGGCAACAGGATGTTCAAGATCCAGTCATTACGACCCATTCCCTGACAGCAGAGTCGCTGCTTGCAGTGAAAATAAAGAATGGAACATGTACAGCTAAGGAGCACTGTCAGGAGCCACTTCCTGCCCCAGAGAAATGGATTTACATTGCTAGGTTTCAGGGGGTTAAAGAGAACCCCCAAAACACCCACAGAAACAAAATAAGAACCAGAGCTTGACAAACACAGAGAAAAATATAGAAGATAAGTAAAAATTTAAGAAGAATAAAATTAATAACACCATGATGAAACGCAAGAGACGTAAGGACCAACACAGCAACAATGATACAGAATGTGTGTGCCTTTCCACATCTGCAGTCCTGATGAGTAACTCTGTTGGTGTCCCACTAGGATCAGGACCCCACCTCAGTGCCAAATATCTCAGCATGGGGAAATGAAAAGCTCTTCAGAATAAGAAGCATCCAGGAAATAAATTAAATTCTATCCACCATCATATATGAAGCAAAGAAAGGCCAAGTTCTCCGGTTCCTCTGCAATGTTCCCCAGGAAGGCACCCATCTCTTCAGTGCTCCTTGGCACTGATTTTGCAGACACTGGTTTAGTTTGGCTTTGCCTGCATCCGATGAGCACAAGGCACCGAGTCGTGGTGCAGCCACACGGAGAGCACCGGCTGCCTCTCCTACATTAGTATTCCCTGCACTCGGAGGCTGCACAAGACTAGCCACCAAGCAAAATGAGATTGTTTCAGAACCCTGGGCAGCCGTGATTGTGTCTGGCAGGTGGGGAGAAAGTCACATTAGAATATTATCATTCCCAATAATTGCAGTCATCCACCAGTGTGCTCGGAAATTCCGCTAGGTGAGCCGCACTAGGAAAACACACATGGGTCTGCAGAGCGTTGTTAATCCCAGTGCTTCTCCGCATTTGTCATTTGGGTCCTTTGTATAGCAGGTGCATTGCTAACATTGAAAATTAAAAACTTTCATCCCAAACTTTACAGTATTTTATTCATACACATAACAAAGAATCCATTCCAATGGGAAAACTCTCAAACTCTTAATGAATGGATGAAAATGAAAATGCTGAAGCTCTACCTGCGTTTCTAGCTCCCGCTTTCTGCTTTCTTTTTTTCCATTAAGTTTGTTGGTACATTTGAGGTACACAGTACAGTTATATTCATCATTGGGATCTTGCACCTTCACCTGACGTATTCCTGCTTTCTGCTCTTTAAAAGTTCCTTGCTGGAGCTCCACTACCACAAAGGACTAAGAAGGCACACACCACAATCTGAGCCTCACGATTTAATATGCCTGGCTTGAATTAGCACACTATAATTGAGCTACATTTATCAGTGATGCTACCTTTTAAAATGTAAATATAGAAATACAAGGAGCAAATTCTAGTTTACACTCAACATGTCAATATGTAAATGTGGCAAAACCCTACATACACACGCACTATTTTAGTTGATAAATAAAAGGAGTTAAACTTGTTACATGTTTCTGTATCTGATGAAAACGAAACAGTGCATTTAAGGTGAAGGTCTTGCTACTCATCTTTACCTTGCATTCCTTTGTTGATTTCAGGAGAGCATTCACAGCTACATGCCCCACTTGTTCAGTTGGAAACAGAAAAAAAGTAGCCTCAACTCTAAAATAAAGAGCAAAATCCCAGGAAAACGTGCTCCTACCTTCTCACCACGGGAGGGAGCGCGGTGAGCTGGGCAGCTTCTGCACGTCTGCATCCCTCAGTACATCCTGCTCAGGAGCTGTTCAGTGGCTGCACCCTGGGACACCCCCCAGCGCTTTCTTGGACACCTGTGTCCCGCACACCCCACAGAGACATTTGAAGAGGGGCGGGGACAGAACTGTTCTCCGGACAGTGCTGACCCCCAGGGACTCATGTAATGGGCTTAACAGCAAGAATAAAACCTTGATTCTACAGCCGAAAAAGCACTATTTTAAGCGAGCAAATGTGTCTTGTGCTCTCCCACTTTCTATAATGGCTGTATTAGGGATCCAGTTGGAAGGAAACATTTTTATTATTCATTTTTCTCCTTATCTACCAGAAGAATGTTGATTTTTTTTTTCATTTACGTTTGTTGCCTGCAGGTAGTAGACCAGAGAATCATATAGTAGAAGTTCTTACTCTTGATTAATTTCTTTCCATGTGTTATTTCTTATATATAATTGATTTTGGCTTTGCTCATAGCTGTACAACTTTTTAAAAATATCTGTACCAACTGCTGTCATTCAATCAAGAAAGTTGAAGGAAATTACCTGAAATTTGTTAAGTTTATTAAAAATGAGATATGTGAATATTTGAATTGAGTTCTGAAATGTTAATGCAAAGAAAGATATTAGAGAAATTTTAATGGTGAGTTCAATTTAACCATACATCATTGTAAAATGAAGGGGAAGGGTCAGGTCTTTTTCAAATTGTTTCTTTAGGGAAGAAAATGTACTCTTTCATCTAAAAAGTAAAGTAATATTCTTTGCTCTAAAGTCTTTGGCCACTTTTAAAGATGGCAGCATGAACATTTTTTGGTATATACACTTGAAAACATTTTAAATTACTTAAATGCATTTCCCCAGAAATCCCTTGCTTTGCAAGACTTCAAATTAACGGAATGATGTCACCAGGAAAACAATGATTTTGTTCAGAGCACATGCAAACCTTCTGAGCAGCAATTAATTTCACACAGTAGGTTAAACACTGAGATAGGAAGAAAAGTTAGAGGAAAAATTGCAAACAAAATTGGAACTAGACTCTCTAGTGACTAATTTACTACCGAGAAGTAACTCAGGCACCGAGAATATCCAGCTCATTACTCCATGGCTCATGCATGGACCCAGGAAGTCAGTGACAGAGTCAGCAGTGAAATTCAAGGATTTTGTAATCAGAGGCCAGCAAAGCTGTGCTCAGTGTGCAGACCGTGGCAGCTCTGTCACGAGAACTGTGGCACCACAGTCTTGACAAGTGCGATACACTCCCCTCCCTTCTCCACAGGAAGACCACGCACAGGCCCCAGTGATCGGCTGAACCCACCGAAAACAGCGGTAGAAGCCAAACTCACGGACCAAGGACATAGCTGGATTAATGCACCTGGCA
Organism: Fukomys damarensis; assembly: GCF_012274545.1. Classification (NCBI taxonomy): domain Eukaryota; kingdom Metazoa; phylum Chordata; class Mammalia; order Rodentia; family Bathyergidae; genus Fukomys; species Fukomys damarensis. The sequence goes on from NW_022900917.1 coordinate 2,447,427, forward strand.
CGACAAGGGTTAAGGACAGGACTGATGATGGAACAGAGCGGCTACGATGACGCACCACACGCGCAGCTATCTGAAGCTCAGACTTGCGTATCTGTGGCTGAGTGTTGTGTCCTACTCGCTGTGTGTCGGTGCTGGGGGCCGAACCCAGGGCCGGGACCCTGCTGCACACACGCTTGACCTCTGGACCAAACTGCACCCCGTCCTGAGATCTTCCCTCTCTAACGGCCTGCAGCCCCCGGATGGTGACTCTGTTCTTTTCCCGAGAATTCCGTCTCTACTCGTGCGTCCCTCACGGACCTCACTAGTGCTGATCCTCGCTAGTGCTGCTCACTGAGGGGCCGAGCACGCGGGCTCAGAGCCAGGCACCCAGACAGCGCTGCGCAAGACCAGATGGCCCCAGCCAGAAGGGAGCGGCCGCCGGCTCAGAGGCCGCACTGTGCGCCGAGACAGGAAACCGTCGAAGCAAGAGCACACAAGAAGACAAAAAGCTCCACTGTATACGGAGGGCTGCAGAAAAGGCTTCTTCCATGACATCCCGAATTCCAGTCACCTGGGCATTTTTCATACCTCCGCGGTCATAGCTCCGTCTTCGCCACGGAAGCAGCAGGTCTGGTACCTCGCATTTAGCCCCCACCCTTAATACTTCCGTAACGACTTTTCAGCTGAGTTTAACTGTTCTCAAGTTGAAGGCCAAACCCAGGAGCCACTTCCAGCTCCGTGCTCACTTCTGAACGACCACTGCCATGCTGTCGCGGGAGCGTGCCCTCTGGCAGCGCGAGGTCCAGGTCCTCTAGGTCACTCAGAGCGAGCGCCGTCCACGCACATGGGACAGGAGCCGAGCTGGCCGGCAGGGGAAGCGGGGTTTTCCTTGAGGGGAGCATTGGGCCCCGACACGGGCTGCTCCCCAGCTGGAAATGCAGTGCACCGACGCTCACACGCTCCTGAGCAAGGAAGGAAAAAGCAACTGACTCTCCCCGCAGAACCTGTGCGCCCGAGGGGTGGTAACACATTTCCGACAGGGTTAATCAAAGCCCCAGCTTCCTCCTCTGCAACCAGAATATGCACACTTGCTTCAGAAACTTCAGCACTCAATCAAAATACAGCATTATTCTAATCTAAAAAAAAAAAAAAAAGAATGTAAAATTATCAAGTATTTTTATAAAAAAAAACTAGCTGATAATATTCAAGGTGGGTTAATAACAAAGCTAGTACAAGAGAAATAAAAGAATAGCAAAAACAACCTTCTGATGCCACAGTGGAATTCTACCCTTCTCTTTCTAGAGCAAATCAAAGGTAACCTGCAGGTTGATCTTGTTTTTAATCAGTGACAAAAGCACTAGCCACACAGTGGATTCTGAACAGGAGCTTGGTGACAAAATTTCCTAAACAGATTCCTAAGGCCAAGAAGAATTAAGCCTGGTGGTGGGAAACACGGACACCCATCTCTGATGCACTGTGGCCCCAAGCAGGAGGGAAGGGGCAGATCCACTCCCCGCACAGGTACTGGGTAGGTGTGTCAGGGAAAGGCCAGACACCAGTCACGAGCAAGAATGTGTCTCACTCACTTCTCATCAGATTTATTTATTTATGTATTTATTTATTTTTGGTACCGGGAATCGAACTCCGGTCCTCCAGGCAGGCGCCAGAACCACTGAGCTAAATCCCCGGGCCTCACTGGATTTACTTTTTAATCCTTCATTTTAGTAACACCTTTTCTGGTCCTGCCCTAATAATGTGATTCTTAATACCTGTTTAATTATTTTTGCTTAGTTTATGCATGATATAATTGTCCATCTTTTTATATATTTTTATTCTATTAATGCATGTGTGTAGTACATGATTGCATCCATTGTGGGAGTTGGTAAATGGACCGAACACATCTTAATCCTGTAATTATTAACTTAATGTTTGGGGGGATTTTTAAATTAAAATAACTGCTCTCAAAATGTTGCCCGGATTCCCTGGCTGATGACAAGCAGTCAATCAGCAGACAGAGTCCGCCCACAGTGAGTCCTGCGTCAGTAGCATCTGTAGCTCCTGGAGATCCCTGCGAATAGCAGACTGACTCTCAGACCCCACACAGCCCGTGACCGGGAGAGCAGAGGGTGACTTGGTGTCTGTGTCCAAGTGGCCTGAGTGTCTGGGAACAAGGGCACAACAGACACACGGATAGAGGGGTCTCAGACATGCTGGGACTGTCTGTTCTTGTCTGTGACCTAAACCCCAGAGCTCGGAGCTGATGCCGGCTCCAGCCTCCTCTGCGCTTAGGCCGCTGTGCTGGACTCTGTCTTCCCTGGACAAATGGACACAGTCTCCCCAGAGACGGGTGGGTTGAGGTCATTCACTCGGTGCTGGTTAACTGTTTGTCCTTCACATCAGAGAGTCCTACAAGGACCCAGATGACATTTTCCCAGCTGACTCTGGGTAACACAGACAGATGGCAGCCAGTGCCAGGGGATCCCAAATGTCACCTCTCCTCTCTGCACTCCCTCGGGAGCCCTTTGGGATGCAAGCCAGGGGCCAAGATACTGTTTTACTAACATCACACAAACACATGCACAGGTACACACCTGACTGTGGGATGGAAGCAAAGCCAGGGGTAGCATCACAGTATCTAAAAACACAGGTCAGCTGCTCGAGTGTCCTACAGAACACGCTCCCATCAACAGTAGGGTCCTCACCCTGCTCTGCCGGGCCTGGGGCTCCCCAGGAGCCAGCAGGGGCCAAGCTGGTGGTGGAGAGAGGCTGCCCACATGGCCTGTGGTCCGGGGTCGCACTCACCTCCCTGTTGCCATCCCTGGGGCCAGTGGCACAGCAGGGCAGCACTGCCAACCACACACAGCCCTGACTCTGGGCTCACAGAGGGGTGTGGCCTCCCCTGGGAGAGAACCAGGCCAGCTTTTGGGGCCAATGCGGTGGTGGTGACAAATATTCTCCCCAGTCTGTCCTGTCCTGCACGCTGCCCTGCACCACCAGGAACCAGCCCCTCCACAAAAGACAGCAGCCGGAGCATGGGCTGCAGTACAAACTTTAGAGAATGTGCCTCATTTCACAGGTGCATGTGGCACTTTCCAAACTTCCACGCTGGTGAGTCTCTTTCACCTTCGAGGGATGAACACATAAAAAAAAAAAAACACTTCCAACAAATCTCAAGTTGCAAAACCCTAAGGAAGCAAATGGCTGTGTTGGTGGAAGCAAAAGCAACACCCTGTGTTCAATCCACTCTGTCAGTCGCCCCACAGGCCCAGGCACACAACTCTGAGAGGCTGGAGGGTGGAGACGCAGGGCAGCCGATCCACACAGCACCACAGCCAGCCTGCACCCGTGCAGTCTGGGGCTCTCTTAAGAAGGACACCCCTGCCTCCAGTGCCCAGGCCCAGGGCCAAGTTTTGGGAGCAAAGGTGGGTGCTCTGATTGCTCAACTCCTCCTGAGGCTGGCAGGGCCCCAGGTCTGCCTCCCCCTGACCTCCAGAGGCTCTTGGCCAGGGGAAGAGAAAAATCAGCTTCTTGCTTCCTTTGTAATTAACCCCAGCTCCATTTCCCTCTCTAAATTGTAAGAGTAATTGAGTGGAGGTGGTAAAATGTGAAGTCCTTGTTTCCATGTGGAGTTCTGTTTGTCTGTTTGTATTTTAGACTGGGTCAGGCTATGGAGTCCAGGCTGGCCTTGAAGTCATGTGATCGTCCTGCTTCAGCCTCCCTCTGGAGGGCTGGGATTGCAAGCGTACACCACCACACCTGGCTTTGCATGCCAATTCAACAGCAGCCACTTAGTGAAGACTGAAAGGCTCTGAGCAGCTCTCGACCCCACTGCCCAATCTCACAGGAGTCAGAGAAATTCACATCGCTATCTTCAGAGTGGATGAAAATTCACCAGAACTGGAGGCCCTGCGCCCTGGAGAGCTTTTAACGCACACTTGTCTTAAAGCTATGGTCTAAAACCTCAGAAACAAGCACGTCCAACCTGAATAAACACAGAAGTAGACATCTTCCTGTTTCAAACAAGTCACCTTTACCATGAGTCAATGTTTGCCCCATCAGCTTGCTTGGGTTTTGTTGTTATTTTGTTTTGCCAGCCGGCAGTCACCACCTAGGACTAGTAGGGTATAAACCGCTGAAGCAAAACATAGCAAAGATTTTTCTGTTACTAATCTTTTCCTCGTTCAGACATTATTTTCCTGCCATTGTTCAGAAAACCATTCTTTCAGCCTCCACCCCCTGTTTTTATAAACTTAGAATGTTACTTAAGGCTTAGAAAGAAAACTAAAAGCAAATACTGTAAATCCCACCTGAAAATGCAAAAATACAAAGCAACTAACAGATCCCGTTCTCCGCTGAGGAAGCATTCATTTAGATCCCTCAGATCGCTGTGACCCAATGCTTCCCAACTGGAAAAAGCAATGCGGAGGCCAGCATGGTGGCATGCACTGGTACTCCCAGACACGCAGAGGCAGGGCGGGAGGCTGTCGAGTTCTAGCCCAGCCCAGGAAACTCAGCAATGGAGAGAGACCCCGTTTCAAAAACAAAATTAGGCCCCCCCAAATAAAAGAACCAGTGAAAAATGGGCAACTGAAGTGAACAGACACAGCCAAGAAGAAGTACAGCTGGCCAATAAATATATGAAGAAAGGCTCAACAGTGCTAGTGATCAGACAAATGCAAGATAAAACAGCCCTGAGTTTCCATCTTACCCCAGAAAAAATGGCGGCCATCAGGAAACGAAGTAACGAATGCTGCGAGGCAGTGGGGGAGAAGAACTCTCTACAGGGCTGCTGGGGATGTAAACTCGCACGACCACCATGGAAATCAGTGTCGAGATCCCTCCGAAAACTAAAACTAGAAATTCCATTTGACTCACCTGTTCTCCTAGGTGTCTTCCTGAAGGAGTTAAACACATCATATTAGTGACCCAGGCATACTCGTGTCCACAGGAACACAACTCATAACGCTACTTCCTGGAAGCAGCCTGTATGTCCATCAACAGATAAAAGATAAAACAACGTATTTACACGCAATGGAGCGATACTCTGCCATGAAGGAGGATAAACTTGAGTCGTGTATGAAAATGGACGCACACTGGGCCCATAATGTTAGTGAAATAAATCAGGTGCACAAGGGTAAATATCACAGAATTTCTCTTTTGTGACAAATACAAATAAAGAGCCAAATAAAAGAGGGAGAATAGAGAGTAGGGAGATAGATCTTTCTCAATGGGGAAGGGGACCAGGAGATGGAGGGGGGAGGGGCAAACGGGATCGAAAGGAATAGATCTGGTATGTGCACACACCCTGTCTACACGACCACTGCAACACCATGTACTACACCAGGTACCAACATAAAGATTGAAAAATTATAAAAAGAAGCTGAGGGAAACATACATCCTCCAAAGCCATCAATAAAACAAAACAAGGACCCGCTCTGCGGCTCAGTGTGCAGGCGCCTGGCTGGCCCATCCCAAGACCAGCGGCTCAGGCTGGGGATCCGGGGCTGCCTTCTAGCCGGGGGAGGGCAGGGGCCCTCCGGGTCAGTGCCACAGAGCTGGCCCTCAGCCGTGGGGGAGGCCCTGCGCC
>NW_022900917.1:2453115-2508527 GCF_012274545.1 Fukomys damarensis
GATTCACGGACCACACAGAAGACTGGCTCGTGGAGCTGCGGGGCTGGGGTTCCCACGCAGAGCGCAGGGACTCGGCCGAGACCTGACTGATGCTGCCCTGATCAGGCTGCGGAAGCCCCTGCCAGGGTGTTTGAATTCGTTTCCACTGTTTCGCCGTGTGTGGCCGCTCAGGAAGGGTCCAGCGGGTCCCCATGAACTGCTGACCAGCTGAGGGTCCAAAGTGTTCCTGACCGTGCCTGGCTACAGACATCCGCAGCCTCTGGAGGCAGCGACGGGTGAAGGGGGATGAGGGCAGCAGCTCGGCTGGATGCGCCTTGGGCACCCCGCACAACCCAAAGAGAGCACAGCGGGCCCAAGAACCAAACAGGCAGACGGAGAAATCAAATCGTCCAGACTAAGCACTGAGAGTCCTGTAGGGTCAGTGTGGGGATCTGAAGAGCAAACTCGCCTTCGTGTAAGATCGTCTCTGTCTAGGTTGTCAAACAGAAGACTAAGCAGGTAAAAGCACGGGCAGATTACTGGGTGAAAAACTCTCCAGAATTGCACAGCCAATAGAATCTATTTTCCGCAGTAAAGAAGAGCTCGTCGGAGTGAATGAGACAGAAGACCACTGCTAAAAGCCCTTGAACCCGACCCTCAGGACTAGTGCACCGGCAACGCACAGAGTCCGCATCTCAGCAACAACACGAAAGGGCCCACGAGGGCCAGCTGTGTGCTCCGCAGTGCGGCAGGCAGCGGCAGGACAGCCCTCCCGACCTCACAGAGGAGAGGGGACCAGGAAGCAGAGCTGAAGGAGCCCACAGAAATCCGAAAGCCTCGCAGGGTCCCTGTTATTTCAATATGTTTAAAAAATGTATTTCAAGAGCTCCTAGTACTTGGGGATTAGAGATGCAAGATAAATTTGGAACTTAAACAATATATTATTGACTAAAAGAGGCAAGCTTTGCCTTTCTTCCAAAATACTTACTCTATAAAATACAATATTTTAAAAATCAGTTTTGCGTTATCACAAAGATTCCTAAAGGAATTTTTCAGTGAAACCAAAACACAGGATAAAAGACTATCTGGATAAAATCAAAATGACCAACATAGATGTATAATAATAATCCTTATCATAGAACACGCACACTTGATGGGACAGAGACGTTAAATTGGTGAAGCTGATGACAAATCATGAGAAACAGCCCGAGAATGCAAAGGATGACAAAAACTGCTGAAAAAGAAGAGAGGTGGGCAGGGCAGGCTGGTGAGACTGACAGCAGCCCCCCGATAATAATCTCACAGTCGAGAAAAGCTGAGCAATGGCGACTTGGTGCCATGTATAACAGCAAGAATTTGGGCACATGAAGAATTTCCAGGGCTAAAGAAAACCCATTTATTTTACATTAAGAAAAACAAGCAAAATCAATACACTTCACACGAGTTTCATTTTAATAGCAAGACTCAACTCTTCACCCCAAACCCATCTTTCTATTCCCCAAAGTTAGAGTCTATCAAACAGATGACTAAAATCACAGAAATCACAAAAGGAAGGAGGAAAGAAAAAACAAAGCAAAACAAGAGAAAGCTAGCGAAATGTGGCAGGGAGAAATTATGGAAGAACACTGTATTCACTAACCTATGAGATTTATGTGCTGTGTTAACCGAAATACCCTCAGACCTTGTGCCGACCAGCTTTTCATCCCTGTGATGAAACATCTGAGAAAAACAACTAAAAGGGGATTTACTTTGGCTCTCAGTTTCAGAAGTTTCAGCTCAAGTTCAGCTCCTGGGTTTCTATGGTCCTGAGGTAAAGTAGAAACTCAGCAGAAGAGGCGAGGGAGGAAGCCAATGCTCCCATGGAGGCCAGGAAACAGAGAGGGGAGCAGCCATAGAGGAAAGGTCCAGGGCCAGGGCCAGGGTCACTCCTGACTGCCCCTCCAACGAGGCCTAAGTCCTAAGTCTCATGCCCTCATGACGGGGCCACGGATGGACTGACCCCCACGAAGGCTGAGCCCTCCTGGCCCAGTCACCTTCTGGTGCCTCACCACGCCTGGCACCGGGCACCTCTGGGCACATCGCAGTCTCTGCCCCAGCAGAAGCTACACCGGAGGACATCGGCTATGCGGTCCTTCGGGAAAGATCTTACCTTAGTTTCAGAGCAAGGAATGCTGAAAACATAATTTTGGAGGATCACCGAAACTTGCCAAAAACAAAAATAATTTTGAAGAAGTCAGATTACAAATAAAAGCTTGATTCACAGAGTCTAAATGCTTATTAAGACTAAAGTAACAAATCAGAGTATCAGAAAATAAATATAAAAGAGGAACTGAGTTGTAACAAAGCAAATGAACACAGATTAAATCAACAGAGAATAGAGCAGTGGGCCTAAAAAGTAGCCAAAAGTAATTTCTATTCTCTCTAAAAAGGTTTAAATTGCTTGTATTTTGACAATCACATAAAAATAAAGCTTCTATTACAAATTGGGTAATAAATATGCCATTTAGTGGACTTCCTCACATTTAAAGACATTAGAAAAAAGCAATAATAGCATCCAAAAAGACAAAATTAGTGTACAAACACTAGGAATACAAAAAGGGCACAGTCTCTAAGAGAGAGAACTGAGCAAGTTTCAGATTGAAACAACAATGAAGGCTGATAAATATTTCCATTAGATAAACACTGTAAAATGTTACTGTTCTTCAAAATTATAACAGGCAAAGATGTATAGACAACATAAAAGGAAAGATAGGAAGGCTGACAGAATTAGTATCACATAATATCTCAGGAATAAGCACAGGGAAGTTATGGATATGGATAAAAAATCTGAGCGGACAATCCAAACCAGCCTTTACCACAACATCTTCCTGAGGAAACAAAGCAAAACTGAAATAACATGAAATAATGTGAACTCTAGAATCATCACCCGCATGCACAGAATTAAATGTTCCACGCCATTCTGCTTCTTACAAACAAACAATCAATTTTTACAGGTATTCTTTTTTAATTTTTAATTTTATTTGTACACACATCCACCATGAGAAGTTGGTACCTGAATGTAACTCAGTTGAATCCTTTTCTTCATCCCTTCCCTCCCTACCATTTCTCCTCCCACCATCTCTCTTTGGCAAAAGATCTTCCTATTTTCCATTATCTTTTATTTTGCTCTTTAATTCACTTAAATTTTGGGTTTCTCAGAGATATCATGCGATATTTAAGGTTGTCTGTTTGATTTACTTCATTTCAAATAATGGTCTCAAGATGCTCTTAAAGTCTTTACAAACACTGACCAAATATTCGGAAATCCAAAGCTCAATACTGCCTAAAAGTCAGTATCTACTACAGTGCAGTTTAATTGGAAATGAAATATAATTTTCATATAACTCAAGAGGTTTTCTAAAAAAAATCACTATCTTAAAATATAAACGATGTGCTTTCAGTAGACTAGGGTCAAACACTGTATTCTTCTGGATTTCTGGCTAGGCTGCATTTAGGAGAGGCAGCAGCTGAGACGGGGAACAGAGGCCTCCAGGTGCCCTGAAGGGCTGACAGGGACCCTAGTGGTCACTGACCCAGAAGCAGGTGGCCCCGGGAGCAGGTGTCCCTGAAGCAGGTCACCCCGATGCTTCCATAGACCAACCCAGAAAAGTCGGGAGGGGTGTGAATGAAAGCTGGCTCTTCCTCTATAAAATAAAACACTTTAGAAACCTACTAGACCGAGCAGCCAACATTGGCAAACTTTAAAAAGTGGAAAAAACAGATTTTTAAAAAATGAAGCCGAACATTTTACCAATAAGCTTGGAAATACAATGAAATGCAAGAATTCTTTTTAAAACCTTACTATGCTTTTAGAGATCTAAGATAGGACACCTAAACAGAAAAGGAGCTGAAGGAAGAACTAAGAACTTACTAAATAATCATCAAATATTTATGTAATGATCAAAATATTTCAAAATGTGAAAAATGCTAGGACTGATCTAAATCAAACACTGAATACAAAATTCAGTAAGAGTAAAAACGTGCCCATATCATAAGCATGTCTGCACAGTTCATTTTTAGAAGTAGAAACTAAGCATTATAAAGATGTCAGTAGCCTCCAAGGTAAATATGTCCTGGATTTTGATTCCAGGTTCCTTAGGGAATTTTTAGGACCTTGGAAAAACGACTGTGGAGCACAACAGTTGCCCAAACTCCCCGTGAAGAAGGGAGCTTCTACAAACCTGCTCTGATACAGCAGCGTTCATCCCCGGAGAATGTGAGGCTTTGAAATAGGAGCAACGGCTGTGAGAATCAGAACTCCCAGCTGCACTTGATTTTGCTCAATGAATTTATATTTAAATATCCATGTGAGGTGTTGCTCCTACATGAAAGTGCATCCCTAGACCATCTGATGAATAAACGGTCAAAAGTCATGAACAAGTACCATGACCCAGTGCAAACATACACCAGAAGGAGACCTGTCCCAAACACATGGTGAAATCAGAACAATGGAACATCATGCAGGATCATGGTCGGGTATTAAAATAAACATTTAGCAACTGACCTTTGTAAGAATTCAATTAACAATAAAGACACTTCTTAACAGGGAAGTATTCATAAATTAAGTTGAAATAGAAAGACGTCAACTCTGGCTTTTATCTTACATCATTTCAAAAATAAATTTCAGATTTTTTTTTTTGGTGTTAAACACAAAAATCAATAACCATAAGAGACAAAGTCAGGAGTTAGTCAAGCCATGGAAAGCGAGTGCTGTTTTACTCAGAATGAATGAAATCACACAGTAAACAGGCACAAATCTACATTAAAAACAAACTCACATCATGAATCTAAATATATTTACACTTTCTGTGTGGCAAAATATAAAAAAATGAATACATGAGGATAAATACATTCAGTAAGTAGTGTAGCCAGGTGCAATGCCTTGTAAGAACAGCTGGTGACACCCGGCATTTCCCGTGCTGCTCTGCGTGCTGTGTGTCGGGGGTCTGCACAGCAAGGGGACCAGGCCTCTGTGCTGGCGGGGTCTCAGCTGGTGGGCACAGGCCGTCCGATGAGCACTGTACAGGAGCTGCGAAGCCAGGAGTCACAGCCAAGTCCTGTTCCTTTCGTGCATCCGACCTGCAGCCACAGGACCCACGGTGATGGTGTCACCACCACATCGGGGCCCTGCTCCGGCCACAGCATCTGCCCAGCGGGGCAGGAACCACCTGCAGCCCACCCCATCCTGGGACTGGAATGACACCACAGGACTCCCGCCGCGGGGCCAGCAGGATGACCACCTCCTCCTCCCTCCCAGGTCCCAGGGCAGTGTCCTCCCCTCCTGGGCCTCGGCTGTCTCGTCCGGGCCACTCTCATCCACTGCTCAGCCAGCGAGCCTTCATCACAGGGACATCGGTCCTCCCAGATGTGGGTCACAGTGCACAGACTGTGACAGCACAGGCCACACCTGTGTGCACACGGGAGCCCCACTGGCTAAGCCACCACAAGTGCGTCGAGAAAGTGTACCCTGGAGATGGTTATACAGAAGAGCCTCAGTGTTGGGAATGATTCAGAAGTGCAGAGATTCTGTGTTTGGGCACTGCAAAAACAAACCTAAGGGAACAGGAGCTCAAGTTTTGCTTGGCCAAATATTATTTAGAGGACTTGGGCAAGTTACTTAACCCATTCCAGTTTTTATGTTGTTAGTTAGTTACTGAGACAGGGTCTCTCTACGTCCCTCAGACTGGCCTTGCGCTCACTAGGTAGCCAGGCTGCTTGAACTCGCAGGAGTCCCCCAAGTGCCAGGACTGCAGGCCTGTGCCACCACGCCTGGCTTATGCGTTTTTTAGAATCTGTAACATGAGAACAAAACGCAGACATGCAACATAGAGCTCGTACCAGAGTCAGACGGTGTAGTATTTGAAACCATTCACTCAGAGGTTCAGGAAACCTGCTGTTTGCTAAGGGTTGGTGGATGTCAGCAGTTCCCCCAGGGTCTGGGGACAAATCCGAGGTCCTCCAGTGCTACCCACTCGTGGGATGGTAAATCACCTCAGTCCCCTCCTCTGTGAAGCAGGAACGACAACAGTCACTTTTACGACGAAATGCGTAAGTCTGATGTTCTCACACCTGTCAGTAAGTATTCCAAATGGTAACTATTATTATTGATGTATTCAAAAGGGAATATCAGTCATTAAAAATAACGATGACTGCTACTCGGCAGTATGTTTCAAAAGGTTTGGAAGAGTTCAAACTCAGAGTCATTAATTCAACTTCACGGTCTCCATCCTCCAGGAAATAATTGGAGACGATGAAGATCAGTGTTCAGCAAAGTTCATCCCAATGTTTGTTCTAGGAAAGAAGCCTCAGAAACACCGTGGGTGCCGGCACCGTTCGCTGCAAAGTTCGCACCATGGAGCGCAGAGCAGTCTTTTAAGAGCAAAGCTGTTTTAGAAGAATGCGGAGATAGACAATGCTCGACAGATGTTAAACGGAAACAGTGAGATCACGCGATCCTCACGGAGTTCGCGCTAATCAGTCTTAGACTAGAAAACTAAATAATCGCACAGGCTAGAACTCAGCCTCGTTCTGACTAAACGGAAGCTCAAAGTAAAGTTCAGGAGCTTTTTTTGCACGGACTTTCTGACCTACATTTTTGCTAAGTTTCACTTGGCTTTCCCCTTCTGGAGGGGGAAAAAAAAAACTAAAAAAATACATAATTTGACTTGCAGATATTTTTGGAATTATTGTATCTAATGTTTCTCATAAAAATCACATCTGTGACCCACGAGGATGGGACATGGCTGATGAAACTTCTCATCTCGGCTCCTCAGGTAAACCCAGCCCCTGCCTGGTGCAGGGACGCATGGATCCCGTCCACCCGCCCCGCCCTCCTGGTGTGGGAGACAGAAGTCACTGGACAGTGGAAAAAGTAGGAAAACCAACTCTTATGGAAAAAAGAGAATTCCTAAGCTCACAGCTTGCTATGATTTATCAAAAGTACATCCGTATATATCATAACAAACTATAGGAAATTTTAATAAAAAATGATAAAAAATCCTCACTCCCAAGGAATACAACTGCATGTAAGAGAAGTTGCTCCTTTCTTGTCCCTTCTGAGATCAAAATCTCCCCTATTATATGATCATTGTGAGAAAAGCTTTAAACAAGAAATAAAGGCCACAAAAAGGAACAAAGTAGCAATCTTATACTATATAATTAAAACTAAAATGAATAGCAGGCTGGGGATTTAGCTCAGTGGTTTGGTGGTCTGCCTTGCAAGTGCAAGGACCCGGGTTCAATCCCCGGTACCAAACAAACAAACAAACAAACCATAAAATGAATAGCGATCATGAACAAATATACGGAGAAATATCAAAATAACTAGTATAGCAAAACTATTTATCTAAAGGTAATAAAATTTAAGTTTTAAAATTCTTCTAGTTTCCAAGGATATTTATCAGGTATTTACTGATGAAATCAGGCTACTAAAGTTACATAATTTATCAAATGAGTTACATGAAACCATATTAAAACAGTTGCCTTTTATATCAGTGAACTCGTTATTTTGATACAGATCTTTATGACACCGTAGCCAGGATTGATGATTGCTATGCTGGTAAAGGGAGGAGCTTAAACCAGAAGGTAGGAGAGGCAGGAATAGGGAAACAGTGTCAGAAAAAGGCGACTAATAAAATGCCAAGCCCAGAGGGACCCAGATACGGTGGTCTGAGTAACTGGTAGGATGGGATTTTGTTCGCTGCATGAGTCAAAACCAAATAAGACAGGGGGTTTCATTTGTGTCACTGTTGAGGTAGTGCAAAATGGACACCAACATTTACATTTAAACAAAATTTGATTGAAAATTACCCTCTTCTAATATTACTGGCAACATTTAAAAGCTGCCTAGTTAATGGCACAAATTACTTAACACAGAGCACAAAGACCTTTCTCTGTCCTATGAGCAAGCTCGAGATTCTCACAGCCACAGAGACAGAGCCAGGCTGTGTTGGCTTCGCTTTCGTGGTCAGCAGCAATGGCATTAGTTGGACCTGTGCAGGGTAGTTCTAACCTGGAACATTGGTGGAAATGTCCTCCCCGTCCTTGAAATGCGACACAGATGCCTGTGTGCCAGACGCACCCCAGCTGAAGGCGTCCTCCAATCCCCAACCAGCAACTGGGTCCCAGTCAATCCACACGCCTCACGTCTGTATCTAGGAAGGTCTTCCCACACTCCATGTCATTTCCTGGCTTCAAAGAGTACCTAGCTTGATCTCCATTCCTGCACTCCAAATGCTGTAAGAGTGCACTCTCCCACCTTTCCTCTCACTCTTTGTGTTTTCCGTCATTACAGGGCTTCACTGGACACGCACCATTCTATGAGATACAGATGCAGTGCACAAGAGCAGACAGGTGCACGGCAAGAGGGAGAAACAGTGCTTTGGGACACTGGAAAAAATAACCTAAATATTGACATCAGTGATGCAAATGTGATCAGAAATTGCAACCTGAAAGGCTCAAAAATATGAGGCCAAAAAATCAATAATAGCCACTTGAAAACAGGACTCTCAAAAGTGCTAACAAGCTTCATTAGGAAACTGTGAGGTGACAGCCTGCATCAGGGCCACAGCACTGGGGGGCAGGGGGATCGGGACCTGGACTCTGCCCTGAGTTAGGAATTCGGTATCTCCATCTCCTCCACAAACTGAGATGCTAGACCATGGTCGTTATAAATTACCCATGTTCACCTGGGAAATGAAGTTAGCATGTGCCTGGCAGCATCCTGCTCGGGACTTGTCAATGTATCATGTCTAACATACTCACAGGTGATCTGGGACAGGCAGTGACGAGGGAATCGCTGTGGAGGGGTGGGCAGCTGACCGCTCAGCACAGGGAATGAACTCAGGTTGATGTCTGAAAATCTAAGATCACACACCTGAAAGAGGAAGTGGCTCTGCGAAGTGATGCCTGAAATTCCACAGGCTCCAGACTCTGCTGTCGGGGTGGTGAGATCTAAAGGAGGTTCAAGAAACACGGCTCGGCTCCTCCTGTCTCCACGTGAGTGAGGTTGAGGGACACTAAGGATCCACTCATCCCCTTCTTATTTACAAGAACGTGAGAAATAATTAGAGAAGACAATGGGTAATTCTAAAGATAAACCTCTGCTCCATACAAGCAAAAGGAAACTTCCGCTGCAGATAGAAGAAAGGCTCGCTAGTTCTCTAGGAAATACTGAGAAAAAGCATAAATACTAAGAGGCAGCACCGCCAAGAGGAGCAGAGTGGGTGCTGGGGACGCCCACAGCACCCTGGCCTGTGTCACGGAGCAGCCTGGACAGGACCCAGAAGAATCAAGCTAAGGTGCCTTACCTTTCATTTGTGACTTAGACTGAAACACAATGTTCTAGTCATAGACCGGAGAGCACACTGGGCCAAGGACCAGGAAAGACTGTCGCACACACAACCCCAGCAAAGCCCGAGCCTGCGTCCTGGCACGCACACAGGGGCCTTGCTCAGGCTTCCAAATGCTGCTTCAGAAGGAAACGCTGGCTCTCAAATGGTGCAGGCACAAAAAATATTCAAAATTCAGCTCGCTTAACGCCACACCCTTTGATTTATTTTACCGCCTGGAGGGTGGAAAAGGCATGGGGAAGCTGATGTCTCCACAGCCTCAGGGAGCCGCTGCTGCTCCGAGTAGGGAGAGACAGCTTCCCAGTGTGGAACTGTTGTTTGTCACACGCACCTCCTTAACCCTCGAGGGGGGAAAACACCGGAGTTGAATTCTACACCCTGTGCTGCTTTCCAGCAAAACTGTGAAACTCCCTCTCCAGGTGCTACTCAAAGCAACTCACTTTGTTTTGCTTTTAACTGGGCTGGAGACTCGCGTGTTTCCTCATGAAATAAAACAACATCTTTTGCAAATGGGAAGGAGACCAAGAGATGGAGCGGAGGGGGAAGGAAAGACGGACGGGAAAGAATGGAGACGTGTTATGCATGGGCCACGAATGTGCTCATCATGATTGGCAAACGTGCAATCATAAAAATAAACATTTTAAAGCATGACGAGGAAAATGTGGGCTTCAAGGAAGGGAAAGCGGTCCATGTGCACCAGGAGCCCACAGTGAGGGCTGCAGGGTGTGGACGCCCCCTCCAACCCAGGGCGGCAAGCTCCGGACAGGCCCCAAAGCTTTGCCCTGACCTGAGGCCTTCGCTCTGCAGGAAGATCTCCACGTGCATTCTAGGCTTCATTTTACAGCATCTCCCTCTTCACATTGGTAACCTTCCCAGGAGAGTTACAAACAGAATTGTCATAAATCTAACATGCTCTGGGTCACTGTAGCTTTTGTGATTATGCTGGGACTTTTAGTTAACAGTTGGTGAATAAGCATCCAGAAGCTCAAGCAAATAAATACAGGCTGTGAAAATCTCACCAAGTTCTCTGCCTGGCTCGAATGTCCTCCACCCGTGACTTCACTGAGGCCAGTTCAGCTCCATTCCACCCAGCAGCAAGTCCCAGCAGATGCAGCTTTTGCTCTAGGAAAGGGGCGGCCTTCTCAGCCCACACCCAAGCTATCTCCCCACAGATTCAATGCAAATCTCTTCAAACTTCTTATCAGTAGGTCAAACACTAGAGATCCAACCGTTATGGTGACATATTTCACCTTTTTTTGTTGTTTTCTAAGACAGGGTCTTGCTCTAGGTACAGCCCACACTGACCACAAACATGCAATCCTCCTGTCTCAGCCTACCAAGTGCTGTGTTTACAGGTGCATGGTTGACTTCCATTTCACATTTAAGCTTTGAATAATAATATAATTTCTTCACAAGAACGTTTTCCACAGGTATTTTTAATAATCTGACCTCTGTGGTTGCTTTATTTCCAACTACAGAGTTGGAAAGCAATAAAATAGTTCATCAAATGCCTTACAGCTCAACCTTGAATGGTTTGGAGTTCACCCAGCTTGGAGGCTGTGAAGCACCTTGGAGTTGGTAATGAAATCCACCCATTCCACAGATGGGGACCTGGGGCTGCTGAACAGAACAGTACCAGAACTGGGGCTCCTGCTCCGCACCCAGGACTGCACCCCGGGACCACCAATCCCAAAGCTAATGCTGCACACAGATCTGGACTTCCAATCACAAAAGCTACTGTGTTACCCTACAAAGTAACAGAAGTGTAAAAGCAGGAACAGAAAATTTAGTCAAGCCCCGTGTTTACCGATGCAGAACTGCAGTCCAAATGGAAGCAGCAAACAGCCTGTCCGCTTCCCACACACCCTGCTGAGCCCCTATTTAATCTCTTAGTAACTATGCAGCAGATGCTGCTGCTAGTGACATCACAGCAGAGCAGTTTTCCACCAAAATTACAGTTGGTCCAATCTTATCGCTGGGCTTCGATAAGCACCTTTCTCTCCACCAGAATGCGTGTTACGTATTTTGCATGTGTCGTGACTCTCACAACCTGTGCCCATACACGGTTGGCACCTAACAACTTCGGAGGGGTCACTACGGCCCTGCAGAAGACCAGACAAGGGAATGCCGCACCACACAATGACTCGCGACCCTGCCCCGCTCCACAGTGGTCTGTCCTGTGTGGACACTGCGGTCCTTTCCCACTCCACGTCTGCAAACCACAACTGCTTTGATTAATTTACTATTACTAGTTGTATGCCGTTCTATAATTAAAGAGTGAGTTTAAAATGAATAGATAAAAGCACCGATTTTAATTCCATTTTGTTAACCACTCTGTCTGCAGAAAAAGGTAAACTTTGAAGAGTAAAGATTGGGTTCACTTCAAAGCCAGACTGATTCGGGCAAAATATGTTAATTTTAAAATTCTAAAAATACCAAATTTCATTTTCCATTTCAAGGAACTGAAAAAGCAGCCCAAATCCATGTTAGACTACTTTTCTTAAGATTGTAATAATTCACAGAATATTTTATATAAAATTGGGCAAAAGTTCAGTTTAGAGATAAAATTGAATAAAACAAGGTTAAAAATTCTGGAAAAAATAGACACGTGTAAAAGCTTTAAATGTATGTCACTCTAAAAACTGACACAATTTCATATGTCACAAAACTTGTCAAATGAGAATTTATAAAATATATAGAGTGATGGCTCTTTTTCATTCTGAGGCTGTAGCCCCCTCACCCTCACCCTGTAACTCTTGCGCTTTTCTTTTTCTACTCGCTCTCGCCCCGCAGCAATGTAATGACATCTCAGAGTGACCAGAATCACAACACTCACTCTGCGGGGCAGCCACAGACGAAATCCCAAATCTCCTTCCACACCTCAGCCCTGCCTCGCCCGAAGCGCACCGCATTTCCCCTGGGTCCCCTCAGTTCTGCGGCCCCCGGTTCCTCAACGGAGTTCAGTGGCTGCCCCACCCCGTCTGCATCTCCCAGTTAGCGTCCGCTCAAAACAGCCATCCGTATAGACCAGGTTTAAGAACCGGGCTTCCCTCCCTGCATGCCCCCCTGCGTTCACCGCCAGGGGGACTGTGCCTGTGCCGGACAGGGGTCTAAGTGTCTGGATTCTCCCAGGGGCTGCAGAGGCTCAGTCTCACGCTGAGGGCTGCCCCTCTCCCGGGGGAGGTGTACAGCTCAGCTGACTCCAGCCCTACTCTCCCTGGCCACCCCCTGTCCCTTCTAGGAGGCCGGGCTCACCGCTGCCTCTCCAGAGCTCTGTGGACTGAGGTGCCAGGCCCCGAGGACATCCAGGTGCGGTGCTGGCAGCCTTGTCGGATGCTGCGCCCTCACCTCAGGACTCCGTGCAATGCCGTGCAGTGGCTGAGAGGTGCAGAGCAGTGCTGAAGGCAACCAGATAACACGCCAGGACACTGGCCGCCAAATTCAGATAAATACCACATTTGTAACACAAGTCCCGAAGGTTGCATAAAACACAGTGATACCAGAAATTCACATTTAATTGGGCATCCTGAGTCTCACTAGTCTTGTCTGTCCTGAATCTGTCAGTCTGCTGCTGACTAAGCTGGGTTCTCACTGCTCTCTTTCTAGAGGTGCCTACCTGTCCCTCCTTTCCCAGAATCCTCGGTGTACAGAGTTCTTTTTTCTCCTTTTCTCCCCTCCCATCCTTTTCCTTCTGTCCTTTCCTTTATGTGCTCGGCCACTCAGCTTTATCTCCAAGCATTTTTTTAAATTTGGGGGCAGGTTCTTGCTAAGTTGCCCAGGCTGGCTTTGAACTTGCAATCCTCCTGCTTCAGCTTCCTAAGTATCTGGGATAACTGGAGTGTGCTACCACACTTGGAAGACTACACTTCTTAAACAGCACTCTGACGAATCCCTCCACTGCCCCAAACCTGCTTGTGACCCCTAGACATACACACAGATTTGGTAGCACGGAGCCATAGCCATCTATGAGGCTCCACAGGCTTCAGAAATTAGTCAGGGGTATGTTTTAATCCCATTTCCTTCACAGGTAAGCTGGGTAAAATGAAGAGATGCATCCACTCCCTTTGGTACCCAATCTCTCTGTTGTATATGAGAACAGCAAGATATGAGAAAGTTATTTTGAAGAGAGAAACAAAGCAACTTTGAATTTACCCTTAATTGGTCAATGACTACTTTGGTCATCAAAGAAAACAAAAGCCCTCCAGCAATTGGTGACCCCAGTCTGCATGGGAAATCTAGGCTTCTCTGACCCCACTGCTGCCCAGCCCCGCCTCTGTCCACCTAACCAGCCATGTGCACAGGTGCCTCTGGGAAGAGCTGCTCTTGGTCTCTCCGTCCTCTGCCCCTCTCCTGGGATCTTCCACAACATTGTGTACGAGTTCCTGCTATGTGCCCTCAGACAGCAAACATGAACTCTGAGCTCCAGAATCCAGGGCCTTCTGCTTACTCTGCATGACTGGCCAACTGTCCTGGGGTCCTTTTGGTCTTCTCTAGTCCCTCGCTCTTGCTGCTGGCAGACTCCACATGGCATCTCTGCATTAAGCTGCATTAGACACAGGCAGGGACTTTCTGAACACATTTCTGGTTGCATAGGAAATCGTAGAGTCAACAAATGGATCCTATTAATTAAAAGGCTTCTACAGAGCAAACAACCAACAGAGTGAAGAGTGGCCTACAGAATGGGAAAAAAATTTTCCACTATTTTTCAGACAAAGGACTAATATCTAGAATATATAAAGAATTAAAAATTAGATCTCCTAAAATAAAAGATCCAATTAAAAATGGGCAATATTTTGAAATGAACAGTCACTTCTCAGAAATACAAATAGCAAATAAATACATGAAGAAATCTTCAACTTTGCCGGTCATCACAAAAATGTGAATTAAACCCATTCTGAGATCCTATCTTAGCCAAGAAAGAAGGGCTCACATCAAGAAAACAAATAATAACAAATGCTGGTGAGGCTGGTTTTGGTGGGAAGGTAAACCACTATGGAAAACAGTGTGAAGATATTTTAATAAACTAAAACCAGAAATTCCATTCAATCTAGTTACTCCACTTTTAGGTTATCTTCCCAAAAGAGTGGAAGACCTCATACCACAGAGACCACGCACACCCCTGTTAACAGCAGCCCAACTCATAACAACTGAATCTCGGAAACAAGTTAGACACCTATCAACAGATAAAGTGTTAAAGAAAATGTGGTATTTACACACAATGGAGTTCTACTGTACCATAAAGAAGGATAAATTCCAGTCATTTGTAGGAAGAAGTACACACCCTGAGATCATAATGTCAAGTTAAACAAATCAGGCCCACAAGTTTAAACAGCACATGGCTTCTCTTACAAGAAAAATCCACCTAGAATTTACCAATAAACTAAAAACAAGAAAAAAAGAAAAATCCAAAAATATACATATTTATTCATATAAATAATGAGAAAAATAAAGGATACATAATAGGAAGTAGGGAGATTTTTGTCAAATGGAAAAGGGATTAAGAGACAGAGAGAGGGGTGGAAGGGAAAAAGAAGGGGATAAAAAAGAATTAGGATGTGTTCCATACATGCACAACCCCTCAAGGAGAATGGGAGCATTGTGTACTGCAAACACACACAAAAAGGCAGGCAAACAGTGTATCAGACTACCCATGAATATTCCTGCCCCTGGTTCACACACACACACACACACACACACACACACACACACACACACATCACCAAGTCAGCTCTCTCCTCTGTAGGTGCCCACGCTTTTCTTTTATTTGGGCCCTCAGCACCTCTATCAGGGACAATAAAAGGTCAAAGAGTCAGGAAAGGAGAATGGAGCCAAAAGCTGAGGGTAATGGAAGAGCTGTTGGCCGTGGCTGCCCCAGCCAGAACAGTCGGGACAGGAGACTGGCCAAGGGAGCCAGCAGCACAGACACCTTGGGCTAAAGTTGGGGCACAGTCATGTCCCTGTCAGGGATGCCTCTTCCCCTGCACCCTCCCTTCTTGGAAGACACATTCTGCAAGGCCTGCTTCTCTGCAAAGGGCTCCCCACAGGGCCAGGACTTGCCCCCTTCCAGGCTATGCTGAGCTGTCCCCACAGGCTGAGCAGCCTGTGTTCTGCTCCCTAGGTTATCCCCACCATGGTGACCCACACACTGACAGCCGCAGGTGCCACTCACCTGTCAAGATCTCTGCCACAAACCTTTCGGGTGAGTCTTCTTGCTCTTCCTCCTCCTCTTTTTTCCCTTCCCTCCTCCTCCAGCCTCAACTCCCCTGCACTCTCTCTTCATTTCTGCCTCTTTTTTGTCTTTTATTTTCCCTAATAGAACCTGCTGTTCTCTATGAAAATTTCTGAGTTGGCACTGATTTCCCGTAATACCTGTTAATATGTATGTGTGTCTGTGTGTGTGTGTCTGTGTGACTTCTGCATGTGTACACGTGTGTCTGTATACTCTGGCCTGATGCACTCAGTTAGGTGTCTACAGGAGATAAGCATTCGCTTGAGGTATTTGGTACTATTATATGTTTCCATTTTTCTAAAACTGAAAGCAAAAGCTTAAAACATATACTATAGGAATTTTTACCTGCATGAGAAAAAATTACTGAAAGAGAAAATATTTCTCACATTAGTTATCCCGGGGATAATACAGGTTCTCTGCCTTCTCTGAGGGTCTTTAATCACAGTTTGAGGAGGGTTACCAATCTAGACCTAAGACTCCTTCCAGATCTCTAACTTTAATGCTTCAAAGAAATACAAATGAAAATGAAAAAGACTGTAGAATACACATGGATTATATCAAATGCAATCTCTGTCTTAAACAAACTGCTTTGGGAAGGCCTTTCGTGAGAACATCAAGAATACTCCATGAAGTCTGCTAATACTCAGAAGACTTTCTAGCTCAAGCCTGCCTACCCCACTGAGTGGCCTTTCACTAAGCATCTATAAAAGTAAATCGATGCTCATCTACATTAATTAACTCATCACGCACAGTAACTCCATGATTGTGGGTTGCTATTTTCAACCTATTTTAAAAATGAGGAAACTGAGACACCGAAAAGTTAAGTAATGTGTAAGGTCTCATGCAGTAGGCAGCAAAACTGGGAGATGAGCTGAGTGTCACCCACAGCCCACACACCCAGCCATGCACCATGCCCACTCCCCTTGTGTTGATGTTTCTTTTCACCACAGCCCTTATCCCAAGACAGAGGATACGGCAAGGGGAAGGACACTGGGCCCTTCACAGCGGAACCCTCTGCCCCCATGGACAAAACATGCTCGGGAAGGATGACATTATTGCTCTCAAGTAGTCACTAGGGGCCTTTTGCTGACCGAGGAAGATCTAAGAGTGATGTACTTTGGAAGCAAAGAAAAATAATATTTGCATGTATTTACAAGCTGCTTTTCACAGAAAGAATTTAAGGTGTTCCACTAAGATATGTACATCACTGACAGATAAAGTAAATTAAAATAGGTCAAAGCACAAGGCAAAGGGAAAGGTGGGGCACAGCAGGACAGCGAGGGCCACAGCACAGGCCAGGAGTGCACAGGGATTCGCCAATGGCCTGCTGGACCCTGGCTCCATGCTCTGCAGCAACCAATAGAAAGAGAGAAGTGAGCTGAATCAGTCCTTTTTTTTTTTCCTTCAAAATACAAATAAAGCAGTTGCTTAGGAGAAGCCCAAATATTTCCTGTTCTAAGAATAGAGAGAAATTACTTCCATGGTCCTGCAGAAAGGACAGTGTGGAATATAACAAGCATTGCCCTGAACAGCCTGCCCATGGTAGTGTAGAAATGAATGGCAAAGATGGATTTTCACAGAAACCCTCCAAAATAAGCACAATGCATAAGAAATGCAAGTCAGAGACTCTAGTGTGCCAGAAAGGCAGTTTATCCTTTCACACATTTTGAAAACTGGTTTAGTACACTCTGATGCATTCTCCCTGCATTTGAATCCTGACCTTGTAACTTATTAGCTGTGTGACATCAGGCAAGATCTACACAGACCTCAGCTCAATCACTGACAAAATGCAGACGGTAATCATGACCTCCTACGGGCGCGTGTGGCTTTAATCCGCCAATACGCAAAGTGCCGAGAACAGCATTTGGGACATAGAAACACAATTTTTTGAGATGATAACTACTATTGAATAACTAAATTTGTTCTTCAAACCCCGCCCTCCCTGGTGACAGCCAACCACAGAGAGAAGTGGGGAAAACTCAGAGGGTAAGCAGCTGGCCCCGTGTCATCCACCCAACCTGGGCAATGTTGGGTTTCCTCTTCCCTCTGGTCCAAAGCTCTGGATGCAATCAGGTGATTGTTTGCCCCAACTACTTGCCCCCTTTGGGCTCCGGGAGTCTATCTGCTTCTTGGATAGTGGATGGGTCAGGGCAGCCAGTGAGGAAAAGGAGAACAGGCCCAACTAGAGCACAATTACTGAGCCTTCTGAGAGAAGGAGAGGGATACTCATCCTCCCAGGACTGACTGAGGGCTGTGGAAAGGGCTGCAGTGATTCATTCTCCTCTCTGTCACCTGATGGCCTTCCATCTCAGGAATTCTTATCTCACCTAGACAGGGTAAACTGAGGAAAGCTACGCCTGGGTCTTCAATGCTTCTCATACAATCATCCACGCTAGCACCTTGTCCTCTGTCACTCAGGACCAGAAGTGACATCTTAGCTCTTTCTGTGATTCCAATGTGTAATTAATTCTACCCCTAAGACAGAGAAAGCAGGAGGTTCGAGGGCTCGAGGCAGCCCCAGTGCTGTGTCTGGGAGCTCGTTAACAGTTCCCAACATATCGGATAACAGGCCTGGCACAGACCAGGTAATGCCCTTGTGCAGTTATCCAGTGGGATGAGCTCCACAGCTGAGACTTCACCTTCTGGATATTAACTCCAGGCAGACTCACAGAACACAGACTAAAGAGAAAAGCAATATAAAAGTTATGCAGATGTCATTAAAAATTAGACAACACATTTCTACTTCACTTTTTCAAAATTCTGAGTAGTAGATACTACTACTACTAATTCCCAGTGCTGGCTGACCCAAGAGGAGACCCAAGTGGTCTATTCCAGTGCTCAATTCAGACTATTCCTTAAACTGTAAACAAGGCTGAAATATTGCACAGCACCATCTATGGGTATTATGGCTTGTGTCTAGATGTCCCCTCAAGGCCTCATGAAGTCACTGTGGGAGATTTTACAGAGGTGGCTGAATCCAGAATGTGTGATGCTGGGATTAAGGATGTGTGATTACTAAATCAGTCCACTGATTGGTTTGGCACCACCCTGATCCCAGTGCCTAGAAAGAGCATAAAAGGGGCAGAAAGAAGTTGCTCAGGCCCCTTGCTTGCTTTGCTGCCTTCTGCCCACCATGAACCACTTCTCCTCTGCAGTGCCTACCTGTCATACCACCCCTCCTTGAAGCCCACCGACTATGGACTGAACATCTACAAACTGAGCTAAATAAACCTGTCCTCCTTTAACTTGGGGCATCGGGTATTTTGTCTCAGTAATGAGAAAAGTACCTAAGACAATGGGCAATGCCCAACTTTCTCCTAATCACCACCATTAGAGCTAATGTCTGGTAGATGAGCCGTTTGTGTTACATGCTGTATACCAATAAACTCAGAACAGAAACTATGTGACTCCAAATCTACAAAGCTCTCAAAGACCCAGTTCTTATACAAATGTATCTGACCTGATTATTTTATTCTTGCATTTTAATATCTTATTTATATTTATTTGCATCACAGGGAAGAAATGTGATCCCAACTGTTTCTGTCATGGCTTTCTCCTATCTAGAGCCACCTTTTTATTCCAGATATGAGAAAACCAGGGCTTAAAGGGTTACTGCAGATTACCTTTTCCCTTAGGTGCAAATAAATATAAACAAAATATTAAAAGATGAGAACAAAATACCTGATAGGCCAGATATAGTTGTCTTTCCACCCATATTTCAGCTACACATCAGTCACTGTGACATGTTCGGGTCTGGAATTCTGATGCTTGATAAATCTTATTTAAACATCTTCTAAGATAAACACAACAAGCATACAATACATTTATAAATTACTCATGGATAGGTGCTCATTGCTATTTGCATCTCCTAGAGTTCCTAGAAAAAGACCCCAGAAACAGCTCATGTTAAAGTGCTGGTTCACAGTGGCTGGAGGAGTGGTCCCCACAGCCTTGCTCCAATGACCAGAGCACCCTTCCCATGTCCCACTTTCCCTTCGCTGCTCTTACAGCTCTTGCAGCTTCAGGCCAAGCCAACCTCATCTTTCCTGACTCCTTTCACCGACCCTCATTCCTCTTTCCTTACCTCCTGCTTTCCTTCTCCAGTGCTTATCCACTTAAATGCCTTTCGTTCCTAAATATTAATAGGTTTTAGCAAAATCTCCATAGTAAAACAACAGAGTCCCACACATCAGTTTCTATATTCTACATTGTTTATGTTCTACTCTTTGTTCTCATCACCAGAGCTCATCCAAGCCTTAGCATCGATGCTTTTTTCTTACCCACTTTGAAGCAGACCTAAATATTCCTCGTCAGGTATTAGGGAAATGAACACTGGAGATTCCAGAGTCCTGGATTCGTCCAGATGAGTTACAGCCAACCTTCCTCTATGCTTTAATAGCTGAAATCATACCACTTCTCAGATATCATTTTCCTAGCATAAAATTACAGATATTTTAAGCCATCCCCAGATACACAAATGATCCTTCTCTCTCCCCATTTCTAGAAAGTTTCTGGAGATCTTCATTCCACCTCACATGTTGAAGTGTAGTGGACGCCTAAACCAACAGTACATGCCAATATATTCGAAAGGCAATGTTTTCCACTTTGTTTTTAATACTCTTCCTGATGAAATTTAAGTTAGTACAATGAGAATAAGAAAATAATGGCCAAAGTATTTACTAAGAAATTGTTATATAATTTAATATTTCTTAATAATCTATGTCAGAATAGGATAAAATATCATATTAGACATGGAGATCAACTGTCTTTTGCAGTCTTAACCCAAATATTTCCTTACCCTGTAGATTATCTAATAAGTGCACAATGATAAAAAATTGTGAGTACTCCATAGAGTACATGACACATAGATGATATAGACAAGCTACTGACTGATTAAAAGTAATACAAGGGTAATGTCGACTATTTCAAATAGAAGTAACAGGTGAATCATTAAATCTATGCTTATTGAAAATACTGTAAAATTCCAATAATTCATGAATATCTCACCCTATGGGAGAGCAGCAGCTATTTCCACAGATAATGCTGGAATGTATTTTTAGCAGCAAACCTTTCAGTAGCACCCCGCTAATTTCTCAGGGACTGATACATCTAAACTTACGGTAAATCCCCTCTGCAGAAGGCTACCAGTCAATAGAAGCAGTGTTTGGAACTCCGACTTGTAGATGAGATCATGTTAACAGTGTGGTCTATAGAAACGTGCTCTGTAACAATGCTGGGTGACAGATGAATCATAATTTTGAGAACTCAAAGTACACTGACTCAAACTTTCACTGACTTGCAGGGTTCTTCTGGAACAAATATCCACATATGTACAAAAGGGCAAAGCAACATTTTAACTTTAACACAGTCCATAATTGCTGCATTCTTATATCATCAAATGACCTTCATGGAAGACCACCTGGAATGCACCTGTTGAACAAACATGGATTTTTCTGGCTCAACTTTAGGAGGGGACTGCAGGTGTCTCAGAAAGAATAGGATAGATGTGGCTTCCCACATCATGGACTCGTGTTTGCGGTTTGGAGGGGTCCAAAGCTTCAGGACTCTGCTGTGGACCTGACAATGTCAGGAAGTGGGAGCACACTGTGAGCAGCTCTCTTACAAATCCTTTAAAAGTCACACTGTGGCTGCTTAGCAAAAAGAAAAGCAGGAGACAGCGACCATTTGGTCACTGTCTGGTGGCAACAATGTCCAGACCTTTGCTGAGGTTGGTATGAGAATGTTCCACACAGCGGCCAGCTTTCCGTCCCTCGTGGTCACATGGTCCTGACATCAGAAGGATGTCTGTGAAGCTGTGTTCACCGGGGACAGAGGGGCTGTGCTGTGTGTGCAGAGAGCGGACAGCTTCTTGTCCCATGAGGACAGGAGTTCAGTCACGCTTACAGCTGGGCTGTGAGTGAAGTCACATACATGCTTGGTGGCTTCACTCTATGTGGTAGAAAAATAGTAAATACTAAAAACTATTTCAAGTAGCTTGCTTTTTCTTTCAACAATTAGTAGCTTTCAATGACAGAATCATGAGTGTGATGGGCTGGACCTGCACCTCAGGATCACAAAGCGGGCAGGGAGGAGAACTGGTCGCCACCGGTCCCTTCTCAGGAAAGGCCCTTCTCAGTGAGCTCCCGCCACTCCCGGCTCTGCGGGCCTCAGGACACCCAGGACCAGAGCTGTCCCCTCTGTGATGGATCAGGTTACAGCTTTTTCTTACTCATTTTACCCAGCGAGATAAGACTGCAGCACTGCACTGTGCAGTCCAAACTGAAAACCAACACTGCTGTGCACCATGTGCCGATGTGCAGTCTCGGTTCCCCATCCATAAGGACAATGTAAACCTGTGCTTAAATTTTGACTCCTCATGTACTGGTCCACTGGAAATTGCAGATACTGGCTCTTGAGTCCTTACATATCTCACACACAGCTCAGGAGGACAGGGGTGCTCCTCAGGTTCTCATTAATAAAGGGATTTTTGTCCTTTTTATGTTGTTAGTGAGAATTTGATTTGTTTTCTAACTTGATGTCCATATGCTGATGTAAACATATAAAGTGTTATAAATTAGACTGTAATAATAAACCGAAATTAAATAAAACTGTTAAGTAAAAAACTTTGCCGAATGTGGAAATGTTTTTGCCCACATTCACTCATTCACTCACAAAATGAATAATTCCTGAGGATCCGGTAAATCTGCAGGTAAGCACACAGCAGAGAGCAAAGAGAACAAAACACAAAGTATTTCTCCTGAGGATGTGCAGCCTGGGAGGGGAGAAGAAGACATCTACACAGATGTTAAACAAACACACACTTGTTCTCATTAGTGATCAGAGTTCAGACCAGGGAGACAGGGCTCCAGGCGAGAATGCAAGAGTGTTCTCAAAAGAAGATGTCTTCGCTGTACACAGAGACCTGCGGGACGGCCGCGAACAGGAGGCTCACTGCTCTGCCGCGAAAACCCACGCTTCCCTGTTTGCAGTTCCTTGGTTCTTCACATTCATTACTATCCAAGTCTCCTCGACCTAGGCTTGTGGGGCTCACCTCCAAACGTGAATGGAGGACAGTTCCGTCTAACTCTTGGAATTTCATCTGGCTATGAGTGCAATGTCAGCCAAAGGCAATACTTATTTTTTTAAAAAAGTATTATTTTGACACAGAGTACGCATTGTAGCAATACTGTGTTGGGTTTTGTTTTGCTGGTTTTCAGGGCTGTGGATCAAATCCAGGACCTTATTCGGGCCACACAAGTCGTCTGCCACTGAACTACACTCTTAGCACAAATAATATGAACCTTCTTTTTTCTTTACATACCTTATAGCAATTATGCTTTCTCAGTTTCCCCAAAGCTGCAAATCTGATAAGCATATCTTTTATGCCTTCGGGCACAGGTAATAATACTCTTCAAGGTGTTCACACTTCGAAGAATGAGGCTGTGGTTGAGAGTGGATCACAAAAGCTCTAAAGTACACAGAGTAATTGATGTAAACGATGTCCAGGTATCTAGGCATCCACTCATTTTTCTAATCAACAAGCATCTCTAGGCTACATATGACCAGGGACATTTTGGTGATTGACATTGTCTCTGATCTCCTTGGGTTTATAGTCTAGGGGGTAAAAAAGGATGAGAGAATAAACCAACCAACACATGAATGAATAAACCACATCCACAAACAATGAAAACACTGCTCTCCGTGATGCCCTAAGTGTGATGGTGACACCACAGGAGAGCACCAAGCCAGTGCACCCAGATGCTCACCTGGGCAATGTCCACGGTAATGGGATTGAAGGGACAAGAGGTCAAAGTAGTGGTCAAAGCAAAGAATGTTCAGTCTAGGGGAGCAGCAGCCGGAGTGTGGGCTGGATGAGGCCCCTATGGAGTGCGGAGCTCGGGGGACCACGAGGCAAGACTAGAGGAGAGCGGTCAGCAGGAAGCTCCCAAGCCCAGCCAAGGAGCAGAGACTCTTTCCTAATTGTCCTGGGAAGCAACTGACATATTCCAAGCATGAATGAGATGATGAGAATTCTGTTCCCCAAGAAGACTTACACTGCTGTCCGCAAGATGGGCCTGACAGGAGGTTGGAGGGATTCAGGAAAGCTACACAAGGCAGCAATAATCTGACAAGACTCAGACTAAAGTGGAAAGAAGCAGATGGACTCAGAAGATATTCTAGTGGGAGGGTGGCAGGACTGAAATGGAACGGCTATGAGAAAGGACAGAGGATATAAATGCTCGCTCTTGCTTTCTTATTTCAACGAACTGAGTGTGTGCTGATGAAAATGGCTGAGATAGGACAACTGGAAACAAACAGATCTGTAGCAAATGACGAGGATTTGCTCTTGGGACACATCCAACTGGAGATGCTTGTTAGAAATCCAGGAGAAACCTTCAAGCAGGCAGTTGGAAAAGGGTCTGACACTCCAGGGAGAAGTCTGAGCTAGAGATGAACAGCTGAGAACCTTCCATTGCCAGATGGCATTTAACACGCTTGGGTCAAGACATCACCAGGACAGAAAGTGCAGCCTGACAAGAGGTAGTCCAGGAGATCACAGAGAAGCCTGGTCTCAGATGTTCAGCAGAGGACAAACTAATCAAGGACACTCAGAAATGGCAACACATCAATGGGGAAGAACATTCAGAGAGCACGATGCCACCAAAGTCGAGGGGAACAAGGATTAGGAGGCAGTAGTAAGTGTGTGTGCCAACACCTCAGGGTGGGTATGCTCAGCATGCACTGCAAATCTACATTAATAAAAGACTGAGAAAGAGAATAAAGAGCCTTCAGGAGGAAGCAGCCAGACTTGGTGAACAATGAGAGGCTCAGAAGGCTGCAGATGCAGTTTGGCTGCATAAAGTGACAGCAGCCTCAATGCCACGCTTGGTGGAGAGCACAGGAAGGCGTCTTCGATGGGAAGAAGAAATGAAGGAGAAGAGCAAAGCAGAGGCCACAGTTTCAAGCTACTTTCTGGTGAGCAGAGCATGAAGAAGTGGGCAATGTACAGACTCAAGGCCGGAGTCTTGGTAGGTGATGGCATAGAAATGACCTCCTATGTATAAGAAAAGCTGCAGAAGAAAGACAAATGACCTTCGGTAAAACCTTGGATGAAAAGGAGTGTATTCCAGAGAAGAAGAGCAAGGGCAACCTTGATTGTTATCTGGAGGCAAGTTGGTGGCCCATGCTTGTAAAGTCAGCATTCTGGGAGGCTGAGGCAGGTGGATCACAAGTTCAAGCCCATCCTGGGCAACCTAGAGACATAGCGAGACACTTTCTGAAACAAACAAACAAACAAATGGCTGGGATGTAGCTCAATATGAAGACCCTACTTCAATTCTGGTACAAAAAAAAAAGTTATCTTGGGGCCATGATTACAGGCAAACTTTCCCTTCTTTTATGTACATGAAAGACACTAGTAAATGATTTGATAAAGATAATCTACTCAGCAAAGCCTTATCTGGTCACTCACAAACCATTATCGTCATGGCTGGACTTGTGGGAAGGGTCCTAACTCCTTGCCGTCCTCTGGGGCACGACTCTTCCACAGCTGCCAGTGCGCAGGGTGCTGAGTGGTCACAGATCCATGGGACCTATGCATCTGACCCTGCTCCCTGGCACTGACCTCGCCTACACCTGTCTCTGCCTCCTCTTCTCCTCTCCTGGTCATAATGTTTCCCTTTCTGAGAATTTTCCCTGCAGGTAGAAGGCGCCAAAAGTCTTTTCTCCTTGACTGTGTTGTCATCTCTCACCCCCTTACCTATAATCAGCTATCCAAATAGTGACCAGTAATCCAATCAGTGATCAGAAATCTCAAAGTTTCTTCCATCAAAGGAGGGCCTTGTTAAATGTCTCTCTAGAAAATCCTTCTCCATCCTCAAATGTGGAAAGTCCTAAAATTCAGACAGGGGCTTATGAGCTAAAACTGGGCAATATTTCCTACCCAGGTTAACCCAGGATGGGGAAAACTCAAGGAATGGGGGAAATATCATATAATAATGACAAACTCTTGGGTGCAAACTCCTTGCCCCCAGATACAATGCAAACATGGGGCGCATTATCAGAATGCTGAGCTGAAATCGGACTAAACCACCTCCACCAGGAGCAAAATCCTGAAGGCCGGCAGCATGGGTTTGGGCAGAGGTGGCTAGTCAGTAGCCTTGGGACAAGACCCTTGTTCTGCCTATGAGATCCAGACCCAGAGTCACTGTCTTTGGCCCCATAAACCTGTGCTACCCCATGAAGAATAAGGCTGGAAAACTCAGGACCACACTGGACACTGGCCCAGTTTCCAGGCTGGGCGGTTTCGATCACCTGCCCCTGCTTCCTGACTTGTTGAGCTACTATGACGCTGTGTTGTCCACACCATGAACCCTACGCGGTCTTTCCCGAGCGTCGCCGCTGCACTACCATTAAAATGAAAGATCCTAATGTAAAACTCAAGCTGATGACCTGGTAAAGCCTCCTGAAGGCCACTGGCAGTGTCAGCCCAGTACCTCCGAACCAATGAGGATGCGCAGGAGCACTCACACACCATCGTGTCTCCACGTCACACTCGCCCCGCACTGCCGTGCTGTGCATGGGCTCCTGCTTCAGTCGGGACCTGCACTCGTGTCTGATGTCCCCCGTTCTCTGGACAGACAAAGCGCATCTATTATTAACTTGGCATCGTACGAACTGAAACTCAGCCGTGAGAGGGACCAGCGGCAGGCAGCCCACCCGCAGAGGAGCTCTCCGCAGGGGAGGCTGCAGCTGGCCGACCCTGCACTCCGGTAACCTTTACATTTTTTTCCTGCACAACCTCTAGTACATTCCTTCTTTTATCACAAGTTCTTTCCCTCTCAGCCCAGGTGTTGGCTCTTCCAGCGATTAGATCAAAGATGACCTTTTGCACGAAGACAGAGGTAAAGAAAATGCTTATTAAAACTCTGAGCTTTTTTGTCATCTGTGAGGAGCTTTCCTCTCCTATCTGATAGCAGGACGGTGTTTTCCTTTATCATTTTCTTGAGTTTAATGTGGGTTTTTTTTTTAAGAACATAGCTTACATTTTTCTCCATTCCCATTTCTTCAACCTCTAGTACATTCCTTCTTTTATCACAAGTTCTTTCCCTCTCAGCCCAGGTGTTGGCTCTTCCAGCGATTAGATCAAAGATGACCTTTTGCACGAAGACAGAGGTAAAGAAAATGCTTATTAAAACTCTGAGCTTTTTTGTCATCTGTGAGGAGCTTTCCTCTCCTATCTGATAGCAGGACGGTGTTTTCCTTTATCATTTTCTTGAGTTTAATGTGGGTTTTTTTTTTAAGAACATAGCTTACATTTTTCTCCATTATCCCATTTCTTTTGTTTTGTTGTTGTTTTTCTCCCTTTTCCAAACTGAACACGTAATTAGGTACTTTCTGCAATTTTCTTCATCAATCCACCTTCCATTCTGCAGCCTCCTTTAGATTTTCAAAGCACTGTATTTACCCACCCGGCATTTACTTTACTCTGCCTCTATAATACATTCTGATGATTCTGGGCCTATAGAAGTTCCTGCTTTGTGAAATTCAGAATATTCTTTATCAGGCCTGAGGTAGAAGAAAGAAAAATATCTTACTTCTTAAGAGGCAGTTTAATAAACACAAAGGAAAATAAAATCGGGAAATAAAGGTAATAATAAATGGACTTGGAATGCACAGTCTGGCAAGAAAGCTCAAAATGAATTTTAGGGTTATTTCATGAAAAAGAATCTGACAAAATGGGGATGGGGAGTCACTGCATGGTTAGTGGATTTAAGGGAGTAAGAACTGAAACACGAGTGTGCTGACCTGCTGCAGATCTTCTGCAGATAAGGAAAAGGCCTGCAGATGGGCCAGGGAGATGGGAAGACCACAGCGATTTGCTCACCAGAGGTCTCCGGCCTCAGGATAGCAATGGACTTCCAGTTGTTTCTCAAAGGCCAACAGATAAGACACAGGAGACACAAAACCATGCTGGTCAGAGCTCTCGGTGGCCTTCTGTGCAGAGGCTGGGAGATGACCTATGGATTCTGAATATTATTTCAGCCTAGGATATTTTTCTCCTACATCACTCTATGTTTTCCAAGGTTCCTCCTTTACTTAATAAATTCCCCCCTCTGACCTGTGCTATCAACTTTCCTTCTTTTCCATTAAAAGTCCTAATATGGCACATTCCTGATGAATACAATTTGGAAAAGCATTTCCCTCTATTTTCTCTCCTTCTTACCTCACAACTGCTAATATAGTTCTGGAATATGTATGGTACTCAGGGAAATTCATACAAAGAAAAAGGGAAGGGTTTTCTTCATTATTAGGCACTGGCTAATATGGACATAGTAAAATGGCACTACACTGAACATGCTAAGTTAGCATCTCCAACACAGGTATTGTAACTTCTGGACACTTTTACATTTATTAGAATTTCACTTCCTGGAAATATCAGCCAACACTAAATATTATTTATTATTACCACTTTTAATTCAACAAGATATTCTGTCTTCTACTTTAGGTGTATTTCAAACCTTTAAAAGTTACAATATTATCCCACAAACATGTATATATCTTTCATGATCAAACAGCTAACATTTTGAAATTTGCTTCATATCCCTTTTTAAATAATAATAATAATAACAATAATACCACTGCTATTTTGTTAAGCCACTTGAAAGTCAGGTGCACGCAATCAAGTCCTTTATTTCAAGAAGTTCAGCCTGACACCATCTAAGAACAAGAATGCTCTCTAACGCTGCTATGAGATATTTAATTTTGATAGAATAATTGCATAATATACAATCCATACTCAACTTTTGCCTATCATCTTAAGGTCACTTATATTCATTTCTGTCCAATTAACAATCCAATCTAACATCTTATTCTATCCTTACATAAAACAATCCCCCCTTTTTTCTCTTGTAGCACATGCAAATAGTCTACACTTTAATTCCATACCTCCCGTCATGATCCAGTAATTTCTAATTCTTGTTCATTTATAAGCTTTCTGAATTTGATTTGGGATAACTTCTTGAGGGAATCAATATCTTAAATCTGCTTTCTTTTGTGACCTCCTGATTTCCCTACAGGATCTGTACCCCTAGATGATTGGGGTAACAAGGACCCACCTGTATTCTTATAAGCTTACAAACTATTCTGAAGACTCCTTTCTATTCCTGGAGGTTGACACTGTAATTATCCATCTTCATGATTACTACAAGCATGCATTACCATGCAGGAAAGCCGAGTATGCAGGTCTACACCATTTAGCTATCTGTCTAGACATCCATCACCAGAGTCAATTCTTGAAAAACTCAGCCTTTGGACACATACAAGAGAAGAGACTACTCCTCAATTTACTGTCTTCTCTTGCCTTAAAATTTTATTTTATCTCAATATATGTCCTAGCAATATCAGTGTGTGCACGGACACAGGTTCATACAAGGAAATACCTGTACAACAAGAAGAGTATTAGAGACCCAACATCTCTGTAGCTTCAGAATCTCTCTGATCTCTTAAATTCAGACTTCATGCCCTGCAAAGTGCATGCTAAGCAGCACATGTAACAAGCATGACAGTATCCAATGTGTTAGAGGTACACCTACTACATCACTGTGGCACCCTCAAAACCCATCATGAGGATACAGCAATGTATGCAAGCAACAGCTTTAGCTTTGTACTGAGGCATCTCAAGTTCAAATCTCCTATCTGCACCTCACCAGCTATGGGTCTTAAGAGAACTACTTCACCTTTCTCTGGCTTAGCCACCTCATCTGCAAAATAAACTCTACAGGTTAAAGTGACTCCTATGCAACTATAGCGTGCACAACACACAGAAAATTATTATCAAGAGAGTGGAGGTAGGGCTGAGGCTTTAGCTCAGTGGTTTTGCCCACTGCCTTGCAAGTACAAAGTTTTGAGTTCAAACCCTGGTTAAAAAAAAGAAGAAGAAGAAGAAAAAAAGAAACAAAGAAAGAAAAAGAGAGAGAGAGTGGAGGTGGTATGTGTACCCTTGACAGAATTTTATGGATCCCACCAACCAGGGTCTACTGAAGTCCCTCCTGCTGCAACAGACCCTTCCAACCTCAGGTTTCCAAAGTGCTTGACACAGTGCAACACACCAAGACAGAGTCCCTGTTCCACTGAATGCAGTATCTAAGAGTCTTTCATCCAGGTCCTGCAGCCTGACCTTCAGTTCAACATTTTCCCCTTTACACATTGCTGAAAGATGATTAACGCTGCTTGAACACTTCCAAGATGGGAATTCAAGTCACAATTTTGGAAAGGGGAGAATCAGAAAATACTTTTTTATTCTAAACTGGCAGTAACCTCCCCATAAAAATGTCTACTGACTAGAAAGAGAACACAAACATTTACTGAGTACTCATGGATCATGAGGGTGACATGCATGTCTTTTGTTATCCTCTCCATAACCTCATGAACAGCTTCTGCTGTTCTTTCCATTATGCTGGGCTGGCCAGTTTGAGGCTGATTTACTGAAGCCTGGAGGAGTTGTCTTTCCTTGATGATTCATCTGAAAGATGGGCTAGACTTTGGACCAAAAACTAGCTTTCTTCTAATTTACTCCCATACATGTCAACAAATTATTATACCTTATTTTTAAAAACACTTTAAACATGATCGATGAATCCTAACATTCCAAAGGAAAAATGTCACATGCACTGTGATCATAAGCATATATGCGCACGCTGTTATGAATCATGCGTATGTATGATTCTGATGCCTATTCACGGTTTTCAGTGGAGCTTCCCAGCATAACGTCCCATGACATGACTCTCCTCAGCCCCAGCCGGGCACGGAGGCACGGGGGAAGGTTAGACAAACGAAACTACTAAATTCAGGTCCTCCCAAGAAGGATGAAAGTCTGCCACACTGAGCAGAAATGTTATAAATGATCTATCCAAAGCACAGATCATAAACATGGCCCGTTTTTTAGATTTTTATTAGGACTGAAATAATTGATAGTGACAGAACAAAGAGAAGATTCGTACAACCATAAAAATCACTTTGCATCTACCAATATAACTGAATCCTACATCTAATGGATTATGTGGCCAGGCCAGCCTTGTAATAACATCTAGTAACTAACTCTGGCTATCCACTGGTGTTCAATGGCCAAAGGCCCCATTTAATTAAGAAGATGGATTTATGTGTGCTAATAATTCAGGTTAAAGCTTTGAAACCATAGTATTACTCAAGTTAAAAAATCTTTGTAGCCTAATCACCTTTTTCCTTACTGAATACACCTAGTATTTCTGCAATAAAAAAATATATTAATATAGCAGGCATACTTTAAAAATATGAAAGCATATGATTCAGCATATATTTATGTAATTCACATCAGGATAACTGTCCTCAATTATAAGCAGACCTTCTTAACAAAGAGGGATTATTAATCTTGCAAAAACCTGATGTTGAGATAAATGTACTTATCAGACACAGACATGGAAAAACATAGCCAGTTTAGCTTAGGAGGAAAGTTATCTAGAAATAACCTAATGGGCCCTATCATGTGTGGTTTTCTCTATTTTATTATTTGCTCTAGCCATAAATCACGACGTGTATACTCCTGGCTAAAACATCTTCTGGGAATAAAGCTCCTTCATTACAAAGTTAATGTTGAGAAGCACTTTGTAAATCAAATGAAACAGAACTGCCGAGACCCACGGCCCTGCCGTCCAGGAAGTTCCCAGGTCAGAGCTGCATGTGGCCTTAAGAGAGAGGAGGCCTCTGAGACGTCGTTCTCTGCCGCACGCGGGCAGAGATGGAGAAGGAAGGCAAACGCTGAGGAGAAACGCAGCCCTTCACACGGGAGAGTCTGCAGAGGAGACGCCTGCCACGCTGCTCATGGAGAAGTCAGTCGCAGAAGGAAATAAGGCCGGGGCAGAAGAAAATGAAGGAAGAAACTCTGCTCCGCCTGGAGCCTAGAGCCGAGGGTCAGGCGTCCGTGTCTCACCGAACCTCGGACTGTTGCGACACCTCGCCGGGTCAGTGCAGCCTCCAAGCGCAACAGCAGGTAAGGCAGCAAGTGAAAGCTGCAGGACCTCAGGACAGTTTAGCCAGATGTGCCAAAAATCAGTCATCACCTTTCACTCCTCAGAAAATCTTTATCATGCCAACTCCCTTTCCTCCAGACATTTCATATAAGACAACTCCACCTGTGATATTTCTATGCAAGTTATCTTCCATTCACTGACTTGACACCTCTTCATAATATCTCTTCAAAGAATGAACTGCATTTATTGAAAGAAAAATAAACGCTAGAAGAAGGCTCTCCACTGGTGTTCCCTCAATCGATATCCAGCAATATTTACTCCAAGTTCTCTCACCATCTAACCAAAACCCCACCCTAGACCAGACATAAAAAGCCCAAGACCGTTCGGTATCACAGAGACTGCCTACTGATTGAACTTCGCAAAGTACCATAACTTCCCCACATAGTCAGAGGCGGAGGCCTCAAATGAATGTTTCCCAAGTCACCCTGCACCCAGAATTAGTATGGTCTTTCATTCTGAGATAACACAGTATCATATCACTGGATATCTAAAGTGATAGATACTTAGACTTCAACCCCTAATCCATCAGAAGAAGTGAATTAACTAAACAGTAAATTTACAAAAAGAAGGCCATTCTTATATGGAGGGCTTAATAGAGGCTGAAATGATTGCTTGGGTGTTGGAAATCATCAATCATTTTAGAAAACGCTGAGGATTCTGAACTGCATGGAAAATGGAATGACAGGAGGATCACATTAAGTCGCTCCCTTGAAAAGCGCCCACACTGGAAAACCTCCAAAGGGACTGAGGACTCTGCCTGGCTGCGCACAAGGAAGCCAAGGCCACAGCTTTCTCCACAGAATGCCCACTGCTGGGACCATACTGCAGGGAAACCACCTTTCTCCTCTCTGAAGTGACAGGGCTTGATTCGGGAACTTTCCACACTACATTCTGCTAAACAAACAAGTAATCAGAAAGTCTTGATTGTATCCAGTGCTTGGGGATCTTACTGAGTACCTAAATAGTTCTATGACTACCTAAAAATGTTCTTTATGGACAGGAGAATCCTTCTTAATCCCCAGTCCTTCCTTACATTGGCCACTTCTACAAAAAAAACTTCAGAGACGGTACATTGTGTTTAATCACCTACTTTAAATATTGAAATTGAATATCTGATAACAGGATTTACTCCTTTAAATAGGCTTCCCTAAAAAAAAAACTCCCCAACCAATGCGAGGAGTTTTATCTCGTCCTACCCCACAAGCAGTGAAGTCTGGGGCTTCTGTCTGCAAATCTAAGGCCCTGCCTTTTTACCACCATTCCAAAATTCAAATGAGGTTTCTAATACGCCATGGGGAAAGCAACTTGCAAACTGAAAGGCCAATGATGTCCCACGTTGCCCATTGCTGGGTCCAAAATCATTAAATGCTAGGCTTTCCCGTGAAAGGCTCCCAGCGTAAATGCCATGCACCTAAGGGTCTGCTGGAAAGGGCAGGTCAGGCCTCCTCAGACCAGTGCTTAGGGCTGGGCTGGACTCAGAAAAAGTGTGGAGGGGTCTGGAAAGCAGAGAGCAGGTTGCCTTCAGCAAGCCCAGGACAGAAAGGTTCAACCGAGAAGCAACCATGGCAGGGGAGGCAGAGTGAGCCAAAGAGGGTAAGGAGAAAAGGATTGATGAAAGACAGTAGGAGCCCAATCCAAGGCCGAGCCCTGCGAGATATCAGGCCTTCGGGGCTAAATGCCAACTGTTAAAGGTGATATGCATGTATGCATGTAAGTTTGTAAGTATGCAAGTATGTCGATGTGGATGTCTATGAAATGTGTTGTCAGATGGAGAAAGTTACTGTTTGAATGAAGGTAAAGGAATTTCTTTTTAAAAATGTGCTGCCCACTGTGTTTGTTCTCTTGCACAGCAACCCACCCTCACATGACATGGTGCACCCTTTTCCTACTTTGACTGGACCCAAACTTGATCTGCACAGCGTTTCTTTCACTATCTTTCATAAAATTGCTACCACTCAAAAGTACATTGAATGAGGACTTCTAAAGACCTCTTCCTATGGAGTTGACCAAAAGAACAAACCCTCTGTCAGTCCTGCGAAATCCAGAATGCATTTCCTGTGTGCACCTGCAGCAGGGACATGTGCACGGATGCGCTAAGACGGGCACAGTCTCTAAAGTGTGGAGGCCTAAGTGTCACAGTGCAATGGGACGTCCCAGACCCTAATGGACTCTGACATCAGTTCAACAGCAGATCCTTGCTAACTTATACTGGAAATGAGTACATATAAAATTTCCCTGAACCTCTGAACCTCTTTCTTTTCCCTGAAAATTTCTTCCTGATTATAATTTAAATAAAAAGCCCCATAATTAATTTCAGAATGTAAATGTCGCACTCCTACATTCCATGCATCATTTCTAATTGCCCTATTTCTTGGCCTAGTAATTATTGCTTGTCTGAGTTACTTAGTTTGCCCCACCCCCAGTCAACTAATTCTTACTTCCAGACAATATGTGATACCATCGGGAAAATCTTTAGGTCTATGTTACAAACTAAAATGGAAAT
Organism: Fukomys damarensis; assembly: GCF_012274545.1. Lineage (NCBI taxonomy): Eukaryota > Metazoa > Chordata > Mammalia > Rodentia > Bathyergidae > Fukomys > Fukomys damarensis. The sequence continues at coordinate 2,487,283 of NW_022900917.1, forward strand.
CTATTTTCCTAAATATACTTGTTATTTTATGCCTTCTTTTCCCCATATTCACTTAGCCTCAAAACCGCCTCTTCAATAACCCCAACAAAACATAAGTAAAATCTCATTAAGTATCAGAATTCTGTACCGAAGCTCAGACTAGCATGTAGGAACTGGCCCTCCACATCCACCCATCGCCTGCAACACCTCCTCTTCTCCTTTCCAATTTTTAATCTGAAAAGAAACAATGTTCTAACATGGTTCTAAGGGAAGGTAGATAGTAAATGACACATTGACCAACAGGTGTTCATCAGTTATATCAATTTTAGAAAGTCAGAGGGCGGGGAAATCTTGGTTTACACCGCAGATTTTCCGTCTTCACTCCCAGGGCCCATACGGCTCTGTGGCATTCCCAGGAAAACATTCTGTCCACCCCATCTCTCAGTTTCTCCCAGGAGACCCCATGTACGCGTCATTTACTACTGCGCCTCCACAAAACACCAGCTCTGCCTCGCAGTGAACGGCACAAAGTCCTGCTGTGCCCAGTGTGCCCCTGAGAGTCGGGCAGAGCTGGGTTCAAATGCCAGGCACATTCTTCACTCCTCTGAGCCTACGCTGAAGGGCACGCGTTCGGCCCGGTGAAGCCACCTCCGTCTGAGCGGAGCACAGCACCCCATACATGGCCCGCATCCGGCCATGTCCGTCTCTCTCATTCTGTCCTTCCTTGAAATGCTAAAAATTAAAGCTCTCAGCAGATGTCACAAAAATATTTCAAAAGAAAATGAGTTTGACATACCTTCACTTTGAGCAAATAGCACATGGTCTTTTAGAATAGCTACACAGTACCGTATGTAGTACGCTGGGATGGCTACCTGCAGTGGAAACTGAAAACGTCCTCGAGATACTTCTAGCAAGTCATAGAGGAAAAAAAAAATGACGCCACTAGTGACATAGATAAAATGGAAAGAGTGATTATTTAAAATTCTATCACAGACCTAAAAATGCTGAAAGAGGTCCGAAGAATTATTTTAGGAACATGAAATGCAGGAAGTCTGAATTCCCCAAAGTCCTTGACCCAGTCAAGGTAAGTGGAGATTCCTATCTGTGAGCACTTCCAGTTCCCAGGCACAGTGACTGTGCAGACAGGAAAACGGGGGGCTACATCCCTTGGTCCCACTGTAGCTGCCCAGCACCTCCAGAACTCCGAGCGGGGCGGGCCACCACTGGAAATGCGCCGACCAATAAAGTCAGCAGTCAAATAAAGCTTTTATTTGTAAATTATGACCTAGAGGTCTCTCTCCCAACTTCCACTGTGGGAAATCAGTGCCAGAATTCTGGAAATGAGTCAATAAAACAGGTCACATCCAAACACAATGGCACAGCGATGCCCCAGGACAGGTGGGCTTAAAACTGTCACCTTCAACTTGGTGAGCACTGGTCTCCTCACACGGATCTAATGAGAGGAAAGAGTCTTTTAAGGAAAACAACTGTGTTATTTTACAAAAATTCTCCTTCATTCTCCAAGAGTCTATCATTATGGTAGGAATACACACTTGATTAATGTCAACAAAATTGAAAATAAGTGAATAAAATCAATAGTATGTTACAATGAACAAAGCATGGTCAGATCTGAGACCCTCCAGGCAAAGAGGCGGCTATCTTTGCAGGATCTCAGAACCACTAACCGTAATAACCCTCCAGGGCATAATAACTTCCAGGCAGCATCAGGCACAACACAAATCCAATACAATCGGTATTAGATGTAAAATATGGGCTTAGTAGCACCAATATCAAGATCAAACACACAGGTCCAGTATAATTATTGTCCCTCGTGCTGTTATATAACTTAAGACAACAGAGAAAACATCTGGCTGGCGCATTCTACCTCTGCCAAAGTCAGGGCTTGGGAAGCTCGACAACTGACTTCGTTTCCAGATGCCTTAAGTCACGGTGCTCCTGCCCTAAGGTATGACAAAATAACAGAATCACAACTTATCTTGATAGATCGCGCAATATCCTGGAGTATTTTAAAGAATGTTTTTGGGTTGGTTCACATTCATATATAGAGAATCTATTACGGTTGAGCTTGCCATTTCAGTAAAGCGTTATTTGGAAAATTCATCTTATGCGAAGAATTCACATAAATACAAATGTTGATGCAATCTATATTTTTAAATGACACCTGATAAGGTGTTATTTAGCCAATGTAGCTAGCTAAAGAGATCAATCTGTAAGAAGCTCTATAAGCAATTAGTACTAGAAAACTAAATAGCTCAAAATGTTCACCTTTTTTTTTTTTGGTACCAGGGATCGAACTTGGGACCTTGTGCTTGCTTGCAAGGCAGGCAGCAGCACCGCTGAGCTAAATCCCTGGCTCATGGTCAAATTATTTTTGGAAGTCAAATAGTATAAATAATACACTGGTCCAGATCATTTATTATTTAGTGTCTATCTAAATATGCAAAACAATCAATAATTTGATACAGAGATTAACAATGTTGTCTCTTTGGAATCATCCGTGTGATCAACTTGGTCAAAGAGTCCGACATTTGAGGCATTCTGCAGATAGTTTCCTGCACGGGGAATGAGTAGAGCCCTGTGCCAAAATGAAACCATCCTCCGTGTCAAAAGAGGGCCGAATACATGGTCCCTCCTCCTCGGCTCTCATTCTCTATTGGACTGGAGGGGGACACAAATCTGAATAAAGGATTTGTGTGCGGTCAGACAAGTAATACACGTTCCACTGTCCACCACAGCGATGCAGGCTTTTTGTTTATATTTTAATCAATTCAGATGAATCCATTCTTTCAGAAAACAGATGAGAATTCTAAAATATCCAACATCAGAAAGAATTTTATGCAAATTGTCAGTCTGTACTGTGTGATGATGGATGAGAAATCAGAATCTTCAGACAGAGCACGTTCACCTGAGACACTGTACCTGTTCGTCAGGTACAGTTCTGCGTGGACCTCTGGGGTCCGCAGGCCAGCGGCTCTGGAACTCCCCCACATGTAAAGCTTTCCTCGGCTTTCTCGGCTGAGGCTGTGGAGCAGGGCTGAGGCAGGGCCCACAGATTTGCTGCACAACCCAGCTTCGGGGCACACGATCTCCTGCCCTGGGGTGAACACCTGTGTGTTTTGGGGCCCATCCCAATGCAGCTCTAGTGACTTTGAAAGCATCCTAGCAACAGTTAAGAAAATCCATTAAAAATGAACCCTGAAATCCCCCTGAAATACCATTTCTGAAACCAACCCCAGAAATGCTGATTTTCTAGCTCTAGTTTTATGACACACTAGGTTATCTCCAATTATCTCCAGGGGTGATATAACAGTTTCATGAAATTAATTTACTCCGTTTTAATTTAACAAGGTTCACATCTGGAAAATGAATGCAGAATTTGTTGGTTGAAGTGAAAGTAAAGAACAGCTGAATCCATTAACTCTGCTCCTGTAACCTAAAGCTCTTTGCTTAATTTTGTTAAATTCATTAAGGATTTTGCTTTTAACTTGGACCTTCTGCCTCATTCTAATAGAGTGGCAAGATGCGATGGTCAAGCTGAAAACGATTTGTGGAAGGGTAATTATAAACATGCATAGGCTCTGATGAACCCAGAAACGGGCAGAGCTGGGTGGCCCCAGCCTCCCATGGCTAGGGAGACAGATGACTTTCATGTCCTTCCCTGCTGTAACATTCAGTCTACAGAACAAGTTACTGAAAATGAAATTTCTTAAGCACTGATGAATTATTTCCATTTACCTTTAGGTCGGTCATAATTATGTTTTAAATAAATATGTATTTTTTTCTAGGTGCAAAAAAATCTTTCTAGAAGCAAACATAAAACAATTCCCAGCAGTCTTTGCAAAAAAAAAAAAAATGCTTGTTTTAAACGCACAAGAAAACACTGAATATTTTCCCTCAATTGATGGGTCTGGTTCTGAATTTCTAATTTATAGTCAGATTTTGTAAATCAAACAAGACATAAAATAAATGCCAATGGCCTGCTGTTCTGAAGTGCCGTGAGAGGTAAGGCTTTTATAAGAGCAGAAAGAGACATAAGGACACATTTTTCCTATCCTTAAAATGCCTGCATACTTCACTGGAGGCATGGCTGATGTAAATGGAGAAAAATAACAGAAAATACACATCTGCCTGCTGGACACTTTTGCTGCAACGGGATCATGAAGGGAGTAATCACCGCAGTCCAGAACACAGGGAAGTTTGGTGGGGAACACTGGACTTGGGCTGGACTTCCCACGGGGCCACGGTGTGCACCACAAAGGTACCACAGCGACAGCCAGAGGTGCGACCGGAAGTGACTGTGTGTGCAGGAGGTGTTGGGAGCATCCTGCTCACTGGGGCAGGGGTGGCGGCCAGCACAGGAAGCAGGAGCTTAGGGGAGAGTGCGGGAAGTCCTACAACGAAGGCAGAAGCAGGTACAGGGAGCCACGGCAGGTGTGAGGCGATGGCAGGGCCTTGCTGTCAACTGCTTTGAGGTCAACCTGGTTTAATGAAAGGAGGAGGAATCCCGGGCCAGATGTAGCATCAAAGGAACACAGACAATTTTAGACTCCTTTCTAGAAAATGCAAGCATGAAATGTAAATATATTGAGTAAAGAAGTAAATGTTAAAAAATATTACAGGCACCAAAGGCACAGAGGAGGGGTAAGCCATCAGGACCATGAAGAAAAACAAAACAAAACACCAAGTGTGGGCCCAAAGAGCTCTTCTTGCAGTGTCTTGAAGGGGGATGTTATTTTGCTTGTGAACACGCTGGCACATGTGCACACACACACACACACACACACACACGCACAGAACCAGTTTCCATGTATAACTTATGAACTCAGTGTTTACAACACCTAGTTTCCTAAAAGTACAGGCCTGAAGGGGATGAAAAGTGGCATGGTTGCTTACAGCTGTGAAGCATGCAGCTATAATCTTTTTAGAAAAGAAAGAAAAAGAATGAGAAAGAACTCATAGATATATGCACTGAATCACGGGCTCCGCGTCTGGACCACAATAACCACCAGTCGATACTGAACAGCAGACCCTGAGGGTTCAGCGGGCACCAGGACGGCAAGCAGCGAGCGCAGGCGGCTCATTCCCCACACCCACAAGCCTCAAACTAGCCCACGCCTGACACCGTCCCACACTCGACCACCAATACCCAGGGAAATCACCACGTTCTTTCCAAAGTAACAAAACTGCCTTCTCTTTGATAAAGAAAGTTTGAATGAAGGGTTGACGAGAAAAGGTGGAATTTCTTGAAAGTGAAGCTTCAGCTGTTTGCAACAATTCTCTTTCACACAATTGTCCAAGGAAGGAGTTTACACTATGGCTTGTATAGTCCACAAAGATGTAATCAAACCAGGTGTTGATTACAGATGAGAGAAGCAGTGAGGACGGAGACAGGGCATGCTTAATCTTTTCCCTGTGCTGGCTTCCTAGAAGAGACGCCAGCATCTTTGCCAGTTCATTACAAACCCCCTGGCACTTACCTGTTCAAACACATATTCCATTTAAATGAATGCATTGTGATTATTATAATTAAGCTCCTACCCGAAACGTATAATGTTTGCCGAAACAAACTCTTGCATTTTGCAGTCACCTAAACTACACTAGTCAAAGTGTCTTTGAATCTATCCCCTGCATTTATGAATCTATCTGGCAAAATCATATAGATGAATAAGTTTGGGAGCAACTTCCCTTATCATTCTACTTTTCTTTCCAACAGAGGGGAATTAACTTATAAAAGAAAAGCAAAAATAGGGAACTCTAAAAGCATTTTAAATGTTTGGTGCTCCCTGGTCAGGAAGTTGAAATCAAGCTTTTCTAACAAGAGCTTAGAGAATGGAATTATAATGGAAAGGTTTTAAACTTTCTTATATATAACCAACTTTTTCAAGGTGTGGAAATTTTCTGAATCTGAAATAAAAATGAAACTACTACCTGTAACATGAACACACTGATTTAACAACCTTAAAGTCAGAATAAAACAAATGCCATAACAGAGAGCTGCTGCCTGAGGAATCTCTGGCACACAACTCTTTACTGCAGTGTGACACTGAAGTAGACATAAGTCACCTATGCAGCAATTACGTTTTTTAAAAATGGCGCTGGCCGATGATTCCGGAACTCCACACGTCCTTAGCAGCACAATTTATTCAGCCAAATAAAACTACAGCAGTGTCTTCCAAAGTGGTGTAAAGGCAGTGGGGGGAAGTGTTAAATGACTCTAGGACATCGGTTTACATCCTCCATCTTTGAAACAGTAAAGTTTAAACTGTCGAATCTGTACAAGGGTGGTTCAGATCGCAGCCCACAGACACTTTGACATTAAAGTTCTTCGTTAAGTATCAATGTTTCGTGGCCAATGTTTAAAACTCTTACATTACGTTGCTTTTCTTTCCACTGTGCTGGATCTGTGCTCCGGCCAGATGCATGGGACCGGCACAGTCAAGGAGCCATGGCAGGACCTCTTCCCTGTCCTGCACACAGTACGGCAGGATGGCACCCTGCAGTGCACGCCTAGGCACCGCCGCTCGGGCCTCCCTTCCCAAACACGCAGGGCTTAACGCGGAGCAGACTGCACTCCTGATAACATCTGCTACAACAAATAACAAAAAAAGAGTGTGAAGTCTGATGAATGTTTAAACAGAACATTTTTTATGGATCAGCTAAATCTTTTCTGCTTTTTAATTAAAAGTAAAGAAAATGGAACTTAATTATCCTGTAAAGATTAGCTTGTGGGCATCTTCCTGTAAATTACTTCTAATTGAAAGCAAATTGTCAAGTGACATTCAAAGTACTGTCCTTTAAAACACAGCTGTTCTCCTGCTGATTTCAGTGCATTGCCTTGTTTTCTTGTTACAATATGCCATATTTGAATATTTTAACAATTTCACTGGTTTTGTATGGGTTTCCATTTAACACATCTTAATCACATTTCTTCCTGCGGAAGGTCTGCATCCTTCAGGGGCCGTATGTCACCCCCAGAAGGCGGGTCTCGCCAAGGAGGCCCCGTGTGCAGTTCACTGGGGCAGCCGCGCATCTGGACACAGGTGGGCCCAGAAGTGGACGATGCTGAGCCTGAAATGCAGTAGTCACCCAGCTCCAATCAGGCCAGTGTCCTGGTGCCTTAAAATTCCGGGAAAGCTCCAGTGCGACTCATCTCAGAAACTTAAGGCAGGTGATTTCTCAGAATTTAGCACTTTCACTCTAGTCCTTTTAAAAAATTTTAAAAGAAACACCAAAGGACAATATGAAGACAGATGCCGGGGTTCTAATGCTAGATTTTAATAAGCAGGCTGACAACACAGCTGCATTAACCTGCTAATAGATGTTTCTGCTTCTATCCATTTTATGTCGTTAACTACCCACTAATTATTGTTGGTTAGTTTCCACTGCCTGGCACTGTATCAGCTGTGAACATATAGGAAAAAACACAAAAAAAACTAGAGTCCCAGGTCTGATGGAACGTACTCTTGCTCAGAAGGAGAAAAAGAGAATTAACCCTGGGAAGTTGAGTGTCAGGGACTGTGAGGGTTCCCAGGCATGGGATGCTGGACACCATCTAAGTAACCAACACACAAGCACAAACTTTCAGGTGCTAAGTGCTTTGAAGGTAAGTAAATCAAACAGACTGAGAGGCAGAGCCAAGGAAGGAGGCGACACAAGGAGGGCTGGGTACTAAGGTGCCATTCCGCCTGAGCCAGGTGGCTTCAGGAGGGACAGCAGACGTGGTGCAGGAGGATGTGCAGGGAGCCCCCAGAGGAAGAAGGAAAGTGCTGGGAGAAGGAGTTGGATCAGCACAAGAAAAGAGAATGTAAAGGGGCAAAGTCGGACACTTAGCGAGTATAGCCCTGGCATCTGAAACTGTGCTTCTTACCGAGACCGCATCATGACCCTCGCCACAAACTCAGATTGCAAGTACTCCTCTTCCCTAGGGGTAAACTGTTCTGAAGCTGCACATTCACCTCGAAGCCTGTATGGCACATTTATCTCCTTTTTACATACACTAATGTTGCTGGTCAGAGTAAAATAAAGTACTGCCTTCCTTCAGGACCACTGACTGGTCTAAATAACAGGAGGTTAGGCAGGTAGGTCGGTGCACAGAGAGGCAAGGTTTGCATATTAACATTGAAAGCCTTTTTTGTTTGTTAAGCAGAAAGGCATTCTATAACTATGCAGGACTAACAATTAACTACATATTGAGTTCGCAGTATTCATGGAAACTTTCCCAGAAAGGATAACCAAAACCCACAGTCCAAGTCCCATCTCTAGCTATTTGAGCACAACAGTGTGTCCAGGTAGTGAAACAGTAAGAGGGTAAGGAGATACCATGTGAGTTTTTAAAGTCACATCAAAAGAGCTGAAACACAAAATCCAAGAAAAGGAGTGCTGCCCAGTCTTGTTTTCCAGTTAAAGTCACGCTCTTCCCTGGTGATGAAATGATGTTGCCGCGTGAGTTTTCAATATCATAAATACCATTAATTACCTCTCACAGAAGGTACTGACAGGGGCCCTGGTGATCACATAAATATAATGAGATTGTTACCACTTACAGAATGAAAAAGAAGCATAATTTCATCAGATGTTTAAAAGTCATCCAACTGAGCTTCTCATCGCGGGTTCAAAATAAAATGTTTTTATGAGGAAATACTTAAGTCACACAGCAATTCCCAGCACTATTTTATATCCAAAGCTTAGTCCCCAACTTGACATGGAAAAAGTTTAGGACATGAAGCACCAAGCAGCTACCGTTCTGCTTGGGTTAGGAGTCGCTTTCGCTGAGGGGCCCTTTCCCTCCAGCAGGGGTCAGAGGACAGCCCCAGCCCTCCACTCAGCCCCCGGAAGTGCAGCATGTAGAGTAGTCCAGGAATCTGCATTTCTAACAAGTCACAGGGAAGGCCAATGCTGCTGGGCCCTAGGAAAATGTCATTCTTCAGTTCACAAACTGTTGGCCGGGCAGCAGCCTATCATCCCAGTACTGAAGAAGGCAGAGGCAGGAGGATTGCAACTTTGAGCCCAGTCTCAAAACAAAAAATAAAAAGGACCAAAAAATACAGCTCAGTAGCTTGATCCCCAATACTGGGGGGTTGGAGAGAGCATCTATTAGTTTAAAAATACTAAAAATGTTGCTTTTCATATAAAATTAAGCCATTTTATCCAAAGGGGAAAATGAATCCACATCCTTTTTACTGCAATTAATTTTGAATATTCACGTTAACAGAGACAAAAATTGGGCTCATGGATAAGTGGCATACTTCTTTCTATTAAATATCCCAGATTTCACTGAATCCATATAGCAGTTGTGGAAGTGTGGCCTTTTTCACTATGTTGGTTCTTCCTACCCAGGACCAAGAGATACCTTTGTGGTTTCTGATGTCCTCTTCGATCTTTTTTCAGAGTGCAGTGGCTTACAGAGTAGAGGTCTTTGATTTCTTTCATTAGGTTGATTCCTAGGTATTTCCCTTTTTTGGATGCTATTATGAAAGGAGTTGTTCCTCCAGTTCCTCTCCCAGTGAGTCGGTTATTCGTGTACAGGAAAGCTATTCATTTTGTGTGTTGACCTTGTATCCAGCTGCTCTACTAAATTTAGTTAGTAAGTCTAGGAAGCTTTTGGTGAGTTCTCATTGTCTTCTATATAGAGTACCATGTCATGTGCAAATAATGACAATTTAACTTCTTTGTTTCCTACCTTTATTCCTTTTATTTCTTTCTCTTATCTAAGTGCTGTGGCTAATGTTTCCAGAACTATATTGAACAGGAGCGGTGACAGTGGACGTCCTTGTCTTGGTCCTGATTTTAGTGTGAAGGAGCTCAGTTTGTGACCATTGAGTATGATGTTGGCTGTTGGTTAGTTTTTTATATCTGGCTTTTATCAGATTGAGGTGTTTATCACAAGTGGGTGTTGGATTTCATGACTGACACTTTAATTAGCAATGTTACCTGTGAATTATTAGTCTATACAATCTCACAGCAGGCTGGATCCTAGTGAAAGGGTTCCAAAGCAGAACTTTTATTAAAGTACAAAACTGAGTTTGTACCTACATCACCTAGTTCAATGCGATGTGTATTTCACAAGTTAGGGAAAACATGACTCAACTTTGTATCAGCCAAAAGTCCCCAATAAAGAGATGGATGAGTGGATGTGTGAACAGCTGGCTGTATGGTGGGATACTGCACTAAAATACTGGCTAAGAATTTATTCCTTTGGTCAGTCCGCTAAGAAATTAGAATTGCCAACCAAGTTTTGCTTTGCTCTCCACACCCTGAGAAAGCATCTTTCCCTTCTTCCCACTAATAGGCCTCTGTTTTCCTCTACCTTGTGCTCTGAACTCAGTGCACACAAAGCATTCCTTCTAACTTCAGTCTGCAGCGGTCCCGCCTCGCTCCCATGTCTGTCTCTCCATAACTGTCAAGGGCGACATGACCCTCAGAGCAGACTCCTCTGTCTCCACTCAGACCCCAGGCCCCTCAGAGTAAGAGGGTAAATGGCCTGGTTTCTTCCTTTCCAAGTCCAGGAACACACCACAGCTCCTCTTAGACAGACTCTCGGGTCCCCACCTCAGCCACTGGTCAGACTGCAGCTGAGCAGTGTTGCTGCCCGCTCCAAACCTTGGAACTTTATTTTACTATTAACTAATCAATTCTCCAATTTCTAAGGAGGTAGGAGCTCTGAGATCCAGTGCCAATGCTAGAGGGTTTTTCTTTGCCTTTTCCTTCTGCACCCTCACCCCAGAAAAGTGTGTATCGTTTAATCCACTAATCTTTCTGCTTGAAATGTTTTATTGAAGAAAAAAAGCGAAAATAAATAAATAATTGCATGCATCAATCTAGCCACTGCATTGTTCCTTAAAAAAGCAGCCACTAGCCAAATGCCATGGAACCCAGTTTTGAAATAACACTGGCACGTCATCTGGGGGCATACTAAACAGAAACACAATATTGAAAACCAAGAATTCATCTATAAATTTGGAAAAGATAGATTATTACGAGTGCAAGAAAATAATGTCAATGCTACTTACATGGAAGCACAGAAAAGTGAAAATAACCAATGTCTGATGTTAGGTGGCACATTTCTTGTTTATTCTGTTCTTCAAGAAACCGGGGTCAGTATACATCAAATACAGACTTTTACCTCTTCCCTATCTTTATCTCTTGAGTTACATAAGTAAACAAGGGGCCTTATGATTTATAATCATGAGGCAGAGTTTCCAAAAGGTCTTTAATTATCCCAAGTTTGCTGTGCTAATCTGGAAGTGAACCTGACCTCTTCGCTGGGAACTGCAGTGCAGGTTATACTAAAACAGTTTCTGGAAAACCACCAGTTAAATTCAGTTGATCAAACCATTCCACAGTGCCTTCTCAGTTCTACCGCGCATTGTGTGCAGGATGCCCAAAAGCAGGCAGGTTTTGTGTCACTCAAGGTTTGTGTACAATTGCAGCCGTGTGACTCGGGCCTGTGAACTGAATGGGAACCAAGCAGCTGAAGTCCAGGCCATGGTCTGAAAAGGAATGTATTCCCGCTATTTTTCTTTCTTGTTATATTGAATTTTCATATGGATCTAGCTGTGGAGAAGTACAAGCCAGAATAGCCCTGTGACTGATTTGTTCTCATTTCAGAATTCTGGCACACACACACACAAAAAAAATTAGTAATAATCAGTTAGCAATTAATGCAAAGACTTTTCAGTCTACCAAATAGCAGTACACTTTGCAGTGGGCCAATTCACACCCAAGCTCCTGGGGCCCATTTATCATCTTTTTCTGTGACCCTCTAGCAGTTCTTTGGAACTGAGAAAGAAGATAAATGGATCCCTGAGAAACAAATATTTACAAACGCCTTTGAAAATGCTTTTTAAGTAGGAAAGAAAATATCCCGTTATCTACGCTGATCATATGAGAATTCACAACTCAGGGTCAAGTGGAGTGTGTGCTATTCAACCTCAAGATCATTGGCAAATAAAATCAAACGATCCAATATTTCAAACGTAGAAGTGAAATTCCAAACCTACTCATCTTTTTACTAATTACAAAGGAAATGCTAACTTCCTGTTCTCAAATAAATTATCTGAATTGTGGATCACCTAATAATACCTTATTTCCTGCCATGCTCCCTGTACCCTGCCCATGAAAACAAATGGAGATAAACTGCAAAAATGTCCAAGTAAATTCTGTTCTGAGTTTTCCATGATCCCAGCACCCATCAGCCGTTAATATACTTTCATTCCTCACAGATAAAAAACATTTCTTCCCAATAAAATAGCAAAATATTTGGGTAACTGAGTAAAATAACGAAGAGCCTGGAGTCTTCAGGTAACTCTGACCCTACAGAAAAGAGCCGCCGAGAAGCAGACACACCAGCCCCTGAGCCCAGAGAAGTGGAACAGCAGGGCACACAGGTTCTGGGCTCCACCTTTGGAGAAGCAACTCAAACCCTGACCCGGTCCCCCTCCCCCCGGCTCTCACACGAGGGAACCGTCACCGAAAACGCGACACAGAGACACAAAGCAGGGCCTGGGCACTGCTGTGTAAACCACAGGCTCGCTGTGGGCGCCATTCCTTGGTCCCATCCTGCTTGTTCGTCTGTCCACGGGACTCCGAGGGCCTGGAAGAGCCTCGAAGCTGCAGAAAGGCACAAGACAGCACGGAGAGACAGAGACGGCGGCTCCTCCAGGGGCCCCAGCGCCGGCACTTTAAATAACATGCACCCCCCCACACACACGCACGTGCACACAGCTCCCCTAATGGCCTCAAAATCAGAAAACCCGTAAGGGTGTTTGGGAAAAGCTGTTCGTCAATGTTGCATTAAAGCAATTCCTGGAGTAGTCTGTGATTGAAGTGTTGCTTTTTATAATTATTTTTGCCTTCTTTCTTCTTCTAATATGGTAAACGTATCCAGCGGCTGCAAATGTGGCCTCCATACAAAATGAATGATAAAGACAAGAAACTGATGTGGAATGCGGACAGGCACCTAAGCTGGGGGGAGCACAGAGCTGAGGGAAGTCGCAGTGGAGGGAGCTGTCAGGACCAGGTGGAGGCGTCCCTCCCTCTGTGCGGCTTCCAACTGCTGCACCCTTTGGTGGCTCCACTGAGACCCAGCCTGCTGGTGCCAAGGGAAACCGAGAACTCTCCCGGGGGCTGGGAGGAGCTGAGGTTTATGAACAGCACCTTATCAACTTCACACAGTAAAAGTAAAGTCATCTTCCAAGGCCACACCAGCACCAAACTAAGGCTATGACATGGATGGCTAAATGTCCCGTGTTCCATATAAAGTTTTCATTCATAATCTGTAAATTGGGTTCTTAAGGATGTCAGAAGAATGGAAAGGCTTAGATCGAATCCTTTGTGTAGTGTACACTGTCGTTTCAATAAGTTCTCCCAACTTACGGTTTCCCGGGGAGGTAACATTACCTGACGCTGTCTAACGCCCCCAATGAAATATTTCTCAAGAAGGAAGCAAAAAGTCCCAGACTCACCCCCGGGTGGTGCCTCTGCAGTCCTGAGCCACTCCTGTAACAGCTCTGCTCAGTGTCCTAGGACTGCAGGCCGCATGGGACAGGAACAGTGGCCAGGGAGATGTGACCACCCTTCTCGGGCACAGTGAAGCCAGTCCTCTGGGCAGAGACTTCCCCCGCCATCTCAACTTGTTCACTGCTGGACCCCTGCATTTCTTCACAGAGCTCCTGTCCCCAGTAAAACGGAATTCTGAAAAGAGCTCCCAGGAGCAGCTGTCCGCTGCAGTAACCCAAACAGCGTCTGAAAAATAGGAGTAATGCGCCTGCCCTACGCCAAAACGGAGCATGCAGGCCTACAGCATGAACAGATTAAACCACATAGAGCCTCAGAGTAGAAGGGCTCACAACATAGCTTTCTTCTGTCACGTGCAACACACACACACACATTCGTCACAACTGTCTGTCACGGATGCCCAGGGGAGGGGCCAAATGAGACAGATGTTGGCTACATTCTCTTCTCGTTACATTTAATTCCATGTAAAGCACTTAAGGTAGGTATGTCAAAAGCTAAATGTATCTACTTACTTATGCAAATGCCATACAGTATTACTGTCTATTTTTCTTTTCTTTTTAAGTTCAAGAGAAAGCATCTAAGTACTTGCCAATTTCAGACTCACTGTACTTACACAGCAAATATTTGTTGAAAGAATTAAACACTAAAATCAGAGAGAAAAGATACTCAGAACCACTGTGAACAAGCACTGTAATAAAACTGGTTTTTACATATATGTGAAAAAAGACAGCAGCACATCCACAAAAGGATGGATCTGCAGGTCCCGTCTGAGAGTTAGAAGCAGGTCTACATGCCTAGCACACAGTTCCTGGGGTGTGTGTTCCCACCCCTCACCGCACCAATCCCAACTGCAAACACAGTGAGGGAATTAGATGTGGTCTGCTACTGTTCCCGAGTTTGTGTTTGGACAAGCTGGACAGCACTTTCCCACGAGATCTGTGAGGTGAGAGACAGGGAAAGACCACCTGCTAGTGAACCAGGCACCCAGGGGCCCACAGGAAGCACCTCTTCCCTCATGGAAAGGGTCAAACTGAAGGCCAGGGACAGCCAGCTGCAGCGCACCTCTGACTGCATCATCTGAGGGGTCACAGAAGTTGTTTTTCAAAGGACTACAATAAGCAAGAGATGCAGCACCAAATCATGATCCAAATGGCTGCTTTCCAAAGCACGGGAGCAAAAATACTACTAAACTTTAACAAAAAGAAGCAGAAGACCAAGATGTTTGTAAAGATACAAAAAAACCCTCCAGAACACATAAAGATGAGGCGGGGCAAGCTACTGTTACTGATTAATAAGAGGGGAAACTATTTTGAAGGGATCCTCAAAATTTGTCAGCTGGATTAACTACATTTGATGTCAAATTCAGCTCAATATCTGAAGTCAAAGTGGCTTTATTATTAAAGCATGAAATGTATCTACATCCCCACGTGTGTGTCAGTCTCCTCCTCAATGAGACTCACACAGTAACACAACCTTTGTACCTCTGCCCTGGGAACCATACACCCGAGGTCACAAGGCATTAATCTGATCTTCTTAGATCTGAAGGATCATAGGCACCATTGGTCTAACTTTCTTTTTGCTGTTTAAATTAATAATTCCTTCTTCAATACTAAAAATGTCCATGTGTGCCAAGTTGTAGATATATCATTCTCTGCTGGCATTATTCCCTCCAGCACACAGCGGCAATCATACTGAAAACTGCTCAGACTGCCTCGTTCAAAGGTAGCACAAAGGCATGGCCCACGCATTTTTCCCCTCACACCCTTGCACTCACCCATAGTGCACGCATGGTCTGTGAACGGGACGTGCGCAACCACCTCAGCCACCATGTCCTGGATGCCTACAGGCTTGGACATTCTCCTCAGGAGAGAATACAAAACTACGACTTAGCAAACTTCACTTTTAGGTTTGAAAACTTCTCAGTAACCTACACATGTTAAAAGAAAAATCTGAGAATTATGTTTCCAGCTCCAGCTCCCCTTACCGAGATTCTCATCCTGCCTGTGGCCATTACAAAGCATGGGAGAGGGAAATCCAAGAAGGAAGAAGTCAGTTCTCCTCAAATGCAGTTACAGTATCTTAATGCTGTACATTTTACAGAGCAAACCCAGCTCCTCCCAGAGATTCACAGGGGTTTTGGTAGGTGCAGGTCTCGGCACCTGAGCTTAGAGCTCCCAGGGAAGTTAGCTGCTACTGAAAAAAATATTAAGGAGGAGGAGGGTCGGATACATACAGATTAAATCTTCCTAGAGTTCAACCGAAGCAGATCCAAAACATCCTTGGGGCCGTCTAGAGTATGGAACACCCAGGAAACCACCCATTTTGTCCCCAAGCTCTTTAATTCCCGACTCCCTCTGCCTTCCAAGGCTCTAAGGAATAAGAAGAACCTGGAGATATTTTTTCAGGCAAACTATTAAGATACTTGCACACTTCCGGTAACAGGGAACTCTCCACCCTCACTGCAGGGAAGGCAGTTCTGCCTTTGCTATGTTAGTTCCTCAGATACCTGAACACGGCTCACACAGGAAACCCAGAATTTTCTCTCTCTGAGCGAACCCTCCCAAGCCCCTCAAGGACCACCTGTTATCCGGGCTGTTCCACCCCAGACTCATCTGAGTGTTGAGGAAGACACAGTTGACTGTGCTGCCCAGGCCGTGGCTGGCCATCACCAGCAGAACTGTGAGGCAGTCACACCCGCTGTCCCGGAGGGCTCGCAGGAACGGAGACCCTGGAAGTCTCCACAGCAGCTGCACAGTTCACTCTCCATCTTGACCTCTCTGGTGATTTTTTCCAGGAAAATTTATGATGTCATTAACTGCTCACCAGCAGTGTACAGTGTTGAAGCTTGATCCTGTCAACTTGTGTTCCCCATCCAGAGGTGTCCGAAAGTCCTTAAACATAACAATCCCAGGCTTTGCAGGGGACCTTGAGCCCTCCAACCCTGAGGGCTCGGACAAACCTCCACACGGTTGGTGACCCAGCAGCTCAGGCTGGACAGAGCCCAGAAAGATGCACTAGAAACCCAAAGATTTGTTATTTTGCATGTTCCTGTTTTCACATCCAGAAAAATAAACAGTAGTTTAGAGGAAGAAAATTGCGTGTTTCTCTTTCAAATGGATTCAACACAAATGCAACTAACAGAAGGCAAATCTTACTCTTTTCTTATTTGTGGAGGATGTGTTGGGCATTGTGAGTTTGAAGAAAGTGTGTTATAAACTTGCATTCCTCTCGGTGGGGGTCATCAGTCTTTCCCTGCGCTGTCAGTTCAGGAGGACAGAGAAGTCCAAATGGAAATCCTGGGCGGGGGGCGTTACCAGTCATAGCCAAATGTAGAAGAATCTTGAACCATGGGCTCAGAGTGCTTTCCTTTCACCAAGTTACCCACTCTGTGCTCAGCTGTGTTCTTCCTCCTGGAGAAAGTCTTCCAGAGTTCTGGAGCAGCCACACACCCCGATTTTGAGCTGACTTCTCAAGAATATAACCACAGCTGCTGGCAGGCCCCAGGGCTGAATCTGGAAGGCGGGTTCGGCACAGATCACTGACCTGACGTCCTCAGAGACCCTGACTGACCAGCGCGTGTGGCACAGGTGAGCAGCCCACTTGAGCGTAAAGCGGGCTCCGTAATCACTTCCTTACCCATGGAAACAGAGCGATGAGGCACGGTTCAGTGTGGAATTGTCTTCAAGGATGGTGTCAACACAGCACCCCTAACTGAGAATTCACCTGTGAGGAATCCTCAGAAACCGAGAGCCCTTGTGCTGCTGCAGCGGGCTGCCCCACCCCGGCCACCTCATCTACCTGACACAGAGGAGCAGCCTGTGGAGATCAGAAAACGTCCGCCCAGAGGTTAAGTCTCATGTATGGCAGTGCTCCCGATGCCTGCAAGAAGCCACAAAGCTCTGCTGGGCCTGGGGCCGGCACCCACATCAGCTGATGTCAGCCAGGGATGCACATAGTTTAAATAGAATGAACGTGGGCTTCAGTCCTAAAACTTTCACCACTGCTACTGCAACACTAGTGACAATGGCCAACAACAGTTTTCCCAAAGTTACCATTTCATCTCATAGTCAGTCACAAACTATCCATTCAAAAAAGGAGAAATATATATTATATATATCAACATGTATATATGTGTGTATATATAATTAGGACAGAACTGTGTTAGTTACATGCCTAATCTTACCACATTATTAATGTGATACGGTGAACATTAGCATAACACGAATATAATAACAAGCTCTACATGCCTGTTGCATTGTGTGTCACAGTAATAACACATATCCTACTGTGAATGTTAATAGTGTTATAGTTAATACCATAATCCATGTTCCAGTAGAGACGTCTCCATGTGGAGTGCAGACTATGGTTATCAACCCAATTGCACGATTCCCCGTCGCTGAAAACATTTATGTAAAGACCATCTAAATACCTACTCCTGTGAATTTTATATAAATAAACAAGATATCTGAAAGGGCCTTGGGCTCTGCCTCTTCTGGGAGGGGATCCCCAACAGCTGAGCCCTGGGCTAGCATCCTGTGCCTCCTCCCTTGGCCCAGCTCCAGAAAGGGGGTCCCCAAACACTGGGGACGGGGTTCCTTATCCAGGACGGAGGCTGTGTGGCTGGAGGTCCCCAGGAAATGCATCCTCGAGTGGTTCCCAGGGATTTTCAAGGAAAGATACTCATTTTATTGCCCATGTCAACAGCTTCAGGTATAAGAAAGTTCCGTGTAATTCTGCAGAGGTCCTGCCTGATCCCATCCTCGCCGCAGGCAAAATCACACCGTGTAGGCACCACGGCCCTTCCTGCCCTGTCGTGGGCCCTCTGGGGTGGTCAAGTCCACAGCAGGACCAGGCCGACGGAGAAAGAGCCTGGTACTTGTTAATAGAAAAAATAAAATTGTAGAAAAAGAAAGTATTCATTAGAGACCTCGGTTGTTAGTAAAATACATCGGTAAGTTTCAAAAATCACTGCAAAATGAAATAGATTTATTTTGAAGTAAGCTACATTCTGATTTGAGGAACATTAAAATATGAAACATAAAATCAAGAAATGTGTTTTGGCTTTGTCTTCTGAAAATGAGTCGAGGATTTCTGCAGCTGCCAGGACTCGGCTCACTGTGCACTGGTAGATGCCATCTCGACTATGTGCCATGCCTCTGCTCCACGGTGCCACGGAAACACATTCTGCAGGTGCGTGGCCACCAGAGGGCCGCAATAAACGCCCGTTTCCTTTATTCCCTGATGTATATTTTCTGGGAATACGTTAAAAAAATTCCCTAAGTTTTCAAATTCTGTACGGATTTTACGTTAACCCTGCGTTTAAGACTTGATGGCGTCCCGTTTTATACTAGGGAAAGCAGCTCTGAGAAAAATCAAGATGACTCAAGGGACAGTTTGATCCTTTAAAGCTCCAAGTAAGTTCTTGCACCGAATAAGCACTGTTTTTTAAACGTCAACAAAAGCGGGTGCGGGAGGAAGAGAGACAGAGTGTCCAAGAGGCCCCAGCTCCTCCCTCGGCGGCCGGCTGCAGGCTTGGCTGGGCCGCACTGCAGAACTCTGCTCCGACTACCAGCGTGGAGTTTGGATGACTGTTTGCAGATGTGGCTGAATTATCAATCCGCGCAGACACACAATCCGGGTCCAATGTCACTTCTCCTCATTATGTTAATAGTTAATACATGCAAATGAAAACACTCTAGCAATTTGATTTCTTTGAAGATAGTTTGCATATTGTCTTAGCCGTAATGACGGCACACTTTCCTCAGCCTGCATGTGCGCGAGGGTAGTGTAGTTCATTTTTATCAGCTCAAGTTCATTTTGGTTGCTACTGGAATGTGTGTGCATGTCTCTTTTTTACCTTTAGCCTAATTACCATTCAGGTACCATAAGCAGATTTTTCATGCTATTGGTGTTTTTCTTAATTAAGAAACAAATGAATTCTCCCTAGCAAAAAAGATGGAACAACAGAATGAGATGCCAGGGGCTGATGTTCTGTTTCTTAATTGAAGCAGTTCTATTGTTCGGTGTCGGCAGTGAGGGGGCAGAAATGTCAGAAGTGTAGATTGTTAATAGTACAAAAATCACATAAAACTACATTTAAAAATAAAGAAGGGATACAAAAAATGCTGTAAGAGCTCTGTGAACACAGATTTTTATCCACATACTAATTCTGACAGTAACAAAGTAGCTTCATTTACAAATCCCTCACACCCGGAAAGCCGAGGTTCTCACCGAGTCCAGAGACGCCTGCAGCCGAGTTCCCGGACCCTGCTTCTGTGTGCTCATCAATTAGGGAAGGACCCAGGGGAACAATCTGTTTCTTTAATTTGTGAAGAAACCATTTCTTTTAATTTGCATGCTTCTTTTTCTACCTGCAGTAAAAAAAAGCTCAGTTCTACCCACAGATTGCACACCCATTACTACAGCCTTAAAATTAGAGGCGTGCAGATTAAGAGACACCGCTCCAGGGCTCTGGGCATCCTGAGAACTTCAAGGAATCAGGTTTTAAGAGGGAGCTTCATCCTCCACTCGTCTCTGATGCAGATGCTGGCACCACAATTCTGGACTTGCAAACAGCATAAAAGATAGCTTACTTTTTTCTTTAATAACATCTATTTACAGATATTTTTCATTCACTCATGGCTTTATTTTTATTTATTTATTTTATTTATTTTCGTAAATTACTAAAGTCTCACTTTAGTGTTTAACTTAGATTTTTAAAGATGCAAAACCCTCATGTAGTTAAAGAAACCAATAAAGATTAAACAAGCATCATGTAGACTAATATTTTTTCTGATAAGGAAAGAATACTATAAAAATGGTCTCTACAGATAAATTTATAAATTACTGAGTTTTTAAATTGATAATGATAAATGCATATTTGCTATCTCTCAGTTGTTTGAGTTACATAAGGGATATATCTCACAGTTCAATAGGGTGAAGCAAAATACATCACCATGCCCTTTCTTCTTTCCGGGAGAAAAGGGGTCACAACTGACACACTTTATTATAAATACCGCTATGTACGGTGTTTGCCTCAGCAGCACATAACTGGAACTATGCATGGTGGCTAATAACAATGGCCCTCTAGTTTCTAAAGCCCAATACATTAGGATATATGGGATATCACAATATATCTTTAGGTCACTCTAAAAGCATAATTTGTGGGTTTTGAAAAGTAAAGGCAAAAAATAATTTTAATTTGAGATTATTTTATTATGATTTTTAACAAATACAAAAAATATATCACGGTAACCCCACTGAATAGCAATCAGATTATCTATTTATTTATTTACTTATTGGTACTGGGGATCAAACTCGGTCCCTTGCATTTGCAAAGCAGGCAGTGAAACCCCTGAGCTAAATTCCAGGCCCAGCAATCAGGCAATTTAAAGAGGATTCTTTCTAGAAAAAAAGCTGTGCAATAAATGACTTTGTAGCCCACATGGCCAAATGCACACATGTAATGAGAGATCTCGGTATAACTATTGCTATTTTGAGAAACCATTCTGTGAGGCGTGAGATGACTTTCAAAGATCTTAAGTCATTTCTCACAAACTTGGAATCCCATGAAATTGTCAAGGGAATCCTCAGTCTGAGTGTTTTCTTTTCACCACTTTAAAAAAGTATACATGGTAACCAAAGAAAGAAAGAAAGAAAGACAGAGAGAGAGAGAGAGAGAGAGAGAGAGAGAGAGGGAGGGAGGAAGGGAGGAAGGAAGGAAGGAAGGA